>NC_041388.1:373067894-373208745 GCF_002162155.2 Triticum dicoccoides | reverse complement strand
TCGGACCAAGGGGGAGGAGGCGCGAGGCCCACCTTTGGCTGCCCCTCTCTCTCCACTAAGGCCCATATGGCCCATTACTTCTCCCGGGGGGGTTCCAGTAACCCTCCGGCTCTCTGGTTTTCTCCGAAATCACCCGGAACACTTCCGCTGTCCGAATATAGCCGTCCAATATATCAATCTTTATGTCTCGACCATTTCGAGACTCCTTGTCATGTCCGTGATCACATCCGGGACTCCGAACTAACTTTGGTACATCAAAACTCATAAACTCATAATATAACTGTCATCGAAACCTTAAGCGTGCGGACCCTACGGGTTCGAGAACAATGTAGACATGACCGAGACACGTCTCCGGTCAATAACTAATAGCGGAACCTGGATGCTCATATTGGCTCCTACATATTCTATGAAGATCTTTATCGGTCAGACCGCATAACAACATACGTTGTTTCCTTTGTCATCGGTATGTTACTTGCCCGAGATTCGATCGTCGGTATCTCAATACCTAGTTCAATCTCGTTACCGGCATGTCTCTTTACTCGTTTCGTAATACATCATCTTGCAACTAACTCATTAGTTGTAATTCTTGCAAGGCTTATGTGATGTGCATTACCGAGAGGGCCCAGAGATACCTCTCCGACAATCGGAGTGACAAATCCTAATCTCGAAATACGCCAACCCAACATGTACCTTTGGAGACACCTGTAGAGCTCCTTTATAATCACCCAGTTACATTGTGACGTTTGGTAGCACACAAAGTGTTCCTCCGGCAAACGGGAGTTGCATAATCTCATAGTCATAGGAACATGTATAAGTCATGAAGAAAGCAATAGCAACATACTAAACGATCGGGTGCTAAGCTAATGGAATGGGTCATGTCAATCACATCATTCTTCTAATGATGTGATCCCGTTAATCAAATAACAACTCTTTTGTTCATGGTTAGGAAACATAACCATCTTCGATTAACGAGCTAGTCAAGTAGAGGCATACTAGTGACACTCTGTTTGTCTATGTATTCACACATGTATTATGTTTCCGGTTAATACAATTCTAGCATGAATAATAAACATTTATCATGATATAAGGAAATAAATAATAACTTTATTATTGCCTCTAGGGCATATTTCCTTCACCACTATCAATCACCCATTTTACGCCACCGGAGAAGGCAACCTACACACAATTATTACTTGGTTAGAGGCACCCATTTTGCAATGGGACCTCTCAAGTTAGTCACAAGGGTCTTAGGGACCAAAATAGCATAAAACCGAAATGCATTTTGAGGACCAACAAACTTTTCATAAACTTCTCCATCCTTAGTCTTACGAAGAACATAGGACGGAGGCATGAACTCTTTTGGCTTGTTGGGAGTGGGCATGCCCCTTGTGGCCTTCCCACTAACAACCTTACCTTTCTCCTTGTGCCCTTCTCGTACAAAAGTTTCTTTTAGAGGGGTGGTGCACTTTCGAGAGGATGTCTTCTTCTTGCTTGTGCTCGGGTCAAACCCGAGTCCCTCTTTGGCAAACACCTCATTGTGTTGGCTCAATACCTCATTAAGGTTATTTTTCCCTTGAGCACATGTCATGATCCCATTCTCGATTTGAGCTTTGAGAAAATGATTTTCCTCAAGAATAGATGCTAGATCACTACTAGAGTTAGTAGTACAAGCATCAACATTGATAATAGGAGAAGAGTAAGCCTTGGCTAGAGTTTCAAGATAAGTAAGCTTGAGTGTCTCAAAACTCTTTGTAAGAAGGGTGATCTCTTCTTCCTTGGTCTCGAGGGACACAGATAGGAGCTCACAATCCTTAGAGAGAGAAGCATTTGACTTCTCAAGCTTTCTTTTATCATTCATCAACTCTTCGCAAGAGTCAATAGCCTTTTTCAAGGAGGCAAGATCTTTAGTGTGAACATCAATGTTTGCACCAATTTTTAAGCATAGTTCATCATTTTGTGCTTCCTCATATTGGACTTTCCGCTCAAGGATTTCATATTTTTCCTTTTCCTGGTGACGAGGGTCTCGAGTTCCTTAATGGAGATGGTGTGCTTACTCACCATCTCCATAAGCATATGAAACATACTGAGCTTCTTTCCTTTAAGGGAGCACATGAACTTATTTAGTTTAGCAAGCATAAGATCATTTATATCATCATCCTCATAACTATCCTCCACATCAAGATACTCATCACTAGGAGTAGGAGGAGTGAAAAGAGGAGGGTTTGATCGTGGGGTTACCTTGACCTTGTCAGGAGAGTGTTGGTCCTCTCCATCTTCTACAACGGCCTTCGCCATGAGGCACTTGTGAGCGTTGCCCTTGTAGTCCTTCATGTAGTTGTAGGTGACAGCATCACCACTTTTGTTGACTAGCCTCAATGTGTTTTGAGAATCTTGAGCAACTCCGGCAACACCACTAACATCATCCGGATCGGATTCTTCTTGAGCAACCATTGCTTTCCCATCTCGTCTTGATCTTGGAGTTCAAAGGATTTGGCAACTTCTTCTTGGGAAAGGTCTTGGTAAACCTTGGTTTGTCTTCTCTCTTCTCATAAGGGCACTCGTTGGAGAAGTGGTTGGTTTCTTCACAGTTGTAGCATTTTCTTACTTTCTTCTTTTGAAATCGTCCCTTGAATTTTCCCGCGCTAAACTTCTTGACAAAGAGAGCCATGTCTTCATATGAAGGGCCCTCATCGGATTCAACCTCATCACCATCTTCATCATCATCATCATCTTCTTCTTCTTCTTCACTTTGTTCATCTTCACATACATGCTTAGCCTTCAATGCAAGATTGATCTTTGACGATGGAGTACCATGCATGGCAAGATGTTTTGTAGCATTTGCCTTTAACTCTTCAAATGGTTGGAAAGTGGATATGATGTCATCTGTAGTCATTTCCTTGAAGGCATGGTGTTGTCTTATGTCCCATAACATTTGATGGTGATATGGAGCAAGAGCATGGAGCTTAGTCATGTTGAATCCATCTTGTGTCTTGTCACACTCACACGACCCAATATCCGCGGTGAGAGTCATGAGACGCTCAAGGAGTTGATTGGGAGTTTCACCTTTCTCCATACAAAAGTTTTGCACTTGCCCCTTGGCAATTTCATATTGAGCACTCCGGAGGGTGGAGGTACCGGTCTGGGATCTTATAATACTTTCCCATAGTTCCTTGGCACTTGTGATGTGTATGAAAGGTCTCCTTTGCTTTTCAACCATACCTCTCCTTATACACATGGTTGCAGTGTCATTGAGATTCTTGTCATAAATTTCTCTTGGTGTAGGATTCTTTGGATCAACCACATGGTAACCATACTCCAACATCCCAAGCATCTCATCATTTCCATATCGAAGATGATCCTGCATAGCAACTCTCCACAAGGCAAAATCGGAAGTGGCATCAAGTAAAGGAGGTTTCCCTTGAGGGTTATATTTCGGTTTATCAACTTGGGGTCTTGCATAAAGTCAAGGAACACTAGAGTGTTCATTGCCTTGAGGTTGTTGACCAAGTGACGGAGTAGGCACAGTTGGCCTCGAAGCCGCACCATCCGAAAGTGGTGCAAGCACCGTGGACAACGTGGCTATCCTCATTTGGACCAAGGCCTCAAGAGAAGCATCATGCTCCTCCTTTTTCTTAGCAAGGGCCCGTTCCAGATCCTCAGAAGTAAAGGTCTTAACTTCAGAAGAAGCCTCGCCTTTATCCTTCGGATCTACAACAAGGGGAGTCCCATCGGGGTTCATCTCGCTCTAGGGCGGTTAAGCCACAAGAATAGAGCATGAGGCTCTGATACCAATTAAAAGGATCGAGATGGACCTAGAGGGGGTGAATAGGTACAATTATAAAATTTTAATTATGACTTAGCAATTTTAGGCAATAATGCGGAATATGAAAGTGAGCCTAACAATTGTAAGAGTAGTACTAAGTGCTATGCAAGTAACACAAGTATGTAAGTAAGCAACCACAATATGATATAAGTAAGTGCTAAGAGACAAGTAACCACAAGTAGAGAGTTAGGGTTAGGAATAACCGCAACTCCGAGAGACGAGGATGTATGCCGATGTTCAATTCCTTGGAGGGAAGCTACGTCACCATTAGAGAGGTGGATGTCACCATTAAGGCACACCAACGCCACGAAGGCTCACCCTATTCTCCCTTTGAGACAACACCACAGAGGTGTTTCTACACCACTAGTGGTAGACCTTGGGGTGGTCTCCAAACCCTCACAAACTTATCCGGGGGTAATCACAACAGTCGATTCCTCTCCGAAAGACTCCTATCGCCTAGGAGTCTCCAACCTCCAAGAGTAACAAGATCCAAAGGGAAAAGCTCAAAACTTGCTCAACTCATGATTTGCTTCGGTCACAAGAAGGAGAGGGAAAAGATCTTTCATTTGATTGGAACAACTCTTCGAAACTCACAAGAAGCAAATCAGGATCTAAGATTTAGTGTGTGAGCAGGGGAGAGGGAGCACTGGTGTTCTTGAGGTGTGTTTGAGTGAAGTGTCCACCTTATCTCGAAGAGGTACGGGACTATTTATACAACAAGAAAATTAGAGCCGTTTTACACAGAGATTGACCTGCCCGGATGATCCGGAAGACCATCCGGATGATCTGGCTCAAAGGCCTGGATGATCTAGCTGAGGGCCCGGATGTAAGTGGCAGTAGAAGAGCTGCGAGGAGCCAGGATGATCCGGATGACTAGCCGGATGATCCGGCTACATCCACCACGGTTCTATGAAAATAGGGGCAAGATTACCCGGATGATCCGGGACAGGATCCGGACGATCCGGGCATAGCCCGGATGATCTGGGCAAAGCCCGGATGATCTGGCATCAATCATCATCGTTCTGTGATGGAGGGCGTACATTACCCGGATGATCTGGAGTAATGTCAGGACGATCCAGGCTTAGCCGGATGATCTGGGGCTCCGTCCGGATGATCCGGGAAAGAGTTTGTGTAGAGAAACAATAGTAGATTTTGGCTAGGGGTTTTGCTAGGGATTTATTTGGTCCTTTGTGAAAAATTCTTGTGAGACAAAGTATGAGCAAGCCTTGAACCTATACCTCAGATCCCCTCTTAATAGTGTGGGATTCCTATTACTCAAGAAATATAAAAAGAGCACAATGCTTCATCTTTGTTTGCTCCTTTCCTCATTGATAATTTGCTTGAGTAATATCTCATATGATGTGATCATGATGCACATTAGAAAAACCAGAGAACGAACAACTTGTGTATATACTTAGCAAACACGGTTAGTCCCCTATATGTAAATTTGTCATCAATATCAAAAATAATCTTTAAGAGCAAGATTGCACTTTCACAGGTTCCAATCAGGTGGTTGAACAATAGGTGCAGAAATTAAGGCTTTCTTGAGTGTTTCAAAGACTTCTAAACAATCGTCATCAAAAACAAAGGGAATATCATTTTGCAAAAGATTTGTAAGCGGCCTAGAAATTTTAGAAAAGTCTTTAATAAACCTCGTATAGAAACTAGCATGACCGAGGAAACTACGAATACCTTTGATATCTTTAGGACATGGCATTTTCTCAATTGCATCAACCTTAGCTTTGTACACCTCAATACCTCTTTCAGAAATTTTATGGCCCCAAACAATACCTTCATTAACCATAAAGTGACACTTCTCCCAATTCAAGACAAGATTTGTTTGCTCACATCTCTGCAAAACTCGATCAAGATTGCTTAAACAATCATCAAAAGACTTCCCATAAATAGAAAAATCATCCATGAAAACCTCAACAATCATTTCATAAAATTCAGAGAATATAGCAGTCATACATCTTTGAAAGGTAGCAGGTGCATTGCATAAACCAAAAGGCATATGTCTATAAGCATAAGTTCCAAAAGGATAAGTAAAAGTGGTTTTTTTTATCAGGTTGAGAAACAGGTATTTGTGAAAAACCAGAATATCCATCAAGGAAGCAAAAATGTGCGTGGTTAGATGATCTTTCTAGCATTTGATCAATAAAAGGCAGAGGGTAATAATTTTTTCTAGTTGCTTTGTTTAATTTTCTAAAATCAATTACCATTCTATAGCCTATAACAATTCTTTGTGGAATAAGTTCATTCTTATCATTAGGAACAACAGTTGACGGTGTCCTGGACTAGGGGGTACTCACCATGTCGTCTCCCGATCTATTAGATTGGGCCGAGGCCCCCCATGGCCGTATACTCATGGGCCAGTTCGGACAGCTGCCGCATACAAGGAAGATTCCACAAAGACTTGGCGATCAAGACAAGGACTTCTCCCCACCGGCGTATTCGGCTAGGACTCTTGTTAACCTAGGCCTCTGGTGCATTATATAAACCAGGGCCAGGCTAGTCGATAGAATATACAACATACATATACAACAATCATACCATAGGCTAGCTTCTAGGGTTTAGCCTCCTTGATCTCGTGGTAGATCTACTCTTGTACTACCCATATCATCAATGTTAATCAAACAGGACGTAGGGTTTTACCTCCATCAAGAGAGCCCGAACCTGGGTAAAACATCGTGTTCCTTGCCTCCTGTTACCATTCGGCCTAGACGCACAGTTCGGGACCCCCTACCCGAGATCCGCCAGTTTTGACACCGACATTGGTGCTTTCATTGAGAGTTCCGTTGTGTGATCGACAAAAGGATCGATGGCTCGCCTGCAGATCAACTCCGACTTCGGCATCTTCGTCACCAGCTCGACTGGTCACCTTGGTTCGACCAAGAATTGCGCCCCGTGTTCGGATCACCATGTTCGGATGAGGGCCTTCATCAAACATCAACTCTGATCTCTATCAAGATCACGGAGGAATCATCTATGGAGCTCAGGGGCTCAACGTCAGCATTGCCCTCAAGCGACTGTGCTCTTTTTTTTGGACAGCGAACTCGTATCCGCCGCCACCACCTACTCGAGTATCGCTTTGACGATCCCTTTGGTGGAATTGTGCGGAATTGAGTCTATAACAACCCTGGAAAATTTCGTCGAGTTCCGATGAAGGAATCTCTGGCAATCCACGATATACCGGAGCCCTGTCGAATCTGGACGAGAATTTGGATGAGTTTAGGGCGTGGTGTCCAGCTTCTAGCTCGGACGTTCTTTGGAAGATCCAACCGTTGATCGGCTGCGGAATTCCTATATCTACCACCTCTCAAAATTTCAGCTCGATCCGACCGTCCAAACTCGGGAACCTTCCGATTAGTGCATCCCTTTTCGGATTTGTTTTCTGCGCGAAAACGAATTTGACCCGAGTTTATCTTTTTTATGAACGGGATTTCGGACATCCCTTTTGAAGGAAGTTTTGTATGGGGTATTGTGTTTTGTTCCCGAACACATCCCACTAACTTTAAGATCTTTTGAACATGATCTTCAACATCATGCTGGTGTCATACCAGTCCGGCAATATTACTCCACGGCTGCCGACCTGCGCTAGACACGTCGTCACTTTAGCCGAGCTCAACTTCTTCGGATCATCATCTCGGCAAGCTGAACAAGAGTCCGGCATCGCGAAGGATAAATCATCACCAACATCGCCGCCCCATGGATTACACGGAGCGGGCATACCGGCATCGCCGCACGGTCGCTTCATCAAGCCGGCATCGACCATGTCGCGACCTACATCGACAGGGCCGCATTATTGCTTCTTCAAGCTGGTGTCCATCACGCCGACCTACTCGACTCATCAGCTGACGTCGAGGCTTTGACATCTCGGCTGGACTGGGGGCTTCGCCATCTCTTCATCAACCTACTCCGGACGCTTCGGCGTCACTAGCCGACCAGCTCCGTCACGTTAGCTGGGCCGAGGGCTTTGCCTCGGCGAGTCAACCTTTACCAGCATTGCCATGCCGTCGTTTTATCACCCATCAGGCAATGGGTGTGCGGAGCGAGTCCCAATTTTGGGAATCACCTTCCTTCGGATTGCTACAACGAATAAACCAGGTGCTATTAATCCCAGTATTTTTTGCTTGTTTGGGTTCATTTTTTCCAAGGAATTATTACTCTGGTTTGTCCATGATATGTACACAGGTCTATCAAATGGTGACCGCATTAACGACGGTCGCGTGGTGGTTCGATCAGTTTCCGTATATAGTCCGGCGAACGCCGCATCCGGAGCTCGGACCGACCTGTGAATTCAGGCTTTGCCACGCCTTTACTACATCACACTGACGCCCTGCATCGACATTGACTTCGGCGCCAGGCCATATTTCTTATATTCCTCACTTTGCATAAATTATTTATTATGCAACATTTATTTTAATTATCATTATTACTATTATCTCCGGTTTGCACTATTTTTTGTGCACAGGAAAATGATCCGGGGACTTCGGCGTCACTTTGCCGGTCTGCGTTGACCGTGCTATGTCACTACTTCGGCGTGTCGAGCTCTCCGCTCCGCCACCTCGGGACCGGCTTGGGGGATGGAACCTTGCCCCGCATCAAGCTCGGACCGCGTCATCAATACCGAACACATTAACCAGCTAAGTCGCTTTCATGCTCAAAACTTTTATTTCTAACTTGTGTTCGGTTCGACCAAGAATTATACTTTTTTGGAAAAAAGTTGCTTGTAAAAAATTTCCTTGTCCAAACTTTGTTTGTGACGCATAAATTCAAATACCCCATTTACTTGGGGGCTTCCTTTATGAAGCTTTTCCTCTTGCATATGATTATACTTGTACGGCTTCGTTCCTTGTTCGTGTATTACGCCACAATATGCACCATATTGACTTAAGTGATTTGCAAGCTAGGTTGCCTCGCTCCTGTGTTTACCCCTACATTCCCGATTGTTCGGCTAGGGAGTAAAGGGAGAACCTCTGCAATTGTCACGATCGGGTCACCCGAGCCGGACCTCAGACTGGGTGAAGCCGAAAGCTAGCGCTCTTATTGTTTTCAATGATGGTCGGCACACAACGGAACTCATGAGTACAAAAAATCTATTGCACAAATCTCATAATAACAATGAGCACCGACGAAAGGTATCGGTGGGGGTACTATTTTTTTCGAAGATGCTTCTTACACTTTGCAGTAATATAGCATAAGTTCCCTGAGCGCGCTTTGTCTGTTACAGCCTTATGGCCTGATTGCCTGGTTATTGGAAACACCGTCGATATTCTCGACAGATGGAGTACATAACACTTTTCGCTCCTTAACCGAAGAGGGAGAAGCCGACGGTCAGTTAAGACGCGTTTAAAGTTCGGTTGAACATAGATATGATATAAGTACTTTGGTACATGGAATCATTCTTTTACTCAAGTCACTTGGGGGCTCTTAAGTTTATTTGAGCCGTTTTATAATAAGTGTTCTTCTTCTTAGTCGTTGCAAAGTTTTATTATTATTTATCACTCCTTTTTTTGACGCGAGTGTGCGGTCACTAGCCGGGGAGCCTAATTTCTCTCTCAAAGCCGCTAGAGTTTAGTTTGCTAAACTGGCCTAATGAGAAGTACTCCGCCCTTGGGATATGAGGTTGAAGCCGTAGGCTGACCCGCTCAAAGTCTTGAGATAGGATGTATCATGTTAAAGCACGACAGAAGCACTTCTTTTTTCTAAGACCAATTTTCGGATTGGCACCGAACACTTGATCTTGTTCGGACGTCATGTTTTTACTGACGTTTCTTGGTTTTCCAAGCTTTTTGGCACTTTTAAACTATTTGTACTTTTCCAGCATTAGTCTCGCAGTGCAACGCCGGACACCTTTAGGGATTCGGCAAAATATTCTCAGATATTTCTATATATGCATCGGTTTCGAATTGTGTCTTCGGTCAATAGTTGGGTTGCCCGGCTCCTGCACTTGCTTCCTACGTTCCGTTTTGTTCGGCTAGGCGTGCAAAGGAAGAACCACTGCGATTGTGCTTCCAGCTCACATGGTTAAGCACCTTAGTGGAGAAAGCCGAAAACTGGCTGTCACAATAAGCGTAAACTGGTCAGCAATCCGATGACTATGTTACATGATGGGCCGTTCATAACATTGGCCGAAGTGTTTACGGCTTGACCCCGACTGTCGTCAAACACTATCAGGGGCTATTAACTGGCCTCCCAAACTAAATCCTCGATATTTTGCTCTTACATTAGAGCTGAGGTTAATGATCATGCTTAGCATGACAACCCAAAGAAAGGAACCGATAGCGGGACTATTTTCTTTGGAAGACATTTCTTCTGTTAAACAGTAATATAACTCTCTGCGTACCTTTGTTTATAAGGCCGTATGGCCAGATTGCCTTGTTTGTTATAAATCTTTGCCCTCATAAAGGTTTTATAAAGTAGGGCAAACACTCCTCGGCTACTGGCCGAGGAGGTGGAAGCCGATGGTCGGTTAACAAAGTTTTGTACAATGCGGATCTGAGCATTAATGACATAAAGTACTTGGATACATAGAGTCATTACACATAATTTGTGATTTTACTATGGATATTGATCCTTAATTCGGCCACCCGTGCCCGCATTAAGGCTCGGGGGCTACTGGGCTTCGGGATTATTATTTACAAATATTACAGGGGCACATCGATCCCCTGATCTGGTGTTGCCACCCGACCAGTGTCTCGGGGGCTACTGCATTGCTTGTCCAATGCAGAAAATTTTATGTGCAATATAGTTTCCGAGGAGATTTTGATCCTCGGGTTGGTCGGCCGCACCCAACCTGAGTCTCGAGGACGGAGCACGCTGCTTTTAGTGTCCCGAAGTATTCTGCCGAGCTTGGACTTGATCCTCAGGCCGATTTTGCAAATCAACCCGAGTCTCAGCGGCTACTAGGATCAGCAGTCTTACGTCATCCTTCAGGTGCATCTCGGGTTTTAGACCGATACACACCTTGAGGGCTACTGGCTATATATCTCGGCAGAGAATAAATTGCACCAAAAAAATATTCACAAAAATCGGCCCACATTCGGGATGGTGCACCACCTCGAAAGCAGTCCGGCATAAAGCTCGGGCGCTAGTGGCTGGCTCCGTAGAGGGCATTTCCGGTGTTAAGCTCGGCTAAACTCCTTCAAACTTTTTTGAACCAAGGTGATATGACACCTCGGATATAGTCCGGCATTGGAGCTCGGATACATAGTCCGGCGTTGGAGCTCGGATACATTCCGGCGTTAGAGCTGGGAAGCGGTCCGGCATTGGTGCTCGGCTGCAAAAGATACCTCGAATACAGTCCAGCGTTAGAGCTCGGACGCAAGAGGACACTGCATCCCGGGAACAACTTCGAACCCGAGGTGTGGCATAAAAATAATAAGGCATTGATAAAGGCCGGAAACTTAAAGGGGCTCCTCGGATACCCGGCGTATAAACTTGTCGAATGCATTTCGGCGATCCTCAAGATCGAAGATGAGAAGATTTGTTGAACCAGTTTTCAAGACCGACGACCGAAGATGAAGAATAGTTCGGAAGAATCGAGGAGCGTCCCTAACTTGAAGACCGGTTCAGGGGGCTACTGACGGTGTCCTGGACTAGGGGGTACTCACCATGTCGTCTCCCGATCTATTAGATTGGGCCGAGGCCCCCCATGGCCGTATACTCATGGGCCAGTTCGGACAGCTGCCGCATACAAGGAAGATTCCACAAAGACTTGGCGATCAAGACAAGGACTTCTCCCCACCAGCGTATTCGGCTAGGACTCTTGTTAACCTAGGCCTCTGGTGCATTATATAAACCAGGGCCAGGCTAGTCGATAGAATATACAACATACATATACAACAATCATACCATAGGCTAGCTTCTAGGGTTTAGCCTCCTTGATCTCGTGGTAGATGTACTCTTGTACTAACCTTATCATCAGTATTAATCAAGCAGGATGTAGGGTTTTACCTCCATCAAGAGGGCCCGAACCTGGGTAAAACATCGTGTTCCTTGCCTCCAGTTACCATTCGGCCTAGACGCACAGTTCGGGACCCCCTACCCGAGATCCGCTGGTTTTGACACCGACAATAGTAATACCTCCTTTCTTAGGGACACAATGAACATGACTTACCCATCTACTATCAGCTATACCATAGATTATACCCTTAAGATTGTCAAGAGTATATCCAATATCAGCTTGGTGCTTCCTTAGGACTTTCAATAATCTTTCTTCTTCCTATTCTGAAAGGTTAGCACTAATAATAACCGGATAAATCTTTTTCTCATCGAGATAAGCATATTTCAAAGTGCCGGGAAATTGTTTTAATTCAAACACAGGATCACCTTTACATGGAGGAGGACCTCCTAGAGTTTCAATAGGCAAATTGTGTTTAAGCAGAGGACGTTGTTCAAAGAAAATCTTATCTATTTCATTTCTTTCATGCATATGCATATCATTTTCATGGTCGAGCAAATATTGTTCTAAAGGATCAGTAGGAGGTTCAGCAATAGAAGCAAGACCAGTAATTTCATCCTTACTAGGCAATTCTTTTTTATGAGGTTTTCTACTAAACTTGGAAAAATTAAATTCATGAGACTCATCATGAAAGCTAACACCGACAGTTTGTTTCTCACAATCTATTTTAGCATTAATGGTGTTCAAGAAAGGTCTACCAAAGATAATGGGACAAAAGACATCTTGTGGGGAACCAAGAACAAGAAAATCAATGGGGTATTTTATCTTCCCACACAAGACATCAACATCTCTAACAATCCCAAGTGGTGTGATGGTGTCTCTATTAGCAAGTTTAATAGTAACATCTATGTCTTCTATTTCAGCGGGTGCTGCTATGTCATTCATAATTTCTTGATATAAGGTAAAATGAATAGCACTCACGCTAGCATCTATGTCACAAAAAACCATGATAACAGTGATCTCCTATTTTAACCGAGAGATCGGGCATGCCAACAACGGGTCTATGTTTATCTTTTTCATCGGGTTTGGCAATTCTAGCAGCTTCATCACAGAAGTAAATAACATGCACATCTATATTTTCAACCAGGTGATCCTTAGCCATAGCAACACTAGGTTGTACCTTGATTTGTTCAGGTGGTTTAGGCATTCTAATATAACCTTTATTGACCACAGTTGAAACTTTAGCATGTTCCTTCATCCTAACAGGGAAAGGTGGTTTTTCAATATAAGCAGTAGGAACAACTGGATCAACATTATGGATAATAGTTTCATCTTTTGCTATTGCTGGTTCTTTAATTTCTTCTTTAATAGGTGGGTGATATTTGAACCAGTACAAGAAGTATCAAGCATGGATCGATCATCATGAGAAAGCCGAGCATAAAAATTCTGAATGATAATTTCTCTTGAAAGCTCATGATTGGGGAATGAATATAACATTGACTTAAGCCTCCCCCAAGCTAGAGAGATACTTTCTCCTTCATGAGGCCAAAAATTATATATATAATTCCAATCATGATGAACTAGATGCATAGGATAATTTTTTTGATGGAACTCCAATTTCAATTGATTCCAAATCCAAGATCCAATATCATCGCATAGCATATACCATGCCAATGCTTTTCCCTTCAAAGATAAAGCGAACACCGTCTTCTTAGCTTCATCTCCGGGTAAACTTGTGATACGTCTCCATTGTATCTATAATTTTTTATTGTTCCATGCCAATATTCTACAACTTTTACATACTTTTGGCAACTTTTTATACTATTTTTGGGACTAACATATTGATCCAGTGCCCAGTGCCAGTTCCTGTTTGTTGCATGTTTTTTGTTTCGCAGAAAATCCATATCAAACGGAGTCCAAACGGGATAAAAACTTACAGAGATTTTTTTGGAATATATGTGAATTTTGGGAAGTGGAATCAACGCGAGACGATGCCCGAGGGGCCCATGAGGGTGAGGGGCGCGCCCTGGGCCCTCTTGGCCACTTTGTAAGGAGGTTGGTGCCCTTCTTTCTCCGCAAGAAAGCCAATATCCGGATAAAAATAGTATCAAAATTTCAGCCCAATCGGAGTTATGGATCTCTGGGAATTTAAGAAACGGTGAAAGGGCAGAATCAGGGAGCGCAGAAACTGAAAGAAATAGAGAGAGAGAGAGAGAACCAATCTCGGAGGGGCTCTCGCCCCTCCGTCGCTATGGAGGCCATGGACCGGAGGGGAAACCCTTCTCCCATCTAGGGGGAAGGTCAAGTAAGAATAAGAAGAAGGGGGGCTCTCTCCCCCTCTCTCCCGGTGGCGCCGGAACGCCGCCGGGGCCATCATCGCGACAACGATCTACACCAACAACTTCACCGCCGTCATCACCAACTCTTACCCCCTCTATGCAGTGGTGTAACCCCTCTTTTACCTGTTGTAATCTCTACTTAAACATGGTTCTCAACACTATATATTATTTCCCAATGATGTATGGCTATCCTATGATGTTTGAGTAGATCTGTTTTGTCCTATGGGTTAATTGATGATCGTGATTGGTTTGAGTTGCATGTTTTATTATTGGTGCTGTCCTATGGTGCTCTCCGTGTCACGCAAACGTGAGGGATCCCCTCTGTAGGGTTTGCAATATGTTCATGATTTGCTTATCGTGGGTGGCGTGAGTGACAGAAGCACAGACCCGGGTAAGTAGGTTGTTCGCGTATGGGAGTAAAGATGACTTGATGCCTTATAATGCTATGGTTGGGTTTTACCTTAATGATCTTTAGTAGTTGCAGATGCTTGCTAGAGTTCCAATCATAAGTGCATACGATCCAAGAATAGAAAGTATGTTAGCTTATGCCTCTCCCTGAAATAAAATTGCAATAATGATTACCGGTCTAGTTATTGATTGTCTAGAGACAAATAACTTTCTCATGAAAAAAAGCTCTCTACTAAAACTAAGTTAGTTGTGTCATTATCTAAATATCCCCTAGCTTTTATTACATGCTCTTTATTATCTTTCAAACCTATCCTATCACACCTACAAAGTACTTCTAGTTTCATACTTGTTCTAGGTAAAGCGAACGTAAAGCGTGCGTAGAGTTGTATCGGTGGTCGATAGAACTTGAGGGAATATTTGTTCTACCTTTAGCTCCTCGTTGGGTTTGACACTCTTACTTATCGAAAGAGGCTCCAATTGATCCCCTATACTTGTGGGTTATCAAGACCTTTTTCTGGCGCCGTTTCCGGGGAGCAATAGCGTGGGGTGAATATTCTCGTGTGTGCTTGTTTGCTTTATCACTACGTGGATTTTATTTGCTGTTCTAAGTTGTTCTCTATCTTTAGTTATGGATATGGAACACGAAATACCAAAAAAATTAGGTTTACTTGCTACTTATGGAGATGGGGAACCTCTTAAAACCCTTGATGCTCATTATGTGAAAGATATTATGCACTACTTTAATAATATTGAGAACCCCATTAAAATATATAATGGGAGACATGTTGGATCAACGTGAATACTTTAGGGATTATCGCTTGACTCAAAAAGGGAAACAATTATGGGATCAAATTTATATGTTGCATTGGTATGCTCGGCAACTATGCTTGAGATATGATTATACTTGTTGCTCTAGGATGAAGGCTCCACACCTTCCCTTTTCATGCAAATTTAATGATAATGAAACCTTAGCTTCTTATGCTAATGGTATATATGATTACTATGATGTGGAACGAATAGAAGAATTTGTTGCTTTTAAGGGTGCTTGTGAAATTGAATCTTTGTTTAAAGAGTTTGAAGATTTTGATGATTCAGTTTACAGAACTGAAAATTTAGCTATCCTTAATTATTTCTATGAGAATTATAAATACAATTATGATATCGATGAATTTATTGAGAAAGTCTTCGTTATCCGAGAAGAGAGTAATATTTTGCAGGAGTCTATGGAAAAAGAAATTGATGAAACTGTGAGCTCATTGGATGAAAAACATGATGAGGAGAGCGAAGAACAAAAGGAGGAAGATCGGATTAGCTACTCGTGCCCACCTTCTAATGAGAGTAACTCTCCAACTCGTGCATTATTTAATGTCCCTTCGTTCTTACCGAAGGATGAATGCCATGATAATTGCTATGATCCCGTTGATTCGTTTGAAATATCCCTTTTTGATGAACTTGATGCTTGCTATTCTTGTGGCCAAGATGCCAATATGAATTATGCTTATGGAGATGAACTTGCTATTGTTCCTTATGTTAAACATGAAATTGTTGCTATTGCACCCACACATGATAGTCCAATTATCTTTTTCAATTCTCGAAACTACACTATATCAAAGAAGTTTGCACTTATTAAGGATTATATTGATGGGTGGCCTTTTACTGTTGCACATGATAATTTTGATGAATATAATATGCATGTTCTTGCTGCTCCTACTTGCAATTATTATGAGAGAGGAACTACATCTCCGCCTCTCTATGTTTCCAACACGATAAAATAGCAAGAAACTTCTTATGCTATGCATTGGCCTTTACTTGATGTGCATGAATTATTCTTGTATGACATGCCGATGCATAGGAAGAGAGTTAGACTTTGTCATTGCTTGATATATGTTGCTTTGTGCTCACTACTAAATGCCAAATCATTGCTAATTCAAACTGGCTTTGATATACCTTGGGATCCGGGTGGATTCATTACTTGAGCACCTTATGCCTAGCTTAATGGCTTTAAAGAAAGCGCTACCGGGGAGACAACCCGGAAGTTTTAGAGAGTCATTTATTTCTGTTGAGTTCTTTTAAGAGTTTAAAAACAAAAAAAATAAAGAGGGGAACTCAAAACTTTTCAAAAAGGAAAGTGAAAGTGAGAGAGACAAGCATTGTTGAAGT
Organism: Triticum dicoccoides; assembly: GCF_002162155.2. Lineage (NCBI taxonomy): Eukaryota > Viridiplantae > Streptophyta > Magnoliopsida > Poales > Poaceae > Triticum > Triticum dicoccoides. The sequence continues at coordinate 373,192,109 of NC_041388.1, read as the reverse complement.
GAGGGAGTTCCTTGAACTTTGTTCACGCTCACGAAAACTTTGTGAATCTTGATTACAGAAACTTTTCAACAAAAATAATTATCCCCTTGTACAATTCCATTGTATTATAAAAATAATGTGCCAAGATTTGCCTTTAGGATGTTTACATTGCTTGTTGGTTTGTGCAGTGCAAAACAGAAATTTTGGCTGCAGTGCATGATTTTACATTTTTTACTGGAACGTCAAACGGTTCTGAAACTTTTTGCACTGTATTTATATACAAATGTTTTATTCTTCCTAATTATTTCAGAATTGTTGGAGTACCATAAGTATGGTGAATGTTCAGATTACTACAGACTGTCCTGTTTAAGACAGATTCTGTTTTTGATGCATTGTTTGCTTGTTTTGATGAAACTATCGATTTCTATCAGTGGATTAAGCCATGTAAAAGTTATATTACAGTAGCTACAATTAAAAAACAAAATATGAATTGGTTTTCAACAGTACTTAAAGTAGTGATTTGCTTTATTATACTAACGGATCTTACCGAACTTTCTGTTGTGTTTTGTGTGGATGAGGTGATCAAGGATCGAGGAGGTCTCGATATAAGGAGAAGGGCGAGAGGCAAGAGCTCAAGCTTGGGGATGCCCAAGGAACTCCAAGTAAATATTCAAGGAGACTCAAGCGTCTAAGCTTGGGGATGCCTCGGAAGGCATCCCATCTTTCTTCAACAAGTATCAGTATGTTTTCGGTTTCTTTTCGTTCATGTGATATGTGCAAATCTTGGAGCGTCTTTTGCATTTAGTTTGCACTTTTCTTTGATGCACCATGCGGCTATGAGATAGTCCATGGTTGATTTATAGAATGCTCTTTGCACTTCACTTATATCTTTTGAGTATGGCTTTATAGAATGCTTCATGTGCTTCGCTTATATCATTTGAAGTTTGGATTGCCTGTTTCCCTACACATAGAAAACCGCCATTTGTAGAATGCTCTTTTGCTTCACTTATATTTGTTAGAGCATGGGCATATCTTTTGTATAAAGAATTAAACTCTCTTGCTTCACTTATATCTATTTAGAGAGTTGACAGGAATTGGTCATTCACATGGTTAGTCATAAAATCCTACATAAAACTTGTAGATCACTGAATATGATATGTTTGATTACTTGCAATAGTTTTGCGATATAAAGATGGTGATATTAGAGTCATGCTAGTGGGTAATTGTGGATTACAGAAATACTTGTGTTGAATTTTGTGATTCCCGTAGCATGCACGTATGGTGAACCATTATGTAACGAAGTTGGAGCATGGTTTATTTATTTATTGTCTTCCTTATGAGTGGCGGTCGGGGACGAGCGATGGTCTTTTCCTACGAATCTATCCCCCTAGGGGCATGCGTCTAATACTTCGTTTCGATAGCTTCTAGAATTTTGCAATAAGTATGTGAGTTCTTTATGACTAATGTTGAGTCCATGCATTATATGCACTCTCACCCTTCCATCATTGCTAGCCTCTTCGGTACCGTGCATTGCCCTTTCTCACCTCGAGTGTTGGTGCAAAATTTGCCGGTGCATCCAAACCCCGTGATACGATACGCTCTATCAAACATAAGCCTCCTTATATCTTCCTCAAAACAACCACCATACCTACCTATCATGGCATTTCCATAGCCATTCCGAGATATATTGCCATGCAACTTCCATCATCATCATAGACATGACTTGAGCATTTATTGTCATATTGCTTTGCATGATCGTAAGATAGTTAGCATGATGTTTTCATGGCTTGTCCGTTTTTTGATTTCATTGCTACGCTAGATCATTGCACATCCCGATACACCGCCGGAGGCATTCATATAGAGTCATATCTTTGTTCTAGTATCGAGTTGTAATATCGAGTTGTAAGTAAATAAAAGTGTGATGATCAGCATTATTAGAACATTGTCCCATGTGAGGTTATCAAAATAAAAGTGGCCAAAGAAGCCCCCCCCCCCAAAAAAAGAGAGAGAGGCCAAAGAAGCCTACAAAAAAAGAGTAAAAATAAAAAATGAGAGAAAAGAGAGGACAATGTTACTATCCTTTTACCACACTTGTGCTTCAGAGTGGCACCATGTTCTTCATATAGAGAGTCTCTTGAGTTATCACTTTCATATACTAGTGGGAATTTTCATTATAGAACTTGGCTTGTATATTCCAACGATGGGCTTCCTCAAATGCCATAGGTCTTCATGAGCAAGCAAGTTGGATGCACACCCACTTAGTTTCAGTTTGAGCTTTCATACACTTATAGCTCTAGTGCATCTGTTGCATGGTAATCCCTACTCCTTGCATTGACAACAATTGATGGGCATCTCCATAGCCCGTTGATTAGCTGCGTCAATGTGAGACTTCCTCCCTTTTTTGTCTTCTCCACACAACCTCCATCATCATATTCTATTCCACCTATAGTGCTATATCCATGGCTCACGCTCATGTATTGCGTGAAAGTTGAAAAGGTTTGAGAACATCAAAAGTATGAAAAAATTGCTTGGCTTGTCATCAGGGTTGTGCATGATTTGAATATTTTGTGTGATGAAGATGGAGCATAGCCAGACCATATGATTTTGTAGGGATAACTTTCTTTGGCCATGTTATTTTGAAAAGACATGATTGTTTTATTAGTATGCTTGAAGTATTATTTTCTTAATGTCAAATGATAGACTATTGCTTTGAATCACTCGCGTCTTAATATTCATGCCATGATTAGATTACATGATCAAGATTATGCTAGGTAGCATTCCACATCAAAAAATATATTTTTTATCATTTACCTACTCGAGGACGAGCAGTAATTAAGCTTGGGGATGCTGATACGTCTCCGTCGTATCTATAATTTTTGATTGTTCCATGCCAATATTCTACAACTTTTACATACTTTTGGCAACTTTTTATACTATTTTTGGGACTAACATATTGATCCAGTGCATGCTACCTCTTGAGCACTGCGTTGGTTTTCCCTTGAAGAGGAAAGGGTGATGCAGTAGAGCAGCGTAAGTATTTCCCTCAGTTTTTGAGAACCAAGGTACCAATCCAGTAGGAGACCACGCGCAAGTCACCTCGTACCTACACACACAAATAAGAACCTCACAACCAACGCGATAAAGGGGTTGTCAATCCCTTCACGACCACTTGCAAGAGTGAGATCTGATAGAGATAATAATAATAAGATAAATATTTTTGGTATTTTTATGATATAGATTGAAATTAAAGATTGCAAAATAAAGTAGATAGGAAACTTATATGATGGAGAATAGACCCGGGGGCCATAGGTTTCACTAGTGGCTTCTCTCAAGATAGCATAAGTATTACGGTGGGTGAACAAATTATTGTCGAGCAATTGATAGAAAAGTGAATAATTATGAGAATATCTAGGCATGATCATGTATATAGGCATCACGTCCGTGACAAGTAGACCGAAACGATTCTGCATCTACTACTATTACTCCACACATCGACCGCTATCCAGCATGCATCTAGAGTATTAAGTTCATAAGAACAGAGTAACGCCTTAAGCAAGATGACATGATGTAGAGGGATAAACTCATGCAATATGATGTAAACCCCATCTTTTTATCCTCGATGGCAACAATACAACACGTGTCGTTTCCCTTTCTATCACTGGGATTGAGCACCGCAAGATTGAACCCAAACCTAAACACTTCTCCCATTGCAAGAAAGATCAATCTAGTAGGCCAAACCAAACTGATAATTCGAAGAGACTTGCAAAGATAAACCAATCATGCATAAAAGAATTCAGAGAAGATTCAAATATTGTTCATAGATAAACTTGATCATAAACCCACAATTCATCGGATCTCGACAAACACACTGCAAAAGAAGATTACATCGAATAGATCTCCAAGAGAATCGAGGAGAACTTTGTATTGAGATCCAAAGAGAGAGAAGAAGCCATATGGCTACTAGCTATGGACCCGAAGGTCTGAAGTAAACTACTCACACATCATCAGAGGGGCCATGGAGTTGATGTAGAGGCCCTCCGTGATCAATGCCCCCTCCGGCGGAGCTCTGGAAAAGGCCCCAAGATGGGATCTCTTGGGTACAGAAGGTTTTGGCGGTGGAAATAGGGCTTCGTGGTGCTCCTGGATGTTCTCAGGGTATATGGATATATATAGGAGGAAGAAGTACGTTGGTGGAGCAATGAGGGGCCCACGAGGGTGGAGGGCCCGCCCAGGGGGGTGACCGCGCCCCCTGCCTCGTGGCCTCCATGATTGTTTCTTGACGTCCACTCCAAGTCTCCTGGATCACGTTTGTTCCAAAGTAACGCTCCCAAAGGTTTCATTCTGTTTGCACTCTGTTTGATATTCCTTTTCGGCGAAACTCTAAAATAGGCAAAAAAAACAGCAATTTGGGCTGGGCCTCCGGTTAATAGGTTAGTCCCAAAAATAATATAAAAGTGTAAAAATAAGCCCATTAACATCCAAAGTAGATAATATAATAGCATGGAGCAATCAAAAATTATAGATACGTTGGAGACGTATCAGTGCCCAGTGCCAGTTCCTGTTTGTTGCATGTTTTTTGTTTCATAGAAAATCCATATCAAACAGAGTCCAAACGGGATAAAAAACTTACGAAGATTTTTTTTGGAATATATGTTAATTTTGGGAAGTGGAATCAACGCGAGACGATGTCCGAGGGGCCCACGAGGGTGAGGGGCGTGCCCTAGGGGGTAGGGCGCGCCCTGGGCCCTCTTGGCCACTCCGTAAGGCGGTTGGTGCCCTTCTTTCGCCGGAATAAAGCCAATATCTGTATAAAAATCGTGTCAAAATTTCAGCCCAATCGGAGTTACGGATCTCTGGGAATTTAAGTAACGGTGAAAGGGCAGAATCAGGGAGCGCAGAAACAGAAAGAAACAGAGAGAGAGATCCAATCTCGGAGGGGCTCTGGCCCCTCCGCCGCTATGGAGGCCATGGACCAAAGAGGAAACCCTTCTCCCATCAAGGGGGAAGGTCAAAGAAGAAGAAGAAGAAGAAGAAGAAGAAGAAGAAGAAGAAGAAGAAGAAGGGGGGCTCTCTCCCGGTGGTGCCGGAATGCTGCCGGGGCCATCATCGCGACAACGGTCTACACCAACAACTTCACCGTTGTCATCACCAACTCTTCCCCCCCCCCCCTCTATGCAGCGTTGTAACCCCTCTTTTACCCGCTATAATCTCTACTTAAACATGGTGCTCAACGCTATATATTATTTCCCTCTGATGTATGGCTATCCTATGATGTTTGAGTAGATCCGTTTTGTCCTATGGGTTAATTGATAATCGTGATTGGTTTGAGTTGCATGTTTTATTATTGGTGCTGTCCTATGGTGCTCTTCGTGTCGCGCAAGCATGAGGGATCCCCGCTGTAGGGTTTCCAATATGTTCATGATTTGCTTATGGTGGGTGGCGTGAGTGACAAAAGCACAGACCCGAGTAAGTAGGTTGTTTGCGTATGGGAGTAAAGGGGACTTGATGCCTTATAATGCTATGGTTGGGTTTTACCTTAATGATCTTTGGTAGTTGCAGATGCTTCCTAGAGTTCCAATCATAAGTGCATATGATCCAAGAAGAGAAAGTATGTTAGCTTATGCCTCTCCCTCAAATAAAATTGCAATAATGATTACTAGTCTAGTTATCGATTGTCTAGGGACAAATAACTTTCTCGTGACAAAAAGCTCTCTACTAAAACTAAGTTAGTTGTGTATTTATCTAAACAACCCCTAGCTTTTATTACATGCTCTTTATTATCTTTCAAACCTATCCTATCACACCTACAAAGTACTTCTAGTTTCATACTTGTTCTAGGTAAAGCGAACGTAAAGCGTGCGTAGAGTTGTATCGGTGGTCGATAGAACTTGAGGGAATATTTGTTCTATCTTTAGCTCCTCGTTGGGTTCGACACTCTTACTTATCGAAAGAGGCTACAATTTACCCCCTATACTTGTGGGTTATCAACCTGCAAGCTTAAACAATCCACAAATTTCTTTCACATATATCAAGTGCATATGAGGATGTTCGGTTCCATCTCCTACATAAGGATTAGCTAGCAGTTGTTCTATCATATCCGAAGGAATTTCATATTCAATATTTTCAGTAGGTGCAGTGGGTTGAGAGGTGACTAGTTGTGGTTCAGGTCGAGGTGAAGATACCCCGAACAAACCCCTCAAAGGATTGTTTTCCATAGTAACAAGTGACAATAATTTTCAGCACGTAGTAATAGTTTTTCCTTACCAAGAGTGCTTCACTCCCAGGCAACGGCGGCAGAAAAGAGCGTTGATGACTCACAAGTATAGGGGATCAATCATAGTCCTTTCGATAAGTAAGAGTGTTGAACCCAACGAGGAGCAGAAGGAAATTACAAGTGGTTTTCAGCAAGGTAATGTCTACAAGCACTGAAATTGTAAGTAACGAGTAGTTTGATAGCAAGATAATTTGTAACGAGCAAGTAACATTAATAGTAACAAAAGTGCAGAAAGGTAGCCCCATCCTTTTGAGACAAAGGACAGGCCAAAACGGTCTCTTATGATAAGCAAAGTTTTCTTGAGGGTACACGGGAATTTCATCTAGTCACTTTCGTCATGTTGGTTTGATTTGTGTTTGCCACTTTGATAATTTGATATGTGGGTGGATCGGTGCTTAGGTGTTGTTCTTACTTGAACAAACCTCCTACTTATGATTAACCCCCTCGCAAGCATCCGCAACTACGAGAAAAGTATTAAGAATAAATTCTAACCATAGCATTAAACTTTTGGATCCAATCGGCCCCTTACGAAATAGCGCATAAACTAGGGTTTAAGCTTCTGTCACTCTCGCGACCCATCATCTAATAACTACTCCACAATGCATTCCCTTATACCCAAATATGGTGAAGTGTCATGTAGTCGACGCTCACATGACACCACTAAGGGAATCACAACATACATACCATCAAAATATCGAACACATATAAAATTAACATGATTACTTGCAACAAGATTTCTCCCGTGACCTCAAGAACAAAAGTAACTACTCACAAATGATAATCATGCTCAAGATCAGAGGGGTATTAAATAGCATATTGATCTGAACATATAATCTTCCACCAAATAAACCATATAGTAATCAACTATAAGATGTAATCAACACTACTGGTCACCCACACATACCAATCTATAGTTTCGGTACAAATATTGAACACAAGAGATGAACTAGGGTTTGAGAGGAGATGGTGCTATTGAAGAGGTTGATGGAGATTGCCCTCCCCGAGATGGGAGAGTTGTTGGTGATGATGATGATGATGATTGATACGTATTGAACGTATCTATAATTTTTGATTGTTTCATGCTGTTATATTATCAATCTTGGATGTTTTATAATCATTTTATAGTCATTTTATATCGTTTTTTGGTACTAACCTTTTGACATAGTGCCAAGTGCCAGTTCCTGTTTTTTCAGTGTTTTTTACATCGTAGAAAATCAATATCAGACGGAGTCCAAATGCCACGAAACTTTACGGAGATTTGTTATGGACTAGAAGGAACAAGTTGGGCCCTGGTAGCACCTGGGGGGAGCCCCGAGGAGGGGACAACCCACCAGGGTGCGTCAGGAGGCCCAAGCGCGCCCTGGTGGGTTGTGCCCACCTCGGGTGCCCCCCAGGTGCTACCAGGGCCCAACTTGTTCGTCAGGAGGCCCAAGCGCGCCCTGGTGGGTTGTGCCCACCTCGGGTGCCCCCCGGACCGCCTCTTTGCTCTATAAATACCCAAATATTCCCAAAACCCTAGGGCAGTCAACGAAATATTCATCCAGCCACCACAGAGTCCAGAACCACCAGATCCAATCTAGACACCATCTCGGATGGGGTTCACCACCTCCATTGGTGCCTCTCTGATGATGCGTGAGTAGTTCTTTGTAGACCTTCGGGTCCGTAGTTAGTATCTAGATGGCTTCATCTCTCTCTCTCTCTCTCTCTCTCTCTCTCTCTTGATTCTCAATACAATGGTCTCTTGGAGATCCATATGATGTAACTCTTTTGCGGTGTGTTTGTTGGGATCTGATGAAATTTGAGTTTATGAACAGTCATATCTTTTTATATCCATGAAAGTTATTTGAGTTTCTTTGATCTCTTATATGCATGATATCTTATAGCCCCATATTTCTTCTTTGATATTTGGGCTTTGTTTGGCCAACTTGATCTATTTATCTTGCAATGGGAAGAGGTGCCCGGTAGTGGGTTCGATCTTACGGTGCTTGATCCCAGTGATAGAAAAGGGATCCAACACATATGTATCATTGCTACTAAGGATAAAAAGACGAGGTCTATATCTACGCAATAGATAAACGGATATTGTCTACATCATGTCATCGTTCTTATTGCATTACTCCATTTTTTCATGAACTTAATACACTAGATGCATGCTGGATAGCGGTCGATGTGTGGAGTAATAGTAGTAGATGCAGGCAGGAGTCGGTCTACTAATCTTGGACGTGATGCCTGTGTAATGATCATTGCCTGGATATCGTCATAATTATTTGAGGTTCTATTAATTTCCGAACAATAATTCGTTTACCCACCGTTTGCTATCTTTCTCGAGAGAAGCCTCTAGTGAAACCTACAGCCCCCGGGTCTTCTTCCTCATATATTTGCTTGCGATCCGCTTTTCCTTTGCATTTTTATTCATATATATTAAACCAAAAATACACAAATACTTTGCTGCAATTTATTTTATTTGCGATCTATTATTTCAATCTACTACAATTTTCTGGCATCGTTACCCGAAAGGTATTGACAACCCCTTTAACACATCTAGTTGCGAGGTGTTCTTATTTGTGTGCAGGTGTTGTTTACGTTGTATTGCTTGGTTCTCCTACTGGTTCGATACCTTGGTTTCTTCACTGAGGGAAATACCTACCGTCTCTGTGTTGCATCATCCCTTCCTCTTTGGGGAAATACCGACGTAGTCCTAGCAGACAAGAGCTTTTCTGGCACTATAACCAGAGAGCGATCAAAAGGAATTTCTGGCGCCATTGCCGGGGAGGATCTTCAACATAGCCAGGTTCCTAATCACAAATCTCATCTCCTCATAATTTACATTATTTGCCATATTCCTCTCGTTTTCCTCTCCCCCACTTCACAAAATTTTCCGTTTTATTCGCCTCTCTTTCTCGTTCGCCAATTTCTTGTCAGATCTATCCTTTGCTTGCAATCATGAGTGATTTCGGTATGGCACCAAAAGATGATGGCCTTACTCCTAAGATTGGGCGTACGTGCAATCTAGATGCTAAAACTTTTATCTTGGGGCAAGGGAACATTAGGGGAAAAGAACGTATCTAAGAATTTTTCAACTGTGTTGGGAAGCTTAGTCTCGATGATGCTCCTATACTTAAAACTACTAGATCTTATGCGGATGCTCTTTCAGCACTAGTTCTGAAACTTGAAAGTACATTTATTCGTACCCATCCTACCTTGCAAAGATTGGTTTTTGAGCTCCCCGTTATAAAGAATCCTAGAGCTAAAAAGTTGGCCACTCTCGTTCTTATGAATGAGTTTGACTACATAATACGGGAAGCTAGGGAAATCTTTGACTTTTATGGTATGAATCGTGAAAAACCTGTGATAGATGAAATTATTTACAATAGTGACTATGCTTTAAGACATTTTCTTGGGGACAATAAAATCTTTGATGAGAATCTTAAAAAGGAAGCCCCAGTTCTAGATATAATCCAACAAGTCTTCAATAATGGTAATCAACATTACTCTTGGATTGTTGTGGGAAATCAAAAGGGGTATGATGAAAACCAACTTAGGATTGCAAAGGCCTCTATGGATAACATGTTCTATGTTGTGTTTACAAAGCCTCATGATGAAAATACCTCTAAGAAAGTCAAGAACAAGGATGAAAAAACTTAGATCCTTACTTTATGGATATCTAAGGGCGTAAAATTATAGCGCTTGTTGGGAAGCAACCCAATGAATAAATTTTATTTTTGCTTTTTGGTTAGCACAATTATGCTATTGTTATGATTGTGTTTTTTATGTTTTAATTAGTGTTTGTGCCAAGTAAAGCCTTTAGGATCTTCTTGGTGATAGTTGTTTGATCTTGTTGAAAAAACAAAAACTTTTACGCTCACGAAATTAATTTTCATATTTTACCAGAGAGCGATAAAATACCCACTCCACCTGCAGCAGATCAATATACAAGTTTCTCAGATCTTCCTAATTTTTCCAAATTTTTGGAGTTACAGAAGTATTCGAAATAGTCAGATTGCTACAGACTGTTCCGTTTTGACTGATTATGTTTTCTTTGTGTTGTGTGCTTATTTTGATGGCTCTATGGTTTTATTTGATGAGTTTTTGCCATAGAAATGTTGGAATACAATAGATATAATACAAAAACAAAATAAGAGTTGGTTTGATACAACACTTATAGTAGTGGTTTATTATTCTTATACTAACGGATCTCACGAAGGTATTGTTGAGTTTTGTGTGATTGAAGTTCTTTAGTTTTGGGTTATCTTATGATGGGTGAAGGAAGGGTGGAAGAGTCTAAGCTTGGGGATACCTCGGCATCCCAAGCTATTATCCAAGAATGAGCAACCAACTAAGCTTGGGGATGCCCCCGAGTGGCATCCCCGCTTTCTTCCAACAACTATCGGTATTTTACTCGAGACTATATTTTTATTCGTCACATGATATGTGTTTTGCTTGGAGCATCTTGTATGATATGAGTCTTTGCTTGTTTTATTTTGTGATTTAAGTCATCAATCCTTGTTGGACACACCTATTTGAGAGAGCCAAAATTATGTCATGACTTATTAGAATTGCTCTCTATGCTTCACTTAAATCTTTTATGATCTAGGACTTGCTCTAGTTATTCACTTATATCTTTTTGAGCATGGTTTGCTTAGTATTTTTGAAGAAATGCTCTCTTGCTTCACTTAGATTTATTTGGAAGTTAGTAAAATTTTGAATAAATTCTCTCTTGCTTCACTTAGATTATTTTGAGAGAAAGAAATATTATGCTCATGATCTTCACTTATATTTTTTGGAGCTTGTCAAAAGTAACACATGAAAATTAGTCCCAAAGTGATAGATATCCAAGGAGGATAAAGAAAAGAAAATGCCATGAAGATCATTGGACAAAATAAACTTGATTCTTAGTAATAGTTTTGAGATATGATGATGTGATATGTGAGTTATGTTGATGAGTAATTATGCCCTAGTAGGAATATTGGTGTTAAGGTTTGTGATTCCCGAAGCATGCACGTGTAGTCTCATGTTATGCTATGATGTTGGAGCATGATTTATTTTTGATTATCTTCCTTATGAGTGGCGGTCGGGGACGAGCGATGGTCTTTTCCTACCAATGTACCCCCCTAGGGGCATGCGTAGTAGTACTTTGCTTTGAGGGCTAATAAACTTTTGCAATAAGTATATGAGTTCTTTATGACTAATGTGAGTCCATGGATTATACACACTCTTACCTTTTCGCAATTTGCTAGCCTCTACGGCACCGTGCATTGCCCTTTCTCACATTGAGACGTGGTGCAAACTTCGCTGGTGCATCCAAACCCCGTGATATGATACGCTCTATCACACATAAGCCTCATTATATCTTCCTCAAAACAGCCACCATACCTACCTATTATGGCTTTTCCATGGCCATTCTGAGATATATTGCCATGCAACTTCCACCGTTTTTGTTTGATGACTTGAGCATTTATTGTCATATTGCTTTGCATAATCATATAGCTAACATAGTGTTTGTGGCTCAGCCACCGTTCATCAATTTTCATACATGTTACGCTAGATCATCGCCAAAGGCATTTATATAGAGTCATATTTTGTCATAGGTATCGATTTGTAATTTTTATTTCTTTTGAGTTATAAGTAAAAAAGAAGTGTGATGATCATCATTATTCATTTTTAGAGCAGTGCCCCAGTAAGGAAAGGATGATGTAGACTATGATTTCCCCACAAGTCGGGATGAGACTCCGGACAATGAGAGAAAAAGAAAAATAAAAAATGAGAAAGAAAGAAAGAAAATAATAAACAAAGAGAGAAGGGGCATTGCTAGTATCCTTTACCACACTTGTGCTTCAAAGTAGCACCATGTTTTTCATATGGAGAGCCTCCTATGTTGTCACTTTCATATACTAGTGGGAATTTATCATTGTAGGACTAGATGCACACCCACTTAGTTTTCATATTGAGATTTCATACACTTATAGCTCTTAGTGCATTCATTGCATGGCAATCCCTACTCCTCACGTTGATATCGATTGATGGACATCTCCATAGCCCGTTGGTTAGCCGCATCAATGTGATACTTTCTTACTTTTTTGTCTTATCTATATTTAGCCCTATCATCATGCCCTATTTCACCCATAGTGCTATATCCATGGCTTGCGCTCATGTATTGCGTACGAGTTGAAAAAGTTAAAGCGCGTTAAAAGGAACGAACCAATTGCTCAGCCTGTCATCGGGGTTATGCATGATAAATACTTTGTGTTAAGAAGACAGAGCATGACAAGACTATATGATTTTGTAGGGATAACTTATTTTAGCATTGATATTTTGAAAGAAGTGGTTGCTTATTGATATGCTTGAGTATCTAAATTATTATGTCAACACTAGACTATTGCCTTGAATCACATAAAAGTCCGATTGCCCATATTATAAAGAAAATAATATGATATGACATGTTAAACAGCACTCCACATCAAAAAAATTGTTTTTATCACTTATCTATTCGAGGACGAGTAGGAGTTAAGCTTGGCGATGCTGATACGTCTCCAACGTATCTATAATTTTTGATTGTTTCATGTTGTTATATTATCAATCTTGGATGTTTTATAATCATTTTATATCATTTTTGGTACTAACCTTTTGACATAGTGCCAAGTGACAGTTCTTGTTTTTTCCGTGTTTTTTACATCGCAGAAAAATCAATATCAGACGGAGTCCAAATGCCACGAAACTTTACAGAGATTTTTTATGGACCACAAGGAACAAGTTGGGCCCTGGTAGCACCTGGGGGAGTCCCGAGGAGGGGACAACCCACTAGGGCACGCCAGGAGGCCCAGGCGCGCCCTGGTGGGTTGTGCCCACCTCGGGTGCCCCCCGGACCGCCTCTTTGCTCTATAAATACCCAAATATTCCCAAAACCCTAGGGTGTCGACGAAATATTCATCCAGCCGCCGTAGAGTCCAGAACCACCAGATCCAATCTAGACACCATCTCGGATGGGGTTCACCACCTCCATTGGTGCCTCTCCGATTGTAGACCTTCAGGTTCGTAGTTAGTAGCTAGATGGCTGCATCTCTCTCTCTCTTGATTATCAATACAATGGTCTCTTGGATATCCATATGATGTAACTCTTTTTGCGGTGTGTTTGTTGGGATCTGATGAACTTTGAGTTTATGATCAGTCATATCTTTTTATATCCATGAAAGTTATTTGAGTTTCTTTGATCTCTTATATGCATGATCTCTTATAGCCTCGTATTTCTTCTCCGATATTTGGGTTTTGCTTGGCCAACTTGATATATTTATCTTGCAATGGAAAGAGGTGCCCGGTAGTGGGTTCGATCTTACGGTGTTTGATCCCAGTGACAGAAATGGGAACCGACACATATGTATCGTTGCTACTAAGGATAAAAAGACGGGATCTATATCTACGCAATAGATAAATGGATCTTTTCTACATCATGTCATCGTTCTTATTGCATTACTCTGTTTTTCCATGAACTTAATACACTAGATGCATGCTGGATAGCGATTGATGTGTGGAGTAATAGTAGTAGATGCAGACAGGAGTCGGTCTACTAATCTTGGACGTGATGCCTATGTAGTGATCATTGCTTGGATATCGTCATAATTATTTGAGGTTCTATCAATTGCCCAACAGTAATTCGTTTACCCACCGTTTGCTATCTTTCTAGAGAGAAGCCACTAGTGAAACCTACGGCCCCGGGTCTTCTTCCTCATATATTTGCTTGCGATCCGCTTTTCCTTTGCATTTTTATTCAGATCTATTAAACCAAAAATACTTTGCTGCAATTTATTTTATTTGCAATCTATTATTTCAATCTACTACAATTTTCTGGCATCGTTACCCGAAAGGGATTGACAACCCCTTTAACACATCGGTTGCGAGGTGTTGTTATTTGTGTGCGGGTGATGTTTATGTTGTGTTGCTTGGTTCTCCTACTAGTTCGATACCTTGGTTTCTTCACTGAGGGAAATACCTACCATCGTTGTGCTGCATCATTCCTTCCTCTTTGTGGAAATACCGACGTAGTCCTAGCAGACAGGAGCTTTTTTGGCGCTATAACCAGAGAGAAATCAATGATTTCCTCCTCTGGGAGGGAAGTTCCCCCAGCGGAATCGCTCCGCCGGAGAGCAAAAGTGCTCCTGCCCAAATTCTGTCTCGAGACGGTGACGCTTCACCCCGAAAGTCTTCTCTTTATTTTTTTTCTAGGTTAAAATGACTTATATACCAGAAGATAAGCACCCGAGGTGGGATGGGTTGAGCACAACCCACCACGGCACGCCCTGGTGTCTTGTGCTCACCATGTGGCCCCTCTCCGATAGTCATTTGCTCCAGCATTTCTTATTTATTCCATAAAAATTCCTCGTGAAGTTTCAGCTCATTTGGAGTTGTGCAGAATAGGTAGCCTGACGTAGCTTTTTCAGGTCCAGAGTTCCAGCTACCGGAATTCTCCCTCTTTGGGTGAACCTTGCATATTATGAGAGAAAAGGCATTAGAATTACTCCAAAAAGCATTATTGTGCATAAAAACATTATAAATAACAGTAGGTAAACATGATGCAAAATGGACGTATCAAGATGCTATCGTCACAAGTCAATCATTATAACACGGAGAGTTAACGTATGTTTTAGTTCCTTAGACCATGAGAGTATCGTAGTTACTTCTTATCGTACGATGAACTTTTGGGTTGCTCAAACTTCATCTGTAACACGATGATCATAACAAGAACTTACACGTTCATCGAAAAGTTTGACAAGGGACTAGATAGCTCAAGAGTGGAATTTGCTCCTCCGACGATGGAGAGATATTCTTAGGGCCCTCTCAGTGTGACGGCATCCGTCATCGTCTCGGCAGACACAGGTGACTGTGTCATGGGGATGCCGGAACATATCAACGAGAAAGAAGGACGAATCTTCTAACAAGGAGACCGATATAGTGAGCATGAGAATGACTCAAGAGGATACTGATATATCTCACCATGGATTTTGTAAAGTACCATGAATCAAAGGGAATAACACGTTATAACCAAAGGTTCACTCGAATGCCATTTGTGTACTCATAGGGATCAATATGGACGTCCACGGTTCCGCTATCGGTCATTGAACGAAAGGGGTTTTGTTGATGTCTATGTTTTACCGAACCTCTACATGATCACAAGCTTAAGGTAATCATGATCTAGTGAGTGTTAGTAGGACAGGAGTAATGAGGAAAGAGTTATGAAATAGTTTCATTAATTATTTGAAATAGTTTCGAGAGCAACCGGAAGCGTTTCAGGGTCACCAGAAGGGTTTTGGGGTTCACCAGGTATTACCGATAAATAATATATAGGTGGAAAAAGTTTCTGGAGATGTTAAATTAATAATAAATTCTCTAATAATAGTTAGGAGGCATTTATATTTAATTAAATATCAACGGGCCTTAAAAGGCCAAGAAGTGGAACGAATATTGGGCCACTTAGGCCAATAGGGAGACACCCCCTATCTTCATGGAGAAGGAAGGGGAGGAGGCCGAATTGGAGGGTGGTTTCCCCTCCTGGCCCACGCAAACGGGATGGGAAACCTCCCCCTTGTGGCGCCCCTCCTCTTCCTCCAGCCTATATATACTAGTGGATTTTGGCCTTTGGACATACAAGTTTTTGAGCCTCATCTAGTTCTCTAGTTCTAGTTCTAGTTGATCCAATTAGAGATAGATCTAATCCTCTCTAGTCCTCATAATTAGAACCCCGGTGTGGTTATAATCCGTTCTCTCTAATTCTCCGGCGACAATTAGCTCTGGACAGCGAAGCGTTGCCAGATCGTGAGGACTTTACGCTTGTAAACTATGGAGAGACCATGCTTTTGGTCTTCTCTTCGAGGGATCGTCTATGGACGGTTTGAGGGATAATTCATCTATGGTTCGAGGCACTTCAAGTACGATCTACACTGACTCTTCTTCCACTACAACTCGGAGTTGGTAACGAACCGATCCGAACCACATCTTCATGGTGTTCCCGATTGATCATAGGGTGATTTTTTTTGTTTCTACTACTTTTCCAAATAGTCCAGTCATTTGATGATTACTTCATCTTGAAGAAGGATGTTTTAGTGAGGATTGGATTCTCTAGTTACCAGAAGCGCATGGCCACATTGCAGATGCTTGCATATGGCACAATGATACGTCTCAAATGTATCTATAAATTTTGATTGTTTTATGCTATTATAGTATCATTTTTATATACTTTTTTATATAAATTTATATTAGTTTTATGGACTAACCTATAAATTTAGTGCCCGGTGTCAGTTCTCATTTTTCTGCTTCTTTTTGGTTTCACATGAAATCAATATCTACGGAGGTCAAAATACGTTGGCCATTTAACACAATTTTTTGGGGCAACAAGAAACACAGGAAGCTTCGGGAGAGATCGAGACATGCCCCAGGAGTCCCACACAGTCACGTGTCAGTGTGGGGTCCACAGGAACCGCCTTAATCTGATTCCACCGCCATAAATCCTATAAATACCGAAACCATCTGTTGCACCCCCATAGAAGAATTTTATCGTCGCCGCAAACCACTGTTCCGAAGACATCCCATCTGGAGTCCTATCGAAGGGGGAAACCATTTTCAGAGCTATCTTAATCAACCTTTCTACCTTCATGATGATGTGTGAGTAGTTCATTTTGGACCTACGGGTCCATAGTAGTAGCTAGATGGTTCTCTCTCTTTTGGATCTTCAATATCATGTTTTCGTTCTTGATTGGGATCAACTTGATGTAATCGGTGGTGTGTTTGTTGGGGCATGATGAATTGTTAATTTATGATTAGATTGTTCATTGAACTCTGTTGAATCTATTTGGGTTTTGTTGCTGCAGAAGTAAATAGCTTTGTATGCTTTACGATCTATCTGTCTTTCTGGCCAAGTTTGATTGATTTATCTTCAGAGGTAGTTGTGCTATGTAGTGGGTTTAATCTTGTGGTGCTCTAACCACGTAACAATAAGGGCCAATGCACATATTGTATTGTTGCCACTAAGAATAAAACAACGGGGTTTAGTCATATTTATTGACTTGTTCCTATCTACATTATGCCATCTCTTCTTATTATGATATTCAGTTTCCTACAAACTTAATACCTTGAGATGCATGTTGGATAGCGGTTTTGGGGTGGAGTATTAGTTCTAGATGTAGTTGGATTAACGGTCTACTTATGATGGATGTAATGCCTATATGAGAACAACCATAGTCATAAACATTATAATCTTTTCAATTGTCCAACTGTAATTTGTTTAACATGTCATTCGTCTATTTTTGAGTGAGAGATGCCACTAGTGAACCTATGGCCCCCGAGTCTATTCTCCATTAATAAATTCCTTTGCAAAATTGTTCTATCATTTTCCGTTTCACTTCACTATTATCTACCTTTATTATTTGCTTTTAAACCTGTAAGTAGCAAGACAAGGGGCTTGACAGCCCTCTTGCCATGTTGGGTGCAAGTTTTATCTTGTTTGTGTACTGTTGTTGTTTATCTTGTTAGCTTAGAAGATCCTACTGGTTCGATAAACCTTGATTCTTAACTGATGGAAAACTTTACTACTATCTACTTCACCCTCCTCTTTGGGGAAACCCAACGACTCTTGCGGAGTAGCACACGACTGCTGATTCGTGGGACGAATACATACGGATGTGTAAGAGCACGTGTGGAGATATCATGGTTAGATTTGCTACTACCATGGTCTTGGCGTTTGGACCTCAGTACCTAAGAGAACGAACTGTTACAAACATCGTGAGGCTCTTGGCAATATCAGAAGCAAGAGGGTGGCAAAGTTTGCTCGGATCTCTTGATTGCATACATTGGAGATGAAAGACTGCACAAAATCTCTACAAGGGCAATATCAGGGCCATGTTAAGAACTTCACCATCATTCTTGAAGAAGTTGCATTATATGATCTCTGGACTTGGCACGCTTTTTTCTTTGGCATGTCTGGGTCGATATCAATTTTTTGCAACGATCTCCATTGTTTGCTAAGCTGACCGAAAGAAAATCTCCTCGTTGCAACTATACCATCAATGGACATGAATACACCATGAGCTACTATCTATTTGGCGGTATATATCCTCCGTATGCTACCTTAGTCAAGACCATCTCCGAGCCACTTTCTCAGAAAATGTCTCACTTTGCTAAAGATAAGAATCATGTAGAAAGAATGTTGAGAGGGCATTTAGAGTTCTCCAAACGCATGGACCTACTAAACAATGGGATCCGAAGAGCTTGTGGGAGGTGATGACATGTTGTGTGATCATGCACAACATGATCATAGAGGATGAGGACAAGAATGTTGCCGCAACTCTTGAATTTGGAACATGAGTGATCCTATCGAACTTCCAGAGTAGAATCCAGCCATGTTTGGTGAATTTTTTCAAATGCATCAACAAATCTAGGAGCAACTCATGAGCAACTAAAGCAAGATTTGATTGAGCATATGTAGACGGTTAAAAGGGACAAGTAGTACATATGTTATAGTTGAATTCAAGGTTGACCTGCCATAATTTAAAAACTTTGTTGGATTGTAATATTTAAATTAGAAGTACTGTTGCATTTGAAACATTTTTAGATAAACTACAACTTAATATGCGGTTATATTTCGAGCTTGTGGACTTCTACAAAAAGGCGAATGTGTGCGACTACGGTAGGATGCAGGGGCAGAGCTAGGATTTGGACATGAGGGGGCGAAAAGCCAATGTTAACACAACTCATGGAACATCACGATATTTTTAAGTCTCATGATAGTATGATGATAAATCATAAAAACATATGTTTGGAACTACAAAAGCATGTTCTATTTTCTATTAACTTAGATTGAACTCTACAATCAGTAGTGTTGAACAAGTTGATAATCGTCGGCCATCCGACCCGATCCCTGGCAGCCCACCCGCCCCGCGGCACCACCGGACAGGGAGGCCCACCTCAGGGCCGCCGCCCCGGATCCAAGGTCCTCCGCCCTAGATCAGGTGGAGCAACGCATGCACTGCCACCACAGCCGACGATAGGACGCCGGCCAGCCGCCACACCGCCAAAGTCCAGATCTGGGCCGTCATGAACCAGATCGGCGCCGCCGCAGCCCAGATCGGGATCACACCCTCGAGCCAGGGAGCCCCGTGTCGCTCTTTGACCCGCGAGAGGGAGGAGCGCCTCCGCCGCCGCCGGCGCATGCACAGGTTAAGCCCGGCGCCTACCACCGACGACGACGGAGGGGAGGGAGAGGAAGGAGCGGTGACCTGGCGGCTAGGGATGGAGCCCCTCGGTCGCCCGCGCGGGGGGTGACAGAGGGGAGGGTTTTGTAGCGAACGTGTGGATAAGCCTACGAGGCTTTCTCCAATCGGATGGATCACGTTATCTAGATTGTCCAGAGCGGAAACAATAGTCAGCCACGACCATACTCTACATATATGGCAGTATGGGCTATTGGGCTTAAGTCTTCCATATTGAGTGTAAAACTAGTTTTTACACGGGCTTAATGATGCAATTATCTACAGCCATTAGGAATGTACAGTACACATTTGCTAAAAAAGGAATTTATAGTACACAATCTGCTAAAATCGGTTGAGGGGGGCGACCGATTGGCATGGGTCTAGCCCCTGCTCGCCCCCCTTGTCTCCGGGGAAATGTTTTCACCCGGTGCGCCGGCCGAAACGTCGCGCCGGACGCACACGGGCCTTGCGATTGTTCTCGATCGTGCACGCACGTATCCAACACGGGCCCATGTGTCCAGTGCCTTCCACCCCCTTATCCTCTCTCCCTTATCCTCTCCCATCCACACATTTTTCTACCCTGTTCTTCCCCACGCTCCCTTCCTCTCTCGTCGCCTCCAGTAGCTTCTTGTTACCTCCACCTTCTAATTACCGCTGATTCAAGGTGGAAGACATAGCTCTGACGGGAGGGCAGGAGCTGCAATGGCGGAGATGGGGGAGAGATTTTTTGCGCCAGATGCGGAGATGCAGATTGTTGGCTGAGGAGCTGCTGCGTCCACGGGCTGAAACCGACATGGCAGCATGCTGGAACCGGCAAGGAGGAGTGCTGCCACGGTGATCACGCGATGCTGGAACCGGCATGGCAGCATGCTGGAACTGGCCAGGAGGCCTGCTGCCACGGTGGTTGTGCGATGCTGGAACCAGTAGGCCGATTTGCTGGAACCGGCACCCGATTTGTTGCGTACGTTGGAGCACGACAGCACCGCTGCAACCTACTACAATGGCGGACATGAAGAAAGCTGGAACCAACAGGCCTATTTGCTGGAACCGGCTGTCGGTTTTGTTGCATACGGCGGATGACGGAAGCTGTAACCAGCGACAGTCATGTTGCGACGGCCGCGGCGACGAGCCACCATTGCTGGAACCATCATTTTTTTTGCTGGAAGCAGCGATTTATTTTGCTACTACTCGGTGACGACGATTCATGACTTTGCTGGAAAGGGCAAGTATTTTTGCTGGAAGCATTTTCGTTTTTTGTTGGAAGCATGTTATTTTGCTTTTGTGGATCCTTTTCATTGTTCTTGTGCCGTGCCACTTTTTGTGTTTTTGCTGGAACCATGATTTTGTTTTGCTGGAGCTATGATTTTATTTTGCTGGAAGCAATGGTAACAAATCTTGCGGTGATTTGGAACCGCCAATGTGGCCGCCCGTCGACAGACGACGGCCACCGGCAGCTGCCCGTCCATGGGGAGCGGCATCAGATCGGGGGCACACACTAGCCACCTCGTGTGCAAGGATAGGGGAGTCCAGCGACAGCGAGCGTTCTGTGCGGCAGAGGCGCTGGTGTGCGTGCGAAGGTTAGGGAATAAAAAGATCGGACGACTGCGGGCTGTTAAATCAAACGGCAGGGGGTGGACCGGCCGAAAGTTTCGGCCGGCGCACGGGCGCCTAGCACCCGCCTTGTCTCCGCCCCTGGTAGGATGGCCAATTTTCACATTAGTGTCCGTGGACTGATTTCATCGGTTTGCGGACAGATGCGGTGTTTGATTTAAGGATCAACGATGCAGATGCCCTAAGCAATAATAATTTTCTAAGTTTTAAAGAAATGTGATAGGGAGAATGGTTTGAACTTTTAGATAGAGGATCTCCTAGTGATGCTTCTAGGCTGGCGCTTGTTGGGCGAGTTGAACCTAGGATGGTTGCCGTCAGTCAGGCACCGGAAGGAAGTCCTGTTGTTGCGGCTGGTGTGCAGTCCAGTCAGGATCCAACCCGTGAGCTGTCGGTCAGCTTGCTTTCATGGCTGTCTTCTCACCACAAATCCCTAACAGTAGCATTATATCCATGTTCGTTAACGCATAATCAATGGCGTAACGTTGTGAAAAGAAAAATATGAATGAATAGCTAATGGCGTAACGACGTGACTTGCCCCGGCCGAGACGAACGTAACGCAGGCCAGCTAAAAGGAATCTGCACTAGAGCTCACGTCCCTTACTCCTCAGGACTGCGCACAGGACGGTTAGGCAATCTACAATCACATAAATTGACATCTCAAACATCTCAAACATCCCAACTATCTACTACCCCCTCCATTCCACAATATAGTGCACCCGTGTTTTCTAAGATTTGAGTTTGGTCATAAATTTAATCAATGAGACCGATTGCGACGGGAACAAAAATTATACCACTGAATTCGTTATTTTGATACGAATTCAGTGGTATAATTTTTGCTCTCATCGCAGTAGGTCTCGTTGGTTAAATTTATGATCAAACTTTGAACTCGGAAAGCGCGAGCGCACTATATTATGGAACGGAGGGAGTATAAGGTTTGCATGGTTTGTTGGAGGGATAATGACGGCGGCGCGCCTTCGACTCATTCTACTGTTTATACTCGTAGCTAGATGGTCTACGGATCTAGGTATAATTTTTACTTTTAATGTTTTTTATTGCCTTGATAGATGATGAATAGATTGGAACATTTTTTCAAAAAGAAAAACATCCGCGGACCCGTACGGTCAATGTCCAGTCATTCCACTTTGAGTCCATGTTAGTCTGTGCACGCGGCCATGCTCTTCATTTTCCGTCTTATACATCGGCTCACATTCATAAGATTCATGGAAATGGAGAAAGAGAAAAAATGTCAAGGGTGAGCTAAATCCTACACGACGCATCGCCCGGACACGACCAGGAATCCCCATATTTTCCCCATATATGGGCTGGGTATGAGGGCTTGCGGACATCCTGAACATACGGCGACAAAGTGGGATCTAGTCGGGTCATTATTTTCCTTTTCTCTCATGTCCGGATAGTGATCGGGTTGTCCATCCGGATGTTTGTGGAAGATTCGAGGGGACCGGTTGTATATACTCTTTGGATTCCTTGCCTTTCGTGGGCGCTGGTTTGCCTCGTATCAAATGGTCTTAGGGTCATGGAAGTGCGATGGAGGTATTCTGATTCAGTTTTTGGTTTCTTTTGAGTTTATTAGTGGTTGTGTTTTGCTCAGAAAGGCGAGACGATGGCGATTTCTTTGGAGATGGAATGTGGTTCTTCCCATCTGCTGCCGCCTTGAGGGTGTGTTTAGCGTCATTGAAAGATGTGTTGAGTGTGTCTTCGGTGGATCTTGTGGGATTTGATCTATGATTGTCTTTGATGGATCTGTTTAGATCCGATCTTTGTCCTTCAATGTTCATGTGTTACAAGTTAGATCGTTTCGATACACGCTTCCTTTTGTCGGCGACGGTTGCTATTCTATTGCGCTAGTCCTGTAAGGTCTTAGAACAATGGTTATTCGATCATGTACTATAACAAAGTTTGCCCGGTTCGATTAGGGAGAAGAGATGGTGGATGCGTCTTCGGTTTGCTCTAATGTTTTGTAGTTGTCGTTAGGTGGTCTACAGACTTGATGAGTAAGGCCAACTCCAACTCGCAACCCCATTCTGTCCGGCCGCGTCTGTTTGGGCCGAAAAAGACACAAATGGCGGCCCAACACGCGCCCACAAACGAACATGCGTCCATTTTTTGTCCACTCCGATCCATTTTTGGCCCAAATTTGAGTCACGTTTGCATCGAAACGGACAACGCATGGACGGGCAGGACGCGAGCCCTTGTCCTCCCCTGACTTGCCCGCCGGTGGCACAACGCTCCCATTTCCCATTTCTTTCCCAAAAAACCCTCCCGCCCCTTCCCGTTCCATGGCCAATGCCCAGAAGCAACCCGCCGCCACCATCCTGGCCGCCACCTCCGCCTGTCACGTGACGAAGAAGAGGCAAAAGAAGCAGAGGTCAGAGCTCACGTCAGCATAGCTCGACCGACTCGACCGAGAATCGACCAACAGAAGAGCCCGAAGGTCCGTTCAGGCAGAGTCAAAAGTTGTTGCCGAGTACGCCCTCGAGGCCACCGCCGCGCAACACAAGGCCGCCGTTGAGGACAACAAGGTCATCGTTGCCAAGGCCACGCAGGCAGTGACGACGTGCGTCCTTCTCAAGCTAGGGTTGTGCCGACCCGCACCGGCCACTCTTTTCGACGCCGCCATGGCCTCGGAGAGCACACGCTCGTCGACCATTTGCCCTCACAGGGCCAATCACCGAGCTCCTCCGTAACACCGCAAATGGTCAGTGTTCATCTGTCGTACTCCCATGCTGCGACCCGGTTCTTCATGTCGTCGGACGGCAGCATGATCACGGCGGCCACACCCGCCCCCATGGCCGTCATCGACCTCAACGTCATGCCTAGGTCCAGTGGCGCCGGTCAATCGGCCACCGGGATGCAAAGGAAGCAGCTGTGGTTGATTCCTACGGCCAACATTCCAAACACATGCAACCTGTTCAATGGAACGCCCAACCCAACGCCAGCCCAAGACGACCCCGACTTCAACGCTTTCATGGAGAACATCATCTACGAGGGCCGTGGCCAAACCTTACACCCCCAACGGCCAAGGCCAAGGCTTTCATCCCTACGAGACCCAAAGCGAAGATGGTCGCGACCAAGATGAAGAGAATGACAACATTGGCCATGGAAACCATGAAGAAGAGGCCGACGACCACGGCAACTCGTGGCATGATGACCTTTATTGCAAAGACGAAGAAGGGGGCGTAGACATTGAGGATGAGCCATTGTTTCTCGACGAGCTCACCCAAAGAGTCAATGCCTAAAAGAGAAAGCAAAACATTAGCACGAGATCATACACTAAAGATGAGGACATGTTGATTTGCGAGAGTTGGAAGGAAATAGGGCAAGATCCCAAGACCGGCGCCGAGCATAAATGTGTCTTTTGGCGGGGGGAGAGTTCATGCGACCTTTCATGAACGTCGGAAGTTTCCGCCCTACAAGTTTGTGAGCACCCGTGCCATCAACTCAATCCAAAAGAGATGGGGGTTTATCCAATAAGAATGCAACAAGCTTTTGTGCCGCGCTTGAGAGCGTCGAAGCCCATCCCATGAGTGGCCTAGGCGTGGGCAACTTGGTATGAACTTTTCTCTTCATTCCTATGCCATGTTCATGTTTGTTGCATTTTGTGTCCTTCGCTATTACTTTGTGGCCTTCTCTTTGATCGTGCAGGCATTTCAAACTTTGGAAGCCTTCAAGGCCCAACATGCGAACAAGCCATTCACTGTCATCCATTGTTGGACGCTCGTCAAAGATTGTCTCGGGTTCAAAGATCAATATGATGCTCTAAAGAATAATGAGGGTCGACGGCCGTGAGTGGGGACGGAGATGGGGTGAAGAGACCGAGGGGCCAGACCAACTCAAAGGTGGACGAGAAGCGTGATGCGACATCTTTCACCTTGCAAGAAACTTTGCAAGGCATGATGACCGAAAGGAAGCAAAGGGGACGAGGAAGCACCAAGAAAAAGGAGGATCAAATAAAGGCCTACATGAAGCTCCAAACAAAGAAGCTCGACATGGAGAAGCCCATCAAGAGGAGGAAGCTCGAGATCAAGGTGGACGTCCAAACGAAGAAGCTCGAGATCGTTGGCCACCAATGCAAAGACCGAAGAAAAAGAGGTGGTGCTAGGTTTCATGACTGTGCACTTGAGCAAGATGTCCCCGAAAAGAATAAGTTGGTTCAAGAATATGCAAAAGGGGATGATCGATGGAGGCGAGTGAGACGGCTTGTGCGCTGACATGAACTATGAAGGCTGCGAGACATGAACTATGGTCATTTTGTTGGGCAGGTATGTGTGTCGGCCGTTGGCTTTGTTGTGAGCGTGAAACTATGAGGATTATTCATTTTGTAGGATGGCATGTGTGCCGGCCGTTGGCGCTCAGGCCGACATGAACCATGGCTGCTAGCATGAACACTGGTCGCGGCGCTAAATTTCAGTTTTCAACTTTTTGCAAAAACTTCAGGCGGCCGGACGAATGTGTCCGCTTGTTGAACACACGACGAGCGTAAATGGAGAAATGGAGAACGTCGTCTTTTTGCAAGATCCAAACGATGAGAATCCGGATAAAACGAAGGTTTTGGCCTAAGTTGAAAGTTTTTCTTTTAAATGCCCTTCCGAGTGCCGACCCGCTGGCGGGGCAGGCGTACCCCCTTGTTCGATGCATCTCTGACAGGTGGGCCCAGCATTCAGCTCATGGTCGTCAGCTCGTGGCTCTGGAGGAAGAAAAATTAGTATAAAATCTGATTCGGCCTTGGCTAATCCGCGCAATAATTATCGCGAGGGGAGGGAGCCCGAACGAAACGACCAAAGCAAAGCGAAAGAGAAGAGAAATCGGCCGGTCTTCCCTCGCTGGACTAACTAGCGAGTAGAGAGAGAGAGAGAGCATCAGAGCAGGCGAATCACATCGCAGAGCCAAGGCAGCAGCCTCATCGCCGCCGGTGGTTCGCTTCCTGCCGCCCCACCAAGCCCCGAATCAAAGCCGGGGCTGCGCCTCCCTCCCTGCTATTGGTGTTGGTTTATCGCGCGGCTGGCCGGGGGCGCTGTCGTGTGCTGCGGAGAGGAGGACCGGAGGGGGCGGAGCATGGACGGATCCGCCGCGGCGGAGCTGGAGAGGGCGGAGAGGGTGGTGAGGCGGTGGAACTCCACGGCGTCCGCGCCCGCGGGCGGCGGGGGCGGGGGCGGGGAGGACCAGATGCTGTTCGACGGCGGCGGGGACCGGGCGGAGGCCGAGCGCTTCCTCCAGGCGGTGGACGACCTCCGCCGCCTCGCGCCGCCGTCCCCCGGCAGCCCGCGCCGCACCTCCTCGGCGGGGGCCTCCGGCGCCGTCCAGGTCGCCATGGCGCGGCTCGAGGACGAGTTCCGCCACGTGCTGGCGTCGCGCGCGGTCGACCTCGAGATCGAGGTGCTCGCCGACCTCAGCTCCCTCTCCATGTGCAGCGACCGCTCCAGCTTCTCCGACGTCGGCGACGCGCCGCCGGTGGACGACGACTCCGTCGAGTCCTCCGTCGGCCGCCGCAGCAGCTACCGCTCCATGCGCAGCATCCGCGAGATCGACCTCCTCCCGCCCGAAGCCGTCACCGACCTCAACGCCATCGCCTCCCGCATGGCCGCCGCCGGCTACGACCGCGAGTGCGTCCAGGTCTACGCCTCCGTCCGCAAGCCGGCCGTCGACTCCGCCCTGCGCCGCCTCGGCGTCGAGAAGCTCACCATCGGCGACGTCCAGCGGCTCGAGTGGGACGCCGTCGAGGTCAAGATCCGCCGCTGGATCCGCGCAGCCCGCGCCGCCGTCCGCGGCGTTTTCGCCAGCGAGCGCCGCCTTTGCTTCCTCATCTTCCACGACCTTCCCGTCTCCAACCCCACCATCGCCACCCCCGCTCCCACCACCACGTCCGCCGCCCCCTTCGTCGAAACTGTCAAGGGCGCCGCGCTGCAGCTCTTTGGCTTTGCCGAGGCCATCAGCATCGGCCGCCGCTCACCGGAGAAGCTCTTCAAGATCATTGATCTGCACGATGCACTGGCCGATCTGCTTCCTGATGTCTCCGATATCTTCGCCGCCTCCAAGGCCGCGGAATCCATATATGTGCAGGCTACCGAGATCAGGGCGCGTCTGGCTGATGCTGTCCGTGGGATACTCTCCGAGTTCGAGAGCGCCGTTCTCCGTGACCCGTCCAAGACTCCAGTACCCGGCGGCACCATCCATCCCCTCACTCGCTATGTGATGAATTACATTGTCCTCATTTCAGACTACAAGACGACACTTTCTGAGCTGATCGTGTCACGGCCATCAGCTAGCTCGCGCGTTTCTGCTGAGGGCAATGAGCTCAGACCGTCATTTCCTGATCTGGACCTTCCTGATCCTGACAGCCAGCTACCCCTTTCTGCTCATCTCATCTGGACTATTGTGGTTCTTGAACACAACCTTGAAGGCAAGGCATCACTCTACAAGGACCCGGCACTCTCTCACTTGTTCCTAATGAACAATGTGCACTATATCGTGCACAAGGTAAAGGACTCGCCTGAGCTCTGGGGACTCATTGGCGATGTGTACCTAAAGCGGCTCACAGGTAAGTTCCGGTTGGCAGCCACAGCTTACCAGCGCAGTGCATGGCTTAAGATCCTGAATTGTCTAAGAGACGAGGGTCTCCATGTCAGCGGTGGCTTTTCATCAGGAATATCCAAATCAGCACTTCGGGAGCGCTTCAAGTCTTTCAATGCTGCGTTCGAGGAGGCACATAGGGCTCAGTCTGGGTGGTATGTGCCTGACACACAGCTGAAAGAAGAACTTAGGATCTCAATAGCAGAGAAGCTGCTCCCAGCATACCGGTCCTTCCTTGGTCGATTCCGGCATCATATTGAGAATGGGAGGCATCCAGAGTTGTACATCAAATACACAGTTGAGGACCTTGAGATATCTGTGATGGATTTCTTTGAGGGGTCTCCACCTCCGCCGCATAATAGGAGGAGATCCCATGGATGAGAGATTGCTTGAAGCTTGCAGTAGTCGTATCACTTGGTTGGGTGTTGTTGCCGAGCATTCTTTAATTCTTCGGTGAAGCCAGTGCAGGCAGTCGGGTATGTATTTTGTTTCACTCTCACGAGACTTAAGGGTGTAGTTGGTGATGATTTCTTCTACTAGAGGTAATCTGAAACAGAATCAGGATCATGTTGACGCTGTCAAAAGTCTTGGTGTTTCTTCCTCAGTTGGCGATCTTGTGCATTTGTTAAAGTGTTGTTGTAATTTTGTGTAGCAGCATGTTCATATAGGAATGTTCTTTTAGTAATGTCGCATAGTTGTAAGTTGTAATTTCCTGGTCTTCATTTGACCTTTAGCTGGGTGTCCTGCCTTCCTCTTGGTTGAATCAAATATAAATACGAAGATTGCACTTGATAGATTAGATATAAAATCAGCTGTGCTACTTGTGTTGCAATTTTATATTATGTAGGATAAAGTTCTTGCCTCAAGTTTCAGTTTTGAGGTTTCCACCCCAGGTCCCTTTTCCAGTGAAATACCAGTATCTATCACTCCCCTGTCTTGAATTCTTGATAAATAAACCCTATGCTCTAGCAGATGGCAGCGAATTGATCAATGTATCATCTTGTTGCACTCGGCAGTAGACTAGAGTATCAGAGCTTTGATTTGGGCTGGTATTTAGTTACATAGAAAAGAAGGCCCTGTACCTGTCTTTGTCCCTATTTAGTGGTTGATAAGTTGCTTACTGTGTGGATCTACTGGTGTGCTAACGATTTCATTAACGATCATAGAAAAGCAAATATAAGTACGAAGGTAACAGAAAGGAGGCTAGAATATTAATAATAATATTCAGATTCTGCTATATCTGTTAAACCTTTCTATCATGTACAATTTAACACACAATTCATCGTTCCTGGCTGTTACCTGCTATCACATATTACTCCCTGTGTAAAGAAAGATGAGAGCGTTTAGATCACTATGATCTAAACACTCTTAGGGCCTCTTTGATTTGTACGATTTTTGAAAACATGGGAATAGGGAAAGTATAGGGTTGGAGTGGCATGCCCACCTGAATACTAGTACAGGATTAGCAATGAGTGCTTGATGCCACAGGAAAAACAAAGGAATTTTGAGAAGAGGTTGGAGTGGAGGTTAGATTTCCTGTGAAATGTAGTACAAAAGATTCCGTAGAAAAAATTTCTATAGGATCCAATCCTATGAATCAAAAGACCAACATAGGAAAAAATCCTAAGAATTTCAATCCTTCAGAAATCCTATAAAATTCCTTTGAATCAAATGAGCCCTTATATTTCTTTACGGAGGGAGTACGTTACAAGAGCTCTGAAAGGAAAAGGAAAGAAAAAACTATATTTTCCAGAATACAAACATGCGAATATTGGCAAGAATCAGGTTAGGTCACTCGTAGGGTGCATAACGAGAATACAGTTGAGCGAGAAGCAATGAGAGACATTTGTTGGCATGCATACAGCTCACAGCTTAAATACTCCGCATTATCACGTCCCTGACCCAACATTGCCGAATGCAGAGGCCGGCGCAACGGACACTGATTGCATCATCATCATAAGCAGCCAGGCCAATCATTCCCTCCCCTGTCGTGTCGTTAGAACAGATCCAGCACATGCTAACCGGATAACCGATGCCGCATCACGTAACAGCAAGGGAACCCCAACGAACAACCGACCCAATCGGCAGTTCCGGCAGGGGCAGAGCCGAAATGTTCTCAATTCTCAAGCGGAAAAGCAGGTGCGCTATAATGTGTTGTGCTACTGTATGTTTTAGTTCTTCATGTATAGGATGGTTTTTGTTGAGCAGAGCTGGGACGATGCCATCTGAAAGCCCGGACCGACCCGGGACGGGAGGCGAATGGCATTTGGTTTCGTGCGTGCGGTGCCAGGGGCGACGACGGGTGCCGGAGAGAAGTCAGCGGGCGCCCGTGAGGGTGAGGCGTGCCAGCCAAAATCCCAGCGTCCAGTGGTGCGGTCAGTGCGCGCGGTCGTGCGGCTCGTGAGCCGGAAAAGGCGAGGGTGCTTCACAGGCGGCCCCGGTCGTCCGTGCGGCGTCCATGGGTCCTCCTTTTCCGAGAAGAGTTTTCCAACCGCAGGCGCAGGTGGTGCCTGCCGTGATCGATGCCGACGGCCGGCCGTTCCTCCGCTGTAGGTGCGCCATCTGGATGTGGAGGCGCGCGCACTCGTCGTCCGTCCGGCGTCACGACGGTGATCCCACCGAAAGCAGGACCGGGATGTCCGCTCAGCGATCGTGCATGTTCGTTCGCTTCATCGCTTGGTCTAAATTCCTCGACACGGCGGCCGGGTATATTCTCCGATGACGAATACAAGTCTCGGTCTGCTGCTGCTGCTTTGCGCATCCTCCCTTTTTTCGGCTCTTATTGTTCTTTCCAGGACGTGCGGCCGCAAAGGGTGCTTCTGCTCGTGCGTAATTTATTTATTTTTGTGTGGATTCCACTATTGTACAGCTGATTCAAGGGCAGTCAAGACTCAAGAGGGGGTACGGATTTCTTGCTCCTGGGCTCCATGGAGACTGGTTTTCGAAAGAAAAAAAAACAATATTCATATTTTTGAAGTTTAAAAAGTATGCGTGTGTATAGAGGGATGTATACTAAAACCACGACGCTTATTTTGGATCGACAGGGTACTACATTTCTGTAAAAGTTCATGATGAAATATGTTTTAGCGTGAGCTGCACAATAAAACAAGATCATGGACTTTTAGGGCAAATAGTGTGTGTGCTATTTTCGCAAAAAAAAAAAGTGTGTGTGCTAGAAATACATTTTTTTTCCTGATCAAACTGAATCTACAAGCTATACATGTAGGCTCACAAACTTCAACAGCAGGTAAAGGTTTTGCTGCTGTCCGTAAAACATCTGAAAATTGTGAGGTTTCAGTCTTTCAACACTACACTAACCTTGGGATGCTGAAACCAAAAGGGAAATCTCAACACATTTGTAGCAACAAATAATTGCACTCGCAGAAGTACTGCCAACATTCGTGTTCACATAAACTAGAAGCAATACGAGATCTACCAAAGAGAAGTATCATACACCATACATCCCCTATAACGCCACACATGAACTGTTCCTATCATATATAATCATCCTTACAGTGATGCATGCACTGTATGAAAAAACCAATGGAGGAGAAGGATTTAACAAGGAAGAAACCCCTCCAAGGACCGTATCCCAACGACTAGAATTAGCACGGCCGATCCCTCTGCTAAATACCAAAATTGTTCTAGCATATCCACTTCAAAGGATCTGATGAGGCGGCCTCATCAGATGCGTCACTCCCTTTTGTTTTCTTCGTCGTCTTCGTCAAAAGATGTCACACTGTCTGCGCTCTTCGTCGCTTTGGCGTCTGTTGACGAAG
Source organism: Triticum dicoccoides (assembly GCF_002162155.2). NCBI lineage: Eukaryota > Viridiplantae > Streptophyta > Magnoliopsida > Poales > Poaceae > Triticum > Triticum dicoccoides. Next base: position 373,160,646 of record NC_041388.1, on the reverse strand, counting down.
CTACGCTCCACCCGTTGTTGGAAACAATGGGCCTTGGCCTTATTAATGACAGGCTGTCCTCTCGATCAAACTTTTCACTTGCATCATTGGTAAATCTGTAATGAAAAGCCCAAGAGCTTCAGAGAACATATCCGTTTCTATCCACAAAGATCTACATTGCACTTTGGTTAGCTCAAAATTCTTACATGATGCAGCAAGTGTTTACATGAGAAAAAAAGACAAGTTGTAATGTAATTTTGTTGTACAATGTATAGCAGGTTTTGAGAAATTTTAAAATTGGGTTTTTATCAGTTATGCCACCGGTTGTGTCCCACTACTCAATTTTGCCACTAGAAATTTCAACTGCTCAAAAATGCCATCGCTTCATTAGACACATGCTCAAAAATGCCACTAAACACCATTATTGTGATCTCAAATCTCTTTTGCCATGTTATAATGACATAAATACCTATGAACCAACATGCCAGCTCTCCCTCTATCTCACTACAATAAAGTATGGGGCCCACTTGATCCCAACAGCGTTCTTATTTTCCTGTAAAATTATTCGCTTGGTTACTCCTGACAAGTGGGGCCACACATATCATTGTGAGATAGAGAGAACTGACATGTGGGTCTAGACTTATTTTTGTCATAGAACATGGTCAACGGGTTTGACGTAAAAACAACAATGTCTAATGGCATTTTTGAGCAAACATCTAACAGAACGATGGCATTTTTGAGATATCTAATGGCATTTTTGAGCAAGCATCTCACGGATTGATGGCATTTTTGAGCAGTTGTAACTTCTAATGGCAAAACTGAGTAGTGGGACACAACTAGTCCTGACAACATTTTTTGAGGTTGCACGTTTGCATTTGTGACAAAATGGCAGTAGCAGGCAACACTTCCCAACAATAAATGGTAGCATGACTGAAGAGACAGCTTAATGGCATGCTTCCAAATTTCCCGATATTCGTAGAACAGATGATTGGTACTGCAATTCTACTGCTAGGAAATCGCAGTGAGACAGTAAGGCCAATGTATTAGCCAGGTTGAAGTCATCAAAAGAGTAGGATAATACCTCATTGAGCTCTGAGAAGGCGCCCACAGGTAGGAAATGACGCAAAGAAGTGAGAATGATAGGGCATGCCAGAAAGCAGGAATTATCCATGCATACTGCCACCGCTCATTGAACACATCTGTCGATTTGAAGTAAATCTGCAAAAAGTTACAATTCTACTATCAATGAACAAAAAGTAGACACATAACCAAGTGAGATGTAGTACATTGCATCTGAACAAAAAAACTGCCAGATTCTTAAAAATAGAAAGGTACGGATATGATTTAAAAGAATACTCCCTCCACAAAGGGTGAAGACAATGACTAAACAATATTTGGTAATCCAGAATCCAAATATAGTTTTTAATACATCACTATACCTCATAGCCAATCCAGCCGATAGATACCAGAACAGTAATAGCCAATGCAATAGTGAATTTCCTATAAATGTCAAGTTTGGCCATCAACCTTCTTGCCTATAAAGAACACAACAAAAAAGATCATGAATGTTCAGTGCATTTTCTTAAATTAAACCGGGTACAGAAGAAAAGAAGGATAGTGCACCATAACAGATACTGCAAACGAAATAATAGAGAATAGCGAGCAGAAAAGAGGTTCTGCTCACCTGAAGTTGGCTAAGGGTCTTGGCTAGAGAAATAAATATCCAAACAATGAATGAAGCATCCAAGATAGCCACTGGATAGACCAAAAATAGCCGAGCTTTTCCAGACAGATCATTCACAGTACCTAGATTTTCCACTAGCTCAAGAATTTCTGTAGCTACAAAGAATGTTCCTCCAAGCATGACCACTTTCGATGTCAGACCACCCAAAGTAGGCCTCACAACTCCATACCCCATCGAGACAATGAGAATAATAAGACGAGCCACTGTTCTTTTAATAGTCCCAAATGTTACAGCCCAAAATGTGATGGCCTTTGCCCGAACTCCAGTCTCATTGAACTCAGCATATTCAAAATACCACAATGCCATCTCAAGCATACCCAACGTAATAACAAGAGTAATACAGTTCTGAAGTGGAAGAACCTCTCGCCAGAACTTCATGTATTGATAAAACCAATAGATACCAAGTATCACGAAAGCAAATGACATCAGCCCAAAGAAGTTCTTAAGAGGTGCCATCCGACCTGGAAGGTAGCCAGTAGGATTTTTCCATATGGTTTTCCCGTCGATTTCCAGTCCAGCAAGTGCCGGGTCACAGTGTATAAAGTACATATTGTACATCCCAGTTTTCTTTACTGGAATGGTCCTTGAAGGCAGCGTTGCAATCAGATCACTTCCATCAAAAGAAGCAACAAACAACTGTGGCCAGCCAGGATTCACCTGCGATGGGCGGTAGATGACAGAGCCTTCAACACAAGCTCCCAACTTTGCAAGATCTGATGTACAGCAAATTGCTTTTTGACCACCATATGCTGATCCACCAATCATTTCACGATCTTCTATTTCAAAGACAATTATCTGAACCTTAGATGAAGTAGTTTCTTTCACAGAATCATTAGCCTCCTCTGGCCTCCTAAACGTAATCTTGTCAAACCTGAAAAGTGGAGGAAATATGAAATTCGAGCCTACAGGAAGGAAGGATGGCAGCAAGATAAGCACCTAATTATAGTGAAGCAAGCTAGTACTAATGCAATTCGAAATGCTCAATTAAAGTAGCAACCAATAAATGATGAGTGCAAAATGCGTGTGCCCATCTCTACTAAGAACATGCTAGTATGCATTTCCATAACAAATTTAAATTGAAGGAACAGGGTGTCATTTCCTATGCTTTTTAGTTTACTGGCGCAAACACAACTTGGAGAAAATTTAAAGTTTGATTGACCTTGCTCCTCGACAAAGTTGTGCTGCCCATGACTTGATATACTACTAGTACTAACTTCATATAGCCCTCATTAAGTATGCCAGCTACACGCCTACACCAACTCATGCCATAAATTGCAAACTAATCAAGCGTAGTAATTAACTCAACAATGCACATGTAGCTAGAATTACTCAGCGGGAATGGTGCCCCTCTCAGCACAATTTCCGTGAAGATCCAATTGCGCCCTCTCAGGAGCACCTACCCACTTTGACCCATCTATACTACCAAAAACCATCCAAATGCCCGACAGAACCCCGGGGACGACGGGATCCAAGATCTCATCTGCAAACCGAGGCTCCGCTACACCGCGGCCGGCTGTAAAGACGATGCAAGCAAGCCACTGGGGAGCAAAAACCGCGAGACAAACTACCGTATGAAGGCGTCGGCGGCGGCCTCGTCGTCCTCCTCCTCGGCGGTGGCATTGGCGGGGGAGACGGGGGCGTAGAGGCCCTCGCTCCCGGCGTGGAGGATGAAGGCATTGCCCTTGTTGAGGAAGCTGAGGCCGCTGTACTCGTGCACCGAGGCCTCGCCGGTGCGGAGGAGCGCCGCGACGGAGACGGCGACGGCGAGGAAGAGGGGGAGGGCGCGTGCGGCCGCCGTGTCGACGGCCATGAGGCGGGCGGCGTAGGGGAGGACACGCGAGGCTGGATCTGGCCTGCGCGAAGCTGATGAGTGAAGTGGGTCGGCGGAGTTGGGGGAAATGGCAAAACCGCAAAGGCCAAGCGGAGGGAGCCGCTGTCGCCTGGGGTAGGAAGGAAGAAATTGGGGAGAAAGGCTGTGTCGGCGACTGCACTGGACCAGTTAAAATGGTTATTCTTTTTTTTTGATGGTTAAAAATTAGTGTTGGTCAATGACAGGCTGATAGCACTAACAGAGTTCTTAACTCAGTTCTTAATTAGGTCCATCGCTCCAGGAAAAAATCATTGGTTGCTCTTCGTAGAAAACAAAAAAGGTTTTTATTTAATTTGGCTCCACCGGAAACTCGGTTGCCGAAAATTGCAACATGATGGTTCCGTAGAACCGCTCTAGAAATGGCGTGAACCTGCCAGGAGGGCTCCATGGTGTAGAACCGCTCCCCCGCCTTCACAATCTAACACGTTCGACATTGCACCGCTTGCGTTGACCTTCGTCCAGTTCTCCTCAAACGGGCACCACTTCTTCGTCACAAGGCGCTTAACTGTGCTTGCTTCTTCATAGACTGTCCTTCATTCCTTCAACAAGTACAACACTTGATATTAAATGAATGTACGATCTTCAAACTTCTTAGACTCCCTTGTGTCGTTCCTTGATGATACTTTGTTTTTGTGATTCGCAAATGGAATAGAAAGTATCCACACCTATCTCCCCAGAGGTGACCCTGGGTTATCAAACCCACGAGAGGAAGGTCCCCTTGAAGCTAGGGTCTCTGACAAGATTTTGCTAAAGAAACAATTTCAGCTTTTGACCGGATTGAAATCAACAACCTTGAGTTGAACACTTATAATAAAAATAGGTACGGGTATGAGGTCTTAATGCTTACAACCATGTATTTGTGTTGGGACCAAATATGATCTTAATTTGTGTATTGAAAGTCACCCATCAAGATGTGCTCGTTACGAACCGAAGTGAGGGATGTGTCCAGATTAAATCTTGACCAAAACGCGCCGTGCATCAGGAATCAGTTGTCCAACCGAAGGCCTATTCGTCTCACGGGGTTGCCTTGATAATTAAGATTATAATAATCAGACAAGAGATTTGGGTGTTTAATGACTACACCTCCTAAATCCCCAGAGATAGGATCCGTGTTACCGTACTAAACCCTTCTGTCACTAGTGTTCAGAATAACACTTCACAGTCTCCCTGCCTTTAGCCTCCCCATGGCTCGCTCTTCACGATCCTAGGTACCTGCAGGGATGAAGAATGCAGACGAGACAAGAGACATATATAGAACAATTTTATATCACACATACGAGACGTTAATTCAAAGCACTTCCATTGATCCCCACAACAAAATACAAAGGTTTGCAAGGCTCTTGCCTCAACATATACCTTACCAAACTACTCACACATGGAGATCAGATCACACGAAGAACGCATTGAAGAACACATCATGGAGATTGATTGATTGATTGATAATATGTATTACAATGGATGCCACGTGCGATGCACGATTACAAGTATGATCTAGTGGAAGATGAACTATGGTGGTGATGGTGACTATGGAGATGGAAATGGCGGCGGCTAGGGTTGATGGAGATGAATGAGGATGACTCTGTTCTGGCTTCGTTCGCGGATGTTTTGTTGAGATTTCGGCCTCGACTCCTTTATAAAAGTTGTTCAGGTGGATGAGAGGCCTCATTTTCCATGCCATACGACCTCTTGTGCGAGCGGTCATGGTCACATGGAATGTCGTCTTTGGTGTTGTTTCTTTTGGTGCACCGAGGCCTTGCTAGTGCGGAGGAGCGCAACGACGGCGACGGCAAGGACGAGGGGGAGGAGGAGGGCGTGTGCGGCCGCCGTGTCGGCAGCCATAAGGCGGGCGTGTGGAGGGAGGGGGAGGGGAGGACACGCGAGGCTAGATCTGGCCTGCGCGAAGTTGATGAGTGAAGTGGTCGGCGGAGTTGGGGGAAATGGCAAAGCTGCAAAGGCCAAGCGGAGGGAGCCGTTGTCGCTTGGGGTAAGAAGAAATGGGGGAGAAAGGCGGTGTCGGCGACTGGACTGGACCAGCTAAAATGGTTATTCTTTGATGGTTGAGAATTGGTGTTGGTCAATGATAGGTTGATAGTACTAACAGAGTTCTTAACTCGGTTCTTAATTAGGTCCATCGCTCCAGGAAGAAACCATCGGTTGCTCTTCGTGTGAAACAAAAAGGTTTTTATTTAACTTGGCCCCACCGAAACTCGATTGCCAAAAATTACAACATTTGGTATAACCGTGCAATTAAAAAACACAGTTGTGGAAAAAACGTTACCACCGCTATCGTATTTTTTCGAATGATTTGCTGCATTTTATTAAAATGACTTTGACACACTCCTAGGTTGCCACCGTAATAACACACTCTGACGGTATCTTGAACCAAGTTTTACAAAGTTTATTTATGTAGGCTTCACTGAACGAATTATGCAGGACTTTATTCACTATTTGTGCACCATTTGACCCTAAACTCCTCAAGTGAAAAGGGAGTAACTCCTTATCCTCTTCAACAATTGGCTCAATGGTTGAGGGATCCTTCGTCTTGTCGTTGATCCTGTGGATGTCTAGGAGTCAGTTCCAGGCTCAGCATCATGACACCAAAATCTCATGCCAACTAAATAGCCCACCTGCATGCCAAATTTTGACCAGCTTTGGATTAATAATGGAGGGGGAAATGGCATGATCCTACCAGGAAGGCTCCATGGTGGTTCTGTAGAACCGCTCCCCCACCTTCACAATCCAGTGTGTTTGACATTGCACCATCTACGTTGACCTTCGTCCAATTCTCCTCAAGCGGGGACCGCTTCTTCGTCACAAGGTGCTTAACTGTGCTTGCTTCTTCATGGACCCCCTTCATTCCTCCAGCAAGTACAACACTCGATCTTAAATGAATGCAGTGTTGGAAATATGCCCTAGAGGCAATAATAAATTCGTTATTATTATATTTCCTTGTTCATGATAATCGTTTATTATCCATGCTATAATTGTATTGATAGGAAACTCAGATACATGTGTGGGTACATAGACAACACCATGTCCCTAGTAAGCCTCTAGTTGACTAGCTCGTTGATTAATAGATGGTTACGGTTTCCTGACCATGGACATTGGATGTCATTGATAACGGGATCACATCATTAGGAGAATGATGTGATGGACAAGACCCAATCCTAAGCCTAGCACAGATCGTGTAGTTCGTATGCTAAAGCTTTTCTAATGTCAAGTATCTTTTCCTTAGACCATGAGATTGTGCAACTCCCGGATACCGTAGGAATGCTTTGGGTGTACCAAACGTCACAACGTAACTGGGTGGCTATAAAGGTGCATTACAGGTATCTCCGAAAGTGTCTGTTGGGTTGGCACGAATCGAGACTGGGATTTGTCACTCTGTGTAAACGGAGAGGTATCTCTGGGCCCACTCGGTAAGACATCATCATAATGTGCACAATGTGATCAAGGAGTTGATCACGGGATGATGTGTTACGGAACGAGTAAAGAGACTTGCCGGTAACGAGATTGAACAAGGTATCGGTATACCGACGATCGAATCTCGGGCAAGTACAATACCGCTAGACAAAGGGAATTTTATATGGGATCGATTGAGTCCTTGACATCGTGGTTCATCCGATGAGATCATCGTGGAACATGTGGGAGCCAACATGGGTATCCAGATCCCGCTGTTGGTTATTGACCGGAGAATGTCTCGGTCATGTCTGCATGTCTCCCGAACCCGTAGGGTCTACACACTTAAGGTCCGATGACGCTAGGGTTATAAAGGAAGTTTGTATATGGTTACCGAATGTTGTTCGGAGTCTCGGATGAGATCCAGGATGTCACGAGGAGTTCCGGAATGGTCTGGAGGTAAAGATTTATATATGGAAAGTTGTTGTTCGGGTTTCGGAAAATATTCGGGTTTTTTCGGTATTGTACCGGGAAGCTTCCAGAAGGTTCCGGAGGTCCGGAAATTGTTCCACCACGTCCAATACAGTAGCATGGGCTGTAAGGGGGCGCCCTAGCCTTAATGGGCCAGGGGCACCAGCCCCCCAAGGCCCATGCGCATGGGAAGGGGGAAACCCTAAAGGGGGAGGCCTCCACTTGACTTGGGAGGCACTCCTCCCCCCTTGGCCGCCCCCCTTAGATGGGATCTAGGGCTGGGCACCCCTTGGGGTGGGAAACCCTAAAGGGGGCGCAGCCCCCCTTCCCCCTATATATACTTGAGGTTTTGGGCTGTCATACACATGAGAACCTCTCCCTCTTGGTGCAGCCCTACCTCTCTCCCTACTCCTCCTCTCCCGCGGTGCTTGGCGAAGCCCTGCAGGATTGCCACGCTCCTCCATCACCACCACGCCGTTGTGCTGCTGCTGGATGGAGTCTTCCTCAACCTCTCCCTCTCTCCTTGCTGGATCAAGGCGTGGGAGACGTCACCGGGCTGTACGTGTGTTGAACGCGGAGGTGCCGTCCGTTCGGCACTAGGATCTCTGGTGATTTGGATCACGACGAGTATGACTCCTTCAACCCCGTTCTCTTGAACGCTTCCGCTTAGAGATCTACAAGGGTATGTAGATGCACTCTCCTTCCCCTCGTTGCTGGTTTCTCCATAGATAGATCTTGGTGACACGTAGGAAATTTTTGAATTTCTGCTACGTTACCCAACAATGGCATCATGAGATAGGTCTATTGCGTAGATTCTTTGCACGAGTAGAACACAAAGTAGTTGTGGGCGTTGATTTTGTTCAATATGCTTACCGTTACTAGTCCAATCTTGTTTCGACGGTATTGTGGGATGAAGCGTCCCGGACCGACCTTACACGTACTCTTACGTGAGACAGGTTCCACCGACTGACATGCACTTGGTGCATAAGGTGGCTAGCGGGTGCCAGTCTCTCCCACTTTAGTCGAAACGGATTCGATGAAAAGGGTCCTTATGAAGGGTAAATAGCAATTGGCATATCACGTTGTGGTTTTGCGTAGGTAAGAAACGTTCTTGATAGAAACCCATAGCAGCCACGTAAAACATGCAAACAACAATTAGAGGACGTCTAACTTATTTTTGCAGGGTATGCTATGTGATGTGATATGGCCAAAGGATGTGATGAATGAATATATGTGATGTATGAGATTGATCATGTTCTTGTAATAGGATTCACGACTTGCATGTCGATGAGTATGACAACCGGCAGGAGCCATAGGAGTTGTCTTTATTTATTGTATGACCTGCGTGTCATTGAAGAACGCCATGTAAACTACTTTACTTTATTGCTAAACGCGTTAGTCATAGAAGTAGAAGTAGTCGTTGGCGTGACAACTTCATGAAGACACGATGATGGAGATCATGATGATGGAGATCATGGTGTCATGCCGGTGACAAGATGATCATGGAGCCCCGAAGATGAAGATCAAAGGAGCTATATGATATTGGCCATATCATGTCACTACTCTATTTGATTGCATGTGATGTTTATCATGTTTATGCATCTTGTTTACTTAGAACGACGGTAGTAAATAAGATGATCCCTCATTAAAATTTCAAGAAAGTGTTCCCCCTAACTGTGCACCGTTGCTACAGTTCTTCACTTCTAAGCACCACGTGATGATCGGGTGTGATGGATTCTTACGTTCACATACAACGGGTGTAAGACAGTTTTACACATGCAATACACTTAGGGTTAACTTGACGAGCCTAGCATGTACAGACATGGCCTCGGAACACGGAGACCAAAAAGTCGAGCATGAGTCGTATAGTAGATACGATCAACATGAAGATGTTCACCAATGATGACTAGTCCGTCTCACGTGATGATCGGACACGGCCTAGTTGACTCGGATCATGTAATCACTTAGATGACTAGAGGGATGTCTATCTGAGTGGGAGTTCATAAGATGAACTTAATTATCTGAACATAGTCAAAAGGATTTTGCAAATTATGTCGTAGCTCGCGCTTTAGTTCTACTGTTTTAGATATGTTCCTAGAGAAAATATAGTTGAAAGTTGAAAGTAGCAATTATGCGGACAATAGAAAGCTTATGTCCTTAATGCACTGCTCAGTGTGCCGAACCCCAAACGTCGTTTGTGGATGTTGCGAACATCGGATATACACGTTTTGATAACTACGTGATAGTTCAGTTAAACGGTTTAGAGTTGAGGCACTAAAGACGTTTTCGAAACGTCGCGGAACATATGAGATGTTTTCGAGGGCTGAAATTGGGATTTCAGGCTCGTGCCCACGTCAAGAGGTATGAGACCTCCGACGATTTTCTTAGCCTGCAAACTAAGGGAGAAAATCTCAATCGTTGAGCTTGTGCTCAGATTGTCTGAGTGCAACAATCACTTGAATCGAGTGCGAGTTGATCTTCCAGATGAGATAGTGATGTTTCCCCAAAGTCATTGCCACCAAGCTGCTAGAGCTTCGTGATGAACTATAACATATCAGGGATAGATATGATGATCCTTGAAATATTAGTGATGTTTGACACCGCGAAAGTAGAAATCAAGAAGGAGCATCAATTGTTGATGGTTGGTGAAACCACTAGTTTCAAGAAGGGCAAGGGAACAAAGGGATACTTCATGAAACGGCAATTCAGCTGCTGCTCTAGTGAAGAAACCCAAGGTTGAACCCAAACCCGAGACTAAGTGCTTCTGTAATAAAGGGAACAACCACTGGAGCAGAATTACCCTAGATACTTGGTAGATGAGAAGGCTGGCAAGGTCGATAGAAGTATATTGGATATACATTGTGTTGATGTGTACTTTACTAGTACTCCTAGTAGCACCAGGGTATTAGATACCGGTTCGGTTGCTAAGTGTTAGTAACTCGAAATAAAAGCTACGGAATAACGGAGACTAGCTAAAGGTGAGCTGACGATATGTGTCGGAAATGTCTCCAATATTGATATGATCAAGCATCGCACGCTCCCTCTACCATCGAGATTGGTGTTAAAACCCGAATAATTGTTATTTGGTGTTTGCGTTGAGCATAGACATGATTGGATTATGACTATCGCAATACGGTTATTCATTTAAAGAGAATAATGGTTACTCTATTTATTTGAATAATACCTTCAATGGTCTTGCACCTAAAATGAATGGTTCATTGAAATCTCGATCGTAGTGATACACATGTTCATGCCAAAAGATAGTAATGATAGTACCACCTACTTGTGGCACTGCCATGTAAGTCATAATGGTATAAAATGCATGAAGAAGCTCCATGTTGATGGATCTTTGGACTCACTCGTTTTTGAAAAGTTTGAGACATGCGAACCATGTCTATTGGTGTATACGCATGAAGAAACTCCATGCAGATGGATCGTTTGGACTCACTTGATTTTGAATCACTTGAGATATGCAAATCATACCACATGGGCAAGATGACTGAAAAGCCTCATTTTCAGTAAGATGGAACAAGATAGCAACTTGTTGGAAGTAACACATTTTGATGTGTGCAGTCCAATGAGTGCTGAGGCATGTAGTGAATATCGTTATGTTCTTACTTCACAGATGATTCGAGTAGATGTTGAGAATATTTACTTGATGAAACACAAGTCTGAATTATTGAATGGTTCAAGTAATTTCAGAGTGAAGTAGAAGATCATTGTGACAAGAGGATAAAATGTCTATGATATGATCATAGAGATGAATATCTGAGTTACGAGTTTTGGCACACAATTAAGACATTGTGGAAATTGTTTCGCAATTAATACCGCCTGGAACACCATAGTGTGATGGTGTGTCCGAACATCATAGTTGCACCCTATTGGATATGGTGGGTACCATGATGTCTCTTATCGAATTACCACTATTGTTCATGGGTTAGGCATTAGAGACAACCACATTCACTTTAAATAGGGCACCACGTAATTCCGTTGAGATGACACCGTATGAATTATGGTTTAGAGAAACCTAAGTTGTCGTTTCTTAAAGGTTTGGGGCTGCGACGCTTATGTGAAAAAGTTTCAGGTTGATAAGCTCGAACCCAACGCGGATAAAACGCATCTTCATAGGACACCCAAAACAGTTGGGTATACCTCCTGTCTCAGACCCGGAAGCAAAAGGGATTGTTTCTTGAATCGGGTCCTTTCTCGAGGAAAAGTTTCTCTCAAAAGAATTGAGTGGGAGGATGGTGGAGACTTGATATGGTTATTGAACCATCGCTTCAACCAGTGTGTATCAGGGCACAGGAAGTTGTTCATGTGGCACCTACACCAATTGAAGTAGAAGCTTATGATAGTGATCATGAAGTTTCGGATCAAGTCACTGCCGTACCTCGTAGGGTGACAAGGATACGTACTACTTCAGAGTGGTACAGTAATCCTGTCTTGAAGGTCATGTTACTAGACAACAATGAACCTACGAGCTATGGAGAAGCGATGGTGGGCCTAAATTCCGACAAATGGTTAAGAAACCATGAAATCCGAGATAGGATCCATGTATCAGAACAAAGCATGGACTTTGGTGGACTTGCCCAATGACCGGCAAGCCATTAAGATAAATGGATCTTTAAGAAGAAGACGGACGTGGACGGTAATGTCACCGTCTATGAAGCTCGACTTGTGGCGAAGAGTTTTTCACAAGTTCAAGGAGTTGACTACGATGAGATTTTCTCATCCGTAGCGATGCTTAAGTCCGTCGGATTCATGTTAGCATTAGCTGCATTTATGAAATCTGGCAGATGGATGTCAAAACGAGTTTCCTTACCAACTTTCGTAAGGAAAGGTTGTATGTGATACAATCAGAAAGGTTTTGTCGATCCTAAGGATGCTAAAAGGTATGCTAGCTCCAACAATCCTTCCATGGACTGGAGTAAGCATCTCGGAGTTGGAATGTGCACTTTGATAAGATGATCAAAGATTTTGGGTTCATACAAAGTTTATGAGAAACTTGTATTTCCAAAGAAGTGAGTGGGGGCACTATAGAATTTCTGATGAGTGTATATTGACATATTGTTGATCAGAAATGATATAGAATTTCTAGAAAACATATAGGGTTATTTGAAAGGTGTTTTTTCAATAGAAAACCTGGATTAAGCTACTTGAACATTGAGCATCAAGATCTCTAAGGATAGATCAAAATGCTTAATAATACTTTCAAATGAGCACATACCTTGACATGATCTTGAAGGTGTTCAAGATGGATCAGTCAAAGAAGAAGTTCTTGCCTGAGTTGTAAGGTACGAAGTTAAGACTTAAAGCTCGACCTCGGCAGAAAAGAGAGAAAGGACGAAGGTCGTCCCCTATGCTTAAGACATAGGCTCTACAGTATGCTATGCTATGTACCGCACCTGAAGTGTGCCTTGCCATGAGGTACAAGAGTGATCCAAGAATGGATCACAGTACATCGGTCAAAGTTATCCTTAGTAACTAGTGGACTAAGGAATTTTCTCGGTTATGGAGGTGATAAAGAGTTCGACGTAAAGAGTTACGACGATGCAAGATTAACACCTATCCGGATAGCTCTGAGTAGAGATACCAGATACGTATAATGGAGAAACAATTTAGAATAGCTCCAAGTAGAACAGTTATTTGGAATAGCTCCAAATAGAGCGTGGTAGCTGCATCTAGGAGATGACATAAAGATTTGTAAAGCACACACGGATCTGAAAGGCTCAGACCCGTTGACTAAAACCTCTCTCACAAGCAACATGATCAAACCTGAGAACTCATTGAGTCTTAATCACATGATGATGTGAACTAGTTTAATGACACTAGTAAACTCTTTGGATGTTAGTCACATGGCGATGTGACCTGTGAGTGTTAATCACATGGCGATGTGAACTAGATTATTGACTCTAGTGCAAGTGGGAGACTGTTGGAAATATGACCTAGAGGCAATAATAAATTAGTTATTATTATATTTCCTTGTTCATGATAATCGTTTATTATCCATGCTATAATTGTATTGATAGGAAACTCAGATACATGTGTGGGTACATAGACAACACCATGTCCCTAGTAAGCCTCTAGTTGACTAGCTCGTTAATCAATAGATGGTTACGGTTTCCTGACCATGGACATTGGATGTCATTGATAACGGGATCACATCATTAGGAGAATGATGTGATGGACAAGACCCAATCCTAAGCCTAGCACAGATCGTGTAGTTCGTATGCTAAAGCTTTTCTAATGTCAAGTATCTTTTCCTTAGACCATGAGATTGTGCAACTCCCGGATACCGTAGGAATGCTTTGGGTGTACCAAACGTCACAACGTAACTGGGTGGCTATAAAGGTGCATTACAGGTATCTCCGAAAGTGTCTGTTGGGTTGGCACGAATCGAGACTGGGATTTGTCACTCCGTGTAAACGGAGAGGTATCTCTGGGCCCACTCGGTAAGACATCATCATAATGTGCACAATGTGATCAAGGAGTTGATCACGGGATGATGTGTTACGGAACGAGTAAAGAGACTTGCCGGTAACGAGATTGAACAAGGTATCGGTATACCGACGATCGAATCTCGGGCAAGTACAATACCACTAGACAAAGGGAATTGTATACGGGATCGATTGAGTCCTTGACATCGTGGTTCATCTGATGAGATCATCGTGGAACATGTGGGAGCCAACATGGGTATCCAGATCCCGCTGTTGGTTATTGACTGGAGAATGTCTCGGTCATGTCTGCATGTCTCCCGAACCCGTAGGGTCTACACACTTAAGGTCCGATGACGCTAGGGTTATAAAGGAAGTTTGTATGTGGTTACCGAATGTTGTTCGGAGTCCCGGATGAGATCCCGGACGTCACGAGGAGTTCCGGAATGGTCCGGAGGTAAAGAATTATATATGGAAAGTTGTTGTTCGGGTTCCGGAAAATATTCGGGTTTTTTCGGTATTGTACTGGGAAGCTTCCAGAAGGTTCCGGAGGATTCCGGAGGGGTCCGGAGGTCCGGAAATTGTTCCACCACGTCCAATACAGTAGCATGGGCTGTAAGGGGGCGCCCTAGCCTTAATGGGCCAGGGGCACCAGCCCCCCCAAGGCCCATGCGCATGGGAAGGGGGAAACCCTAAAGGGGGAGGCCTCCACTTGACTTGGGAGGCACTCCTCCCCCCTTGGCCGCCCCCCTTAGATGGGATCTAGGGCTGGCCGCACCCCTTGGGGTGGGAAACCCTAAAGGGGACGCAGCCCCCCTTCCCCCTATATATACTTGAGGTTTTGGGCTGTCATACACATGAGAACCTCTCCCTCTTGGTGCAGCCCTACCTCTCTCCCTACTCCTCCTCTCCCGCGGTGCTTGGCGAAGCCCTGCAGGATTGCCACGCTCCTCCATCACCACCATGCCGTTGTGCTGCTGCTGGATGGAGTCTTCCTCAACCTCTCCCTCTCTCCTTGCTGGATCAAGGCGTGGGAGATGTCACCGGGCTGTACGTGTGTTGCACGCGGAGGTGCCGTCCGTTCGGCACTAGGATCTCCGGTGATTTGGATCACGACGAGTATGACTCCTTCAACCCCGTTCTCTTGAACGCTTCCGCTTAGCGATCTACAAGGGTATGTAGATGCACTCTCCTTCCCCTCGTTGCTAGTTTCTCCATAGATAGATCTTGGTGACACGTAGGAAATTTTTGAATTTCTGCTACGTTACCCAACATGCAGGATCTTCAAATTTCTTGGAATCCCTTGTGTTGTTCCTTGATGATACTTTCTTTTTGTGATCACAAATGGAATAGAAAGTATCCACACTTTTTTCCAGAGGTGACTCTGGGTTATCAAACCCACAAGAGGACTGTCCCCTTGAAGCTAGGGTGTCTAACAAGCTTTTAAAGAAACAATTCCGGCTTTTGGTCGGATCGAAATCAACAACCTTGAGTTGAACACTTACAATAAAAATACGTACAAGTATGAGGTCTTAATGCTTACAACATTATATTTGTGCTGGGACCAAATAAGAACTTAATTTGTGTGCTGGAAGTCACCCACTGAGATGTGCTTGTTACGAACCGAAGTGGGGGATGTGTCCAAATTTCATTTTGACCGGCACGCATCCTGCATCAAGAATCAATTGTCCAACCGAAGGCCCTATCCATCTCGTGGGGTTGCCTTGATAATTAAGATTATAATAGTCAGACACGAGCTTTGGACGTTTAATGACTACACCTCTTGGATCCTCGGAGATGGGATCCGTGTTACCATACTAAATCCTTCTGTCACTAGTGTTCAAAAGAACACTTCACGGTATCTCTGCCCTTAGCCTCTTCGCGGCTCACTCTTTATGATCCTAGGTATCTGTGGGGATGAAGAACACATACGAGATAACAGACATCTATGGAACAATTTTATTTCACACATACGGGACATTAATTCAAAGCACTTTCAGTGATCCCCACAACAAATACAGAGCATTTCAAGGCTCTTGCCTCAAACCATACCTTATCGAACTACTCACACATGGAGATCAGATCACACGAAGAATGCATTTTTTACAGAAAGACTGTAAGGGAACCCCCTACAGTATAATTGATGCAACAAACCCAAATTGCAAGTACTATGCCTTGAACCTGGGTGTGTGGGAAGGCATCAGCCCCTTCCCACCACTAGGCTATGCCTTAGTCTGCCACAAAGAATGCATTGTAGAACACATCATAGAGATTGATTGATTGATAATATATCTTACAATGGATGCCATGTGCGATGCATGATTACAAGTATGATCTAGTGAAAGATGAACTATGGTGGTGATGGTGGCCATGGAGATGGATGAGGATGATTGTTCTGGCTCCGCTCGCGGATGTTCTATTGACATTTTGGCCTCGACCCCTCTATAAAAGTTGTCCAGGTGGATGAGAGGCCTCGGTTTCCATGACATACAACCGCTCATGCAAGCGGTCGCGGTCACATGGAACATCGTCTTTGGTACTGTTTCTTCTGGTGTGCCTCCTCCTGATTTCTTCCATCTCCTCCTTCACTCCTTTCCATGTTCCTAGTGGATTTCATCCATATTTTTGTCCATTTCATGTAGGAACACAAAAAGAGAGGATTTTTGGAATCCTTTGCATTCATTAGTCATTAGTGGTAATATCGGAGCGAATATCTCGGTTTAAACAAATGGTAGTTGAGTGTAAAAATATCACTCATCAACTCCTCAAGCTTAAACTTGATCGTCCTCGAGCAACATAGAGAGAAATTCAAATCATAAGGAACTCGGTCGTTTAAACTGAAATAATGAGAAAGTTTTGGTTCACTTATGATCGGTACGCCTAGATACCCTCCGCTTCTTGACCTGAAACTTAGCAAAGTTGTAGAAGTGGCATGGTTATTATGCAAGTGTTAGTGAAGCAAAGATAATCAACTCAATTTTTTTGATCTACGGATAAAACAACTTTGCAACACTCAATTATATTCCTCTAGGTAACACTTGTTTGCAGGAAATGCACGTAAAAGTTTTCTTTGGATAGAGCCATTAAAACATAAATTATAGAGTGAAAGGTATGTAAAGAAACATGATGCTAGAGTGTTTATAAACATACCCACAAATGTCTCATCCTGAAGGCTCTCAAACACTTCGTTTCAATCTTTGTTTGCTAAAATTTTAGTTGTCACGTGAAAGGATTATGCCAAATAAGTGATCATGCATAGGGTTTCGTTGTGGCTTAATTTTGGAACTATGGATCTTTGATGTATGTCTCTTTTGAGATCTTGTGATCAGTTCCCATTATTTACCACATACGCACACATTCAAGAGAAAGCTGAATAATATTCGATTGTAGTGTTGCCACTACGTACGGTAACAAACTCATAGCCGAAATCCGAGTCAAAGCTCTGGTGGATCGTTCGTTGGATAACAGAGTCCTCAACATAACATCAAGAGAGGTGACAAAGCCGCAGTTACACACATACATGTCCATATAGTAGCAGGGCCATAGCACGAGCGAGAAGCTAAAGCACCATGTAAGTGATACAACACAGATTTTTGGCATAATCTCGTTCACCCTTCAACTAAGTTCCCCTAGACAATTTAATCCACAAGTGCTATCAAATCTATTAAAATTAACACTATGGGGTTGAGTTTCTAACATCATCTTCTCTACAATTTTTCTCAACACCCAAGTTTTTGAAGACTTTCTCTTGTGCATGGTTAATCTTAGTTATGATCATTTCATTTAAAAACAGTCCCATGACAAGTCTTGGTTATCTAGATTAAATAGAACAAAAACTACAAAATATTTCAGCTACTAGAACAAAACCTTCGTTTAATTATCAAGACTTACTCCCTCTTGCACACATCACACATACTACTGCTACATCTACTCTAAGAATTTCAAGTGTAAAAGACGGGATCATAGGACATACCTTCACGGTCATGAATTTACACACTTCTCTTCCTTATGCTTGCATTCCTCATTGTCCAGCGTAGATCAACTCCTCTGAAATATAAATAAGAATGCAAAAGAACTCCAAAGGGTCAAAAAGAAAAAAGAACAAAGCAAAGATTATTCTATTTTCTTCGTTTTTTGGTTTTTGAAAACTAAATTGCAAACGAAAAATTGCAACGGCAAAAACAAAAACTAAAAGGCAAAGTGTTGGAATAGGCTAGCACGGGTATTTTGAAACTTAACAAGCTGAATCACAACCTCATTATAATTTATTCAAATAATACCGCTACATCTTGATGTAGACGTGGTAGTGACCTCCCCCAAGGTTAAGCTTTTGCAAGCCCAAACCTGTGCGATCATTGTGTCGGTTGGTCAGGAGCTCATCCTTGGCTCTAGTTGGAGAAGCTTGAACTCATGTAGGTGGACGTGTCTCGAAGGGACGTGGAGAGTCTACTCATAACATTGATGGAGCCCTGGAGACTGTAGAGGTCCGCATAGGTGTTGTAGGCTTCTTGTTGTGGCTATTCTTGGGGCTCCTCCTCCTATGTGGCGAGCTCTTCTTCATCTACTTGTTCTGGTTCGGGGCCTTCTTGGTCAGAAGCTACATCTCCTTCCCGTGGCATATAGTGCAATTGTACATTTTCTATGGAGAAACAGTTAGGCATAGGAGTGGGCAAAAAGTATGCCACTCCAAGAATTCTGATGCAATGATGACCATGACTAACTACTACCATTTCAGTGCTAGTAAGAACACGGATATTAATAAGGTTGTTACCGACAATGGGGCAAAGGTGATTGTAGTTGACGCCAAGGGAGTTGGCCAACCCGGTGATCACTCCTCCACACACGATTCGGGCCATAATATCACGGATGTGTCTTTTTTTTGTAGTATCTCCTTGTGCATGATTTGCTTGATGCATGAGGTGTAGCAAAAGTATTGCCCCAAGCTTGGGCGAATAACCAACATCAAGGTTTGCTTCTTTCCAGAGAATTAGCATATTCTCATCATTCACCTTAGAAACTTTTCCTCGTGCCTAGAATGAGTTAGTGATAACATAATAGAAATAATGTATAGCAGGACTTTTAATGCAACTGGCTCTTTGCCTAGAGCCATGGCGGCTCACCTGTTAGAAGGATTGCCTCGGGTGCGGATTAGTAAACTCGTAAACATAGCGAATGTCATCATGGTTGTTGGGGAAGCCAAAATGAGTACATCACTCATCAGGAGTGATGTTGAAGTCCTGGTCCAAGAGACAGAAAGTGACCCGCTCCTCATCATATGCATTTGGCATAAGACCAAGATCATGCGAGAGAGTACTAAGAAACCCAAACATCATGCATTAATATGTCTCACATCCCTGGCAAACAAAATGGTGTAACCCAACATTATCGCAAAGTAAATTGAAATAATTAGTAATACCTAGCTTGGCGAGTGTTGACTCACAAGCCCACTTGGTTGCTTTGATCTTCCTTGCACTAAGCTTATGGTATTTCTTCCTTGCTTCACGGTCGGTGAAGACGACCCCTGAGTGAAAACTTGTTGTTTTTGTTGTTGGGGAACGTTGCAGAAAACAAAAAAAAATCTATGTTTCACCAAGATTAATCTATGGAGTCAACTAGCAACGAGAGGAGAGTGCATCTACACACCCTTGTAGATCGCGAGCGGAAGCGTTCAAGAGAACAGGGATGATGGAGTCGTACTCGCCGTGATCCAAATCACCGATGACCAAGTGCCGAACGGACGGCACCTCCGCGTTCAACACACGTACGGAGCGGATGACGTCTCCTCCTTCTTGATCCAGCAAGGGGGAAGGAGAGGTTGATGAAGATCCAGCAGCACGACGGCGTGGTGGTGGATGCAGCAATGATCGCAGCAGGGCTTCGCCGAGCTTCTGCGAGAGGGAGAGGTGTAGCAGGGGAGAGGGAGGCGCCAAGACTTGAGGTGAGGCTGCCCCTCCCTCCCCCCCTTTATATAGGCCCCTTGGGGGGGGGCGCCGGCCCTGGAGATGGGATCTCCCAAGGGGGGCGGCGGCCAAGGGGGGTGGAGTGCCCCCCAAGGCAAGTGGAGGCGCCCCCCCACCCTAGGGTTTCCAACCCTAGGCGCAGGGGGCCCAAGGGGGGGTGCACCAGCCCACTGTGGGCTGGTTCCCCTCCCCACTTCAGCCCATGGGGTCCTCCGAGATGGGTGGCCCCACCCGGTGGACCCCCGGGACCCATTCGGTGGTCCCGGTACAATACCAGTGACCCCGAATCTTTCCTGATGGCCGAAACTACACTTCCTATATATAATTCTTCACCTCCGGACCATTCCGGAACTCCTCATAACGTCCAGGATCTCATCCGGGACTCCGAACAACTTTTGGATTACTGCATACTCATATCTCTACAACCCTAGCGTCACCGAACCTTAAGTGTGTAGACCCTACGGGTTCAGGAGACATGTAGACATGACCGAGACGGCTCTTCGGCCAATAACCAACAGCGGGATCTGGATACCCATGTTGGCTCCCACATGCTCCTCGATGATCTCATCGGATGAACCACGATGTCGAGGATTCAAGCAACCCCGTATACAATTCCCTTTGTCAATCGGTACGTTACTTGCCCGAGACTCGATCGTCGGTATCCCAATACCTTGTTCAGTCTCATTACCGGCAAGTCACTTTACTCGTACCATAATGCATGATCCAGTGATCAACCACTTGATCACTTGAGCTCATTATGATGATGCATTACCGAGTGGGCCCAGAGATACCTCTCCGTCATACGGAGTGACAAATCCCAGTCTCGATTCGTGCCAACCCAACAGACACTTTCGGAGACACCTGTAATGTACCTTTATAGTCACCTAGTTACGTTGTGACATTTGGCACACCCAAAGTACTCCTACGGTATCCGGGAGTTGCACAATCTCATGGTCTAAGGAAATGATACTTGACATTCAGAAAAGCTACAGCAAACGAACTACACGATCTTTGAGCTAAGCTTAGGATTGGGTCTTGTCCATCACATCATTCTCCTAATGATGTGATCCCATTATCAATGACATCCCCATGTCTATAGCCAGGAAACCATGGCTATCTGTTGATCAACGAGCTAGTCAACTAGAGGCTCACTAGGGACACATTGTGGTCTATGTATTCACACATGTATTACGATTTCCGGATAATACAATTATAGCATGAATAATAGACAATTATCATGAACAAGGAAATATGATAATCATTTTATTATTGCCTCTAGGGCATATTTCCAACAGTCTCCCACTTGCACTAGAGTCAATCATCTAGTTACATTGTGATGAATCGAACACCCATGGAATTCTGGTGTTGATCATGTTTTGCTCTAGGGAGAGGTTTAGTCAACGGATCTGCTACATTCAGGTCCGTATGTACTTTACAAATTTCTATGTCTCCATTTTGAACACTTTCACGAATGGAGTTGAAGCGACGCTTGATATGCCTGGTCTTCCTATGAAACCTGAGCTCCTTGGCAAGGGCAATAGCTCCAGTGTTGTGACAGAAGAGAGTCATCGGCCCCGACGCATTGGGTATGACTCCTAGGTCGGTAATGAACTCCTTCACCCAGACTGCTTCGTGTGCTGCCTCCGAGGCTGCCATGTACTCCGCTTCACATGTAGATCCCGCCACAACGCTTTGCTTGCAACTGCACCAGCTTACTGCCCCACCATTCAAAATATACATGTATCTGGTTTGTGACTTAGAGTCATCCAGATCTGTGTCGAAGCTAGCGTCGACGTAACCCTTTACGACGAGCTCTTTGTCACCTTCATAAATGAGAAACATGTCCTTAGTCCTTTTCAGGTACTTCGGGATATTCTTGACAGTTGTCCAATGTTCCTTGCCGGGATTACTTTGGTACCTTCCTACCAAACTTACGACAAGGTTTACATCAGGTCTGGTACACAGCATGGCATACATAATAGACCCTATGGCTGAGGCATAGGGGATGACACTCATCTCTTCTATATCTTCTGCCGTAGTCGGACATTGAGCTAAGCTCAATTTCACACCTTGCAACACAGGCAAGAACCCCTTCTTAGACTGATCCATATTGAACTTCTTCAATATCTTTTCAAGGTATGTGCTTTGTGAAAGACCTATGAGGCGTCTTGATCTATCTCTATAGATCTTGATGCCTAATATATAAGCAGCTTCTCCAAGGTCCTTCATTGAAAAACTCTTATTCAAGTAGGCCTTGATGCTGTCCAAAAGTTGTATATCATTTCCCATCAAAAGTATGTCATCTACATATAATATGAGAAATGCTACAGAGCTCCCACTCACTTTCTTGTAAACGCAGGCTTCTCCATAAGTCTGCATAAACCCAAATGCTTTGATCATCTCATCAAAGCGAATGTTCCAACTCCGAGATGCTTGCACCAGCCCATAAATGGACCGCTGGAGCTTGCATACCTTGTTAGCATTCTTAGGGTCGACAAAAACTTCCGGCTGCATCATATACAGTTCTTCCTTAAGGAAACCACGAAGGAATGCCGTTTTGACGTCCATTTGCCATATCTCATAATCATAGAATGCGGCAATTGCTAACATGATTCAAACGGACTTCAGCTTCGCTACGGGTGAGAAAGTCTCATCGTAGTCAACCCCTTGAACTTGTCGATAACCCTTAGTGACAAGCCGAGCTTTATAGATGGTCACATTACCATCCGCGTCTGTCTTCTTCTTAAAGATCCATTTATTTTCTATGGCTCGCCGATCAACGGGCAAGTCAGTCAAAGTCCATACTTCGTTTTCATACATGGATCCTATCTCGGATTTCATGGCTTCCAGCCATTTGTCGGAATCTGGGCCCGCCATCGCTTCTTCATAGTTCGAAGGTTCACCGTTGTCTAACAACATGATTTCCAAGATAGGGTTACCGTACCACTCTGGTGCAGAATGTGTCCTTGTGGACCTATGAAGTTCAGTAGCAACTTGATCTGAAGTTTCATGATCATCATCATCAACTTCCTCTCTAGTCGGTGCAGGCACCTCAGGAACATTTTCTTGAGCTGCGCCACTTACCGGTTCAAGAGGTAATACTTCATCAAGTTCTACCTTCCTCCCACTTATTTCTTTCGAGAGAAACTCTTTCTCTAGAAAGGACCCATTCTTGGCAACAAAGATCTTGCCTTCGGATCTGAGGTAGAAGGTATACCCAATAGTTTCTTTAGGGTATCCTATGAAGACGCATTTTTCCGACTTGGGTTCGAGCTTTTCAGGTTGAAGTTTCTTGAAATAAGCATCGCATCCCCAAACTTTTAGAAATGACAGCTTAGGTTTCTTCCCAAACCATAATTCATACGGTGTCATCTCAACGGATTTCGACGGAGCCCTATTTAAAGTGAATGCGGCAGTCTCTAAAGCATAGCCCCAAAATGATAGCGGCAAATCGGTAAGAGACATCATAGATCGCACCATATCTAATAGAGTGCGATTACGACGTTCGGACACACCATTACGCTGAGGTGTTCCAGGCGGCGTGAGTTGTGAAACTATTCCACATTTTCTTAAGTGTGTGCCAAATTCGTGACTCAAGTATTCCCCCCCACAATCTGATCGCAAGAACTTGATTTTCCTGTCACGTTGATTCTCAACCTCACTCTAAAATTCCTTGAACATTTCAAAGGTCTCAGACTTGTGTTTCATTAAGTAGACATACCCATATCTACTCAAGTCATCAGCGAGGGTGAGAACATAACGATAGCCACCGCAAGCCTCAACACTCATTGGACCGCACACATCAGTATGTATGATTTCCAATAGGTTGGTTGCTCGCTCCATTGTTCCTGAGAACGGAGTCTTGGTCATTTTACCCATGAGGCATGGTTCGCACGTGTCAAATGATTCGTAATCAAGAGACTCTAAAAGTCCATCTGCATGGAGCTTCTTCATGCGTTTGATACTTATGTGACCAAGGCGGCAGTGCCACAAGTATGTGGGACTATCATTATCAACCTTACATCTTTTGGTATTGACACTATGAATATGTGTAGCATTACGCTCGAGATTCATTAAGAATAAACCATTCACCATTGGAGCATGACCATAAAACATATCTCTCATATAAATAGAACAACCATTATTCTTGGATTTAAATGAGTAGCCATCTCGAATTAAACGAGATCCTGATACAATGTTCATGCTCAAAGCTGGCACTAAATAACAATTATTGAGGTTTAAAACTAATCCCATAGGTAAATGTAGAGGTAGCGTGCCGACGGCGATCACATCGATCTTGGAACCATTCCCGACGCGCATCGTCACCTCGTCCTTCGCCAGTCTCCGCTTATTCCGCAACTCCTGTTTTGAGTTACAAATGTGAGCAACCGCACCGGTATCAAATACCCAGGAGCTACTACGAGTACTGGTAAGGTACACATCAATTACATGTATATCACATATACCTTTTGTGATGCCGGCCTTCTTGTCCGCTAAGTATTTGGGGCAGTTCCGCTTCCAGTGACCACTTCCCTTGCAATAAAAGCACTCAGTCTCGGGCTTGGGTCCATTCTTTGGCTTCTTCCCGGCAGCTTGCTTACCGGGTGCGGCAACTCCCTTGCTGTCCTTCTTGAAGTTCTTCTTACCCTTGCCTTTCTTGAACTTAGTGGTTTTATTCACCATCAACACTTGATGTTCCTTTTTGACTTCTACCTCTGCTGATTTCAGCATTGAATATACCTCAGGAATGGTCTTTTCCATCCCCTGCATATTGAAGTTCATCACAAAGCTCTTGTAGCTTGGTGGAAGCGACTGAAGGATTCTATCAATGACCGCATCATCCGGGAGATTAACTCCCAGCTGAGTCAAGCGATTATGCAACCCAGACATTGTGAGTATGTGCTCACTGACAGAACTATTTTCCTCCATCTTATAGCTGAAGAACTTGTCGGAGACTTCATATCTCTCGACCCGGGCATGAGCTTGGAAAACCATTTTCAGCTCTTCGAACATCTCATATGCTCCGTGTCGCTCAAAACGCTTTTGGAGCCCCGGTTCTAAACTGTAAAGCATGCCGCACTGAACGAGGGAGTAATCATCAGCACGTGTCTGCCAAGCGTTCATAATGTCTTGGTTCTGTGGGACGGGTGCGTCACCTAGCGGTGCTTCTAGGACAGCTATGAGGATGATCCTCAAGTTCCGGACCTTGTCCGTATAGTTGCTGCCATCGTCTTTCAGCTTGGTTTTCTCTAGGAACGTGTTGAAGTTGAGGACAACGTTGGCCATTTGATCTACAAGACATATTGTAAAGATTTTAGACTAAGTTCATGATAATTAAGTTCATCTAATCAAATTATTCAATGAACTCCCACTCAGATAGACATCCCTCCGGTCATCTAAGTATAACATGATCCGAGTTAACTAGGCCGTGTCCGATCATCACGTGAGACAGACTAGTCAACATCGGTGAACATCTTCATGTTGATCGTATCTTCTATACGACTCATGTTCGACCTTTCGGTCTTCTGTGTTCCGAGGCCATGTCTGTACATGCTAGGCTCGTCAAGTCAACCTAAGTGTTTGCATGTGTAAATCTGTCTTACACCCGTTGTATGTGAACGTTAGAATCTATCACACCCAATCATCACGTGGTGCTTCGAAACAACGAACTGTCGCAACGGTGCACAGTTAGGGGGGACACTTGCTTGAAATTATTATGAGGGATCATCTTATTTACTACCGTCGTTCTAAGTAAACAAGATGCATAAACATGATAAACATCACATGCAATCAAATAATAGTGACATGATATGGCCAATATCATATAGCTCCTTTGATCTCCATCTTGGGGCTCCATGATCATCTTGTCACCGGCATGACACCATGATCTCCATCATCGTGTCTTCTTGAAGTTGTCTCGTCATCTATTACTTCTACTACTATGGCTAACGCTTTAGCAATAAAGTAAAGTAGTTTACATGGCGTTCTTCAATGACACGCAGGTCATACAAAAATAAAGACAACTCCTATGGCTCCTGCCGGTTGTCATACTCATCGACATGCAAGTCGTGATTCCTATTACAAGAACATGATCTCATACATCACATATATATCATTCATCATTCATCACAACTTTGGCCATATCACATCACATGACACTTGCTGCAAAAACAAGTTAGACGTCCTCTAATTGTTGTTGCAAGTTTTTACGTGGCTGCAATAGGGTTCTAGCAAGAACGTTTTCTTACCTATGTAAAAGCCACAACGTGATTTGTCAACTTCTATTTACCCTTCATAAGGACCCTTTTCGTCGAATCCGCTCCAACTAAAGTGGGAGAGACAGACACCCGCTAGCCACCTTATGCAACTAGTGCATGTCAGTCGGTGGAACCTATCTCACGTAAGCGTACGTGTAAGGTCGGTCCGGGCCGCTTCATCCCACAATCCGCTGAAGAAAAATTAGACTAGTAGCGGTAAGAAAGTTGACAACATCTACGCCCACAACAAATTGTGTTCTATCGTGCAAAGAGAACTACGCATAGACCTGGCTCATGATGCCACTGTTGGGGAACGTTGCAGAAAACAAAACAAAATTCTATGTTTCACCAAGATCAATCTATGGAGTCAACTAGCAACGATAGGAGAGTGCATCTACATACCCTTGTAGATCGCGAGCGGAAGCGTTCAAGAGAACGGGGATGATGGAGTCGTACTCGCCGTGATCCAAATCACCGATGACCAAGTGCCGAACGGACGTCACCTCCGTGTTCAACACACGTATGGAGCGGATGACGTCTCCTCCTTCTTGATCCAGCAAGGGGGAAGGAGAGGTTGACGAAGATCCAGCAGCACGACGGCGTGATGGTGGATGCAGCAATGATCGCAGCAGGGCTTCGCCGAGCTTCTGCGAGAGGGAGAGGTGTAGCAGGGAGAGGGAGGCGCCAAGACTTGAGGTGTGGCTGCCCCTCACTCCCCCCTTTATATAGGCCCCCTGGGGGGGGGGGCGCCGGCCCTGGAGATGGGATCTCCCAAGGGGGGGCGGCGGCCAAGGGGGGTGGAGTGCCCCCCAAGGCAAGTGGAGGCGCCCCCCACCCTAGGGTTTCCAACCCTAGGTGCAGGGGGGCCCAAGGGGGGGCGCACCAGCCCACTGTGGGCTGGTTCCCCTCCCCACTTCATCCCATGGGGCCCTCCGGGATGGGTGGCCCCACCCGATGGACCCCCGGGACCCGTCCGGTGGTCCCGGTACAATACCGGTGACCCTGAATCTTTCCCGATGGCCGAAACTACACGTCGTATATATAATTCTTCACCTTCGGACCATTCCGGAACTCCTCGTGACGTCCAGGATCTGACCCGGGACTCCGAACAACTTTTGGATTACTGCATACTCATATCTCTACAACCCTAGCGTCACCGAACCTTAAGTGTGTAGACCCTACGGGTTCGGGAGACATGTAGACATGACCGAGACGGCTCTTCGGCCAATAACCAACAGCGGGATCTGGATACCCATGTTGGCTCCCACATGCTCCTCAATGATCTCATCGGATGAACCACGATGTCGAGGATTCAAGCAACCCGTATACAATTCCCTTTGTCAATCGGTACGTTACTTGCCTGAGACTCGATCGTCGGTATCCCAATACCTTGTTCAGTCTCGTTACTGGCAAGTCACTTTACTTGTATTGTAATGCATGATCCCATGACCAACCACTTGATCACTTGAGCTCATTATGATGATGCATTACCGAGTGGGCCCAGAGATACCTCTCCGTCATACGGAGTGACAAGTCCCAGTCTCGATTCGTGCCAACCCAACAGACACTTTCGGAGACACCTGTAATGTACCTTTATAGTCACCCAGTTATGTTGTGACGTTTGTCACACCCAAAGTACTCCTACGGTATCCGGGAGTTGCACAATCTCATGGTCTAAGGAAATGATACTTGACATTCAGAAAAGCTACAGCAAACGAACTACACGATCTTTGAGCTAAGCTTAGGATTGGGTCTTGTCCATCACATCATTCTCCTAATGATGTGATCCCGTTATCAATGACATCCCCATGTCCATAGCCAGGAAACCATGACTATCTGTTGATCAACGAGCTAGTCAACTAGAGGCTCACTAGGGACACATTTTGGTCTATGTATTCACACATGTATTATGATTTCCGAATAATACAATTATAGCATGAATAATAGACAATTATCATGAACAAGGAAATATAATAATCATTTTATTATTGCCTCTAGGGCATATTTCCAACATTTGTGCAGTGTTCGTGGATGAACTTGAAGCACCATGAGCGGAGTGGACCTCCTCATATTCTCTTGATCCTCAATACAATGGTCTCTTGGAGATCCATATGATATAACTCTTTTTGCGGTGTGTTTGTTGGGATCTGATGAACTTCGAGTTTATGATCATATCTATGTTTTTATATCCATGAAAGTATTTGAGTTTGTTTGATCTCTTTTATGCATGATCTCTTATAGCCTCTTATTTCTTCTCTGATATTTTGGTTTTTTCTGGCCAACTTGATCTATTTATCTTGCAATGGGAAGAGGTGCCCGGTAGTGGGTTCGATCTTACGGTGCTTGATCCCAGTGACTGAAGGGAACCGACACGTATGTATCTTTGCCACTAAGGATAAGAAGACGAGATCTATATCTACCGCCATATAGATAAACAGATCTTGTCCACATCATGTCATCGTTCTTATTGCATTACTCCGTTTTTTCATGAACTTAATACACTAGATGCATGCTGGATAGCGGTCGATGTGTAGAGTAATAGTAGTACATGCAGGCAGGAGTCAGTCTACTAATCTTGGACGTGATGCCTATGTAATGGTCATTGCCTGGATATCATCATAATTATTTGAAGTTCTATCAATTTCCCAACAGTAATTTGTTTACCCACTGTTTGCTATTTTTCTCGAGAGAAGCCACTAGTGAAACCTACGGCCCCCGGGTCTTCCTTCTCATATATTTACCTTGCGATATACTTTTCCTTTGCATTTTTATTCAGATCTATTAAACCAAAAATCCAAAAATACCTTGCTACAATTTATTTTATTTGGCGTTCGATCTATCAATCTACTACAATTTACCTCACGTCTGCTTGCCTATCTTGAGGCGCCGTACCCCGGAAGGGATTGACATGTTGGAAATATGCCCTAGAGGCAATAATAAAATGGTTATTATTGTATTTCCTTATTCATGATAATTGTATATTGTTCATGCTATAATTGTATTAACTGGAAACCGTAATACATGTGTGAATACATAGACCACAACATGTCCCTAGTAAACCTCTAGTTGACTAGCTCGTTGATCAATAGATGGTTATGGTTTCCTGACCATGGACATTGGATGTCGTTGATAACGAGATCACATCATTGGGAGAATGATGTGATGGACAAGACCCAATCCTAAGCATAGCATAACATCGTATAGTTCGTCTGCTAAAGCTTTTCTAATGTCAAGTACCATTTCCTTAGACCATGAGATTGTGCAACTCCCGGATACCGTAGGAATGCTTTTGGTGTGCCAAACATCACAACGTAACTGGGTGGCTATAAAGGCACACTACGGGTATCTCCGAAAGTGTCTGTTGAGTTGGCACGAATCGAGACTGGGATTTGTCACTCCGTGTGACGGAGAGGTATCTCCGGGCCCACTCGGTAATGCATCATCATAATGAGCTCAATGTGACTAATGAGTTAGCCACGGGATCATGCGTTACGGAACAAGTAAAGAGACTTGCCGGTAACGAGATTGAACAAGGTATAGGGAGACCAACGATCGAATCTCGGGCAAGTAACATACCGATAGACAAAGGGAATAGTATACGGGATTGATTGAATCCCCGACATCGTGGTCCATCTGATGAAATCATCGTGGAACATGTGGGAGCCAATATGGGTATCAATATCCCGCTATTGGTTATTGGCCAGACAGATGTCTCGGTCATGTCTGCATGGTTCCCAAACCCATAGGGTCTACACACTTAAGGTTCGGTGACGCTAGAGTTGTTATTGTTGGAAATATGCCCTAGAGGCAATAAAAAATTGGTTATTATTATATTTCCTTGTTCATGATAATCATTTATTATCCATGCTATAATTGTATTGATAGGAAACTCAGATACATGTGTGGATACATAGACAACACCATGTCCCTAGTAAGCCTCTAGTTGACTACCTCGTTGATCAATAGATGGTTACGGTTTCCTGACCATGGACATTGGATGTCGTTGATAACGGGATCGCATCATTAGGAGAATGATGTGATGGACAAGACCCAATCCTAAGCCTAGCACAAAGATCGTGTAGTTCGTATGCTAAAGCTTTTCTAATGTCAAGTATCATTTCCTTAGACCATGAGATTGTGCAACTCCCGGATACCGTAGGAATACTTTGGGTGTGCCAAACGTCACAACATATCTGGGTGGCTATAAAGGTACACTACAGGTATCTCCGAAAGTGTCTGTTGGGTTGGCACGAATCGAGACTGGGATTTGTCACTCCGTGTGATGGAGAGGTATCTCTGGGCCCACTCGGTAGGACATCATCATAATGTGCACAATGTGATCAAGGAGTTGATCACGGGATGATGTGTTACGGAACGAGTAACGAGACTTGCCGGTAACGAGATTGAACAAGGTATCGGGATACCGACGATCGAATCTCGGGCAAGTACAATACCGCTAGACAAAGGGAATTGTATACGGGATTGATCGAATCCTCGGCATCGTGGTTCATCCGATGAGATCATCGTGGAACATGTGGGAACCAACATGGGTATCCAGATCCCGCTGTTGGTTATTGACCGGAGAACGTCTCGGTCATGTTTGCATGGTTCCCGAACCCGTAGGGTCTACACACTTAAGGTTCGATGACGCTAGGGTTATAAAGGAAGTTTGTATGTGGTCACCGAATGTTGTTCGGAGTCCCGGATGAGATCCCGGATGTCACAAGGAGTTCCGAAATGGTCCGGAGGTAAAGATTTATATATGGGAAGTCCTGTTTTGGTCACTGGAAAAGTTTTGGGTTTTATCGGTAATGTACCGGGACCACCGGGAGGGTCCCGGGGGTCCACCAAGTGGGGCCACCAGCCCCGGAGGCTTGAATGGGCCAAGAGTGGGAAGAGACCAGCCCCTGAGTGGGCTGGTGCGCCTCCCACAAGGCCCAAGGCGCAGCTAGGAGGAGAAAGGGGAAACCCTAGGCGCAGATGGGCCTAAGGCCCACCCTAGGGCGCGCCCCCTCTCCCCCTCTTGGCCTCCCCTTCCATCCCATCTAGAGCTGCCGCCCCCTAGGGGTGGGAACCCTAGAGGGGGCGCACCCTCCTCCCCTTCTCCTATAAATAGTGGGGTTTTTGGGCTGCCCAAGACACACGATTTGATCTCTCCCTGGCGCAGCCCTACCTCTCTCCTCCTCGTCTCTTGCGGTGCTTGGCGAAGCCCTGCTGGAGTACCACGCTCCTCCACCACCACCACGCCGTTGTGCTGCTGCTGGATGGAGTCTTCCTCAACCTCTCCCTCTCTCCTTGCTGGATCAAGGCATGGGAGACATCACCGGGCTGTACGTGTGTTGAACGCGGAGGTGCCGTCCGTTCGGCACTAGGATCTCCGGTGATTTGGATCACGACGAGTACGACTCCTTCAACCCCGTTCTCTTGAATGATTCCACATAGCGATCTACAAGGGTATGTAGATGCACTCTCCTTCCCCTCGTTGCTGGTTTCTCCATAGATAGATCTTGGTGGCACGTAGGAAAATTTTGAATTTCTGCCATGTTCCCCATCAGTGGAATCATGATCTAGGTCTATTGCGTAGATTCTATGCATGAGTAGAACACAAAGTAGTTGTGGGCGTTGATTTTGTTCAATATGCTTACCGTTACTAGTCCAATCTTGTTTCGACGGTATTGTGGGATGAAGCGGCCCAGACCGACCCTACACGTACTCTTACGTGAGACTGGTTCCACCGACTGACATGCACTAGTTGCATAAGGTGGCTAGCGGGTGTCTGTCTCTCCCACTTTAGTCGGAACGGATTCGATGAAAAGGGTCCTTATGAAGGGTAAATAGCAATTGGCATATCACGTTGTGGTTTTGCGTAGGTAAGAAACGTTCTTGCTAGAAACCCATAGCAGCCACGTAAAACATGCAAACAACAATTAGAGGACGTCTAACTTGTTTTTGCAGGGTATGCTATGTGATGTGATATGGCCAAGAAAAATGTGATGAATGATATGTGATGTATGAGATTGGTCATGTTCTTGTAATAGGAATCACGACTTGCATGTCGATGAGTATGACAACCGGCAGGAGCCATAGGAGTTGTCTTTATTTTTGTATGACCTGCGTGTCATTGAAGAACGCCATGTAAACTACTTTACTTTATTGCTAAAGCGTTAGCCATAGTAGTAGAAGTAATAGATGACGAGACAACTTCAAGAAGACACGATGATGGAGATCATGGTGTCATGCCGGTGACAAGATGATCATGGAGCCCCAAGATGGAGATCAAAGGAGCTATATGATATTGGCCATATCATGTCACTATTATTTGATTGCATGTGATGTTTATCATGTTTATGCATCTTGTTTACTTAGAACGACGGTAGTAAATAAGATGATCCCTCATAATAATTTCAAGCAAGTGTCCCCCCTAACTGTGCACCGTTGCGACAGTTCGTTGTTTCGAAGCACCACGTGATGATTGGGTGTGATAGATTCTAACGTTCACATACAAAGGGTGTAAGACAGATTTACACACGCGAAACACTTAGGTTGACTTGACGAGCCTAGCATGTACAGACATGGCCTCGGAACACAAGAGACCGAAAGGTCGAGCATGAGTCGTATGGTAGATACGATCAACATGAAGATGTTCACCGACGATGACTAGTCCGTCTCACGTGATGATCGGACACGGCCTAGTTGACTCGGATCATGTAATCACTTAGATGACTAGAGGGATGTCTATCTGAGTGGGAGTTCATAAGATGAACTTAATTATCCTGAACATAGTCAAAAGGTCTTCGCAAATTATGTCGTGGCTCGCGCTTTAGTTCTACTGTTTAGATATGTTCCTAGAGAAAATATAGTTGAAAGTTGACAGTAGCAATTATGCGAACAATAGAAAGCTTATGTCCTTAATGCACCGCTCAGTGTGCTGAACCCCAAACGTCGTTTGTGGATGTTACGAACATCGGACATACACATTTAGATAACTACATGATAGTTCAGTTAAACGGTTTAGAGTTGAGGCACCAAAGACGTTTTTCGAAACGTCGCGGAACATATGAGATGTTTCGAGGGCTAAAATTGGGATTTCAGGCTCGTGCCCACGTCAGGAAGTATGAGACCTCCGACGATTTTTCTTAGCCTGCAAACTAAGGGAGAAAAGCACAATCATTGAGCTTGTGCTCAGATTGTCTGAGTGCCACAATCACTCGAATTGAGTGGGAGTTGATCTTCCAGAGATAGTGATGTTTCTCCAAAGTCATTGCCACCAAGCTGCTAGAGCTTCGTGATGAACTATAACATATCAGGGATAGATATGATGATCCTTGAAATACTCGCGATGTTTGACACCGCGAAAGTAGAAATCAAGAAGGAGCATCAATTGTTGATGGTTAGTGAAACCACTAGTTTCAAGAAGGGCAAGGGAAAGAAGGGATACTTCATGAAACGGCAAATCAGCTGCTGCTCTAGTGAAGAAACCCAAGGTTGAACCCAAACCCAAGACTAAGTGCTTCTGTAATAAGGGGAACAGCCACTGGAGCAGAATTACCCTAGATACTTGGTAGATGAGAAGGCTGTCGATAGAAGTATATTGGATATACATTATGTTAATGTGTACTTTACTAGTACTCCTAGTAGCACCAGGGTATTAGATACCGGTTCGGTTGCTAAGTGTTAGTAACTCGAAATAAAAGCTACGGAATAAACGGAGACTAGCTAAAGGTGAGATGACGATATGTGTTGGAAGTATTTCCAAGGTTGATCAAATATCGTACGCTCCCTCTACCATCAAGATTGGTGTTTGCATTGAGCATAGATATGATTGGATTATGTCTATCGCAATACGGTTATTCATTTAAGGAGAATAATGGTTACTCTGTTTATTTGAATAATACCTTTAATGGTCTTGCACCTAAAATGAATGGTTTATTGAATCTCGATCGTAGTGATACACATGTTCATGCCAAAAGATATAAGATAGTAATGATAGTACCACCTACTTGTGGCACTGCCACGTAAGTCATATCGGTATAAAACGCATGAAGAAGCTCCATGTTGATGGATCTTTGGACTCACTCGTTTTTTGAAAAGTTTGAGACATGCAAACCATGTCTATTGGTGTATATGCATGAAGAAACTCCATGCAAATGGACCGTTTGGACTCACTTGATTTTGAATCACTTGAGACATGCAAATCATACCACATGGGCAAGATGACTGAAAGCCTCGTTTTCAGTAAAATGGAACTAGAAAGCAACTTGTTGGAAGTAATACATTTGGGGCGTGTAGTGGATATCATTATGTTCTTACTTCACAGATGATTTGAGTAGATGTTGAGTACATTTACTTGATGAATCACGAGTCTGAATTATTGAAAGGTTCAAGTAATTTCAGGGTGAAGTTGAAAGATCGTCGTGACAAGAGGATAAAATATCTATGATATGATCATAGAGATGAATATCTGAATTACGAGTTTGGCACATAATTAAGACATCATGGAAATTGTTTCACAACTAATACAGCCTAGAACACCATAGTGTGATGGTGTGTCCGAACATCATAACTGCACCCTATTGGATATGATGCATACCATGATGTCTCTTATCAAATTACCACGATAGTTTATGGGTTAGGCATTAGAGACAACCACATTCACTTTAAATAGGGCACCACGTAATTCCGATGAGATGACACCGTATGAACTATGGTTTAGAGAAACCTAAGCTGTCATTTCTTACAAGTTTGGGGCTGCGATGCTTATGTGAAAAAGTTTCAGGCTGATAAGCTCGAACCCAAAGCGGATAAATGCATCTTCATAGAACACCCAAAACAGTTGGGTATACCTCCTGTCTCAGATCCGAAAGAAATAAGGATTGTTTCTAGAATCGGGTCCTTTCTCGAGAAAAAGTTTCTCTCGAAAGAATTGAGTGGGAGGATGGTGGAGACTTGATGAGGTTATTGAACCGTCTCTTCAACTAGTGTGTGGCAGGGCACAGGAAGTTGTTCCTGTGGCACCTGCACCAATTGAAGTGGAAGCTTATGATAGTGATCATGAAACTTCAGATCAAGTCACTAACAAACCTCGTGGGATGACAAGGATGTGTACTACTTCAGAGTGGTACGTAATCCTGTCTTGGAAGTCATGTTGCTAGACAACAATGAACCTTCGAGCTATGGAGAAGCGATGGTGGGCCCGGATTCCGATAAATGGCTTGAGGCCATAAAATCCGAGAGAGGATCCATGTATGAAAACAAAGTGTAGACTTTGGCAGAACGGCTCGATGGTTGTAAGGCTGTTGAGTACAGATGGATTTTAAAAGGAAGACAGACAATGATGGTAAGTATCACCATTAAGAAAGCTCGACTTGTCGTTAAGATTTTTTCCGACAATTTCAAGGAGTTGACTATGATGAGACTTTCTCACTCGTAGCGATGCTAAGAGTCTGTTGGAATTATATTAGCGATTACTGCATTATTTATGAAATCTTGCAGATAGGATGTCAAAACATAGTTTCCTCGACGATTTTCTTGAGGAAAGGTTGTATGTGATACAACCGGAAGGTTTTGTCAATCCTGAAAGATGCTAATAAGTATGCAAAGCTCCAGCAATCCTTCTAAGAACTGGAGTAAGCATCTCGGAGTTGGAATGTATGCTTTGATGAGATGATCAAAAGATTTTGGGTGTATACAAAGTTTATGAGAAACTTGTATTTCCAAAGAAGTGAGTGGGAGCACTATAGAATTTCTGATGAATATATGTTGTTGACATATTGTTGATCAGAAATGACGTAGAATTTCTGGAAAGCATATAGGGTCATTTGAAAGGTGTTTTTCAATGGAAAACCTGGATTAAGCTACTTGAACGTTGAGCATCAAGATCTATAAGGATAGATCAAAACGCTTAATGGTACTTTCAAATGATCACATACCTTGACATGATCTTGAAGGTTTTCAAGATGGCAGCCAAAGAAGGAGTTCTTGCCTGAGTTGTAAGGTATGAAGTTAAGACTTAAAGCTCGACCACGGCAGAAGAAAGAGGAAGGACGAAGGTCGTCGCCTATGCTTTTGTCATAGGCTCTATACGGTATGCCATGCTAAGTACCGCACCTGATGTGTGCCTTGCCACATGTCTGGCAAGAGGGTACAAAGATGATCTAGGAGTAGATCACCAGATAGCGGTCAAAATTATCCTTAGAGGAATAAGGATATGTTTCTCGGTTATGGAGGTGATAAAGAGTTCGATGTAAAGAGTTACATCGATGCAAGCTTAACACCTATCCGGATAGCTCTAAGTAGAGATACCGGATTCGTATAGTAGAACAGTTATTTGAAATGGCTCCAAATATAGCATAGTAGCTGCATCCGCAAGATGACATACATACGAATCTGAATGTTGCAGACCCGTAGACTACAACCTCTCTCACAAGCATAACATGATCAAACCCAGAACTCTTTGGGTGTTAGTCACATGGGGATGTGACCTTGAGTGTTAATCACATATCGATGTGAACTGGATTATTGACTCTAGTGCAAGTGGGAGACTGTTGGAAATATGCCCTAGAGGCAATAATAAATTGGTTATTATTATATTTCCTTGTTCATGATAGTCGTTTATTATCCATGCTATAATTGTATTGATAGGAAACTCAGATACATGTGTGGATACATAGACAACACCATGTCCCTAGTAAGCCTCTAGTTGACTAGCTCGTTGATCAATAGATGGTTACGGTTTCCTGACCATGGACATTGGATGTCGTTGATAACGGGATCACATCATTAGGAGAATGATGTGATGGACAAGACCCAATCCTAAGCCTAGCACAAAGATCGTGTAGTTCGTATGCTAAATCTTTTCTAATGTCAAGTATCATTTCCTTAGACCATGAGATTGTGCAACTCCCGGATACCGTAGGAATACTTTGGGTGTGCCAAACGTCACAACGTAACTGGGTGGCTATAAAGGTACACTACAGGTATCTCCGAAAGTGTCTGTTGGGTTGGCACGAATCGAGACTGGGATTTGTCACTCCGTGTGACGGAGAGGTATCTCTGGGCCCACTCGGTAGGACATCATCATAATGTGCACAATGTGATCAAGGAGTTGATCACGGGATGATGTGTTACGGAACGAGTAAAGAGACTTGCCGGTAACGAGATTGAACAAGGTATCGGGATACCGACGATCGAATCTCGGGCAAGTACAATACCGCTAGACAAAGGGAATTGTATACGGGATTAATCGAATCCTCGACATCGTGGTTCATCCGATGAGATCATCGTGGAACATGTGGGAACCAACATGGGTATCTAGATCCCGCTGTTGGTTATTGACCGGAGAACGTCTCGGTCATGTCTGCATGGTTCCCGAACCCGTAGGGTCTACACACTTAAGGTTCGATGGCGCTAGGGTTATAAATGAAGTTTGTATGTGGTTACCGAATGTTGTTCGGAGTCCCGGATGAGATCCCGGACATCACGAGGAGTTCCGGATGGTCCGGAGGTAAAGATTTATATATGGGAAGTCCTGTTTTGGTCACCCGAAAAGTTTCGGGTTTTATCGGTAACGTACCGGGACCACTGGGAGGGTCCCGGGGGTCCACCAAGTGGGGCCACCAGCCCCGGAGGCTTGCATGGGCCAAGAGTGGGAAGGGACCAGCCCCTGAGTGGGCTGGTGTGCCTCCCACAAGGCCCAAGGCGCAGCTAGGAGGAGAAAGGGGAAACCCTAGGCGCAGATGGGCCTAAGGCCCACCCTAGGGCGCGCCCCCCTCTCCCCCTCTTGGCCGCCCCCCTCCATCCCATCTAGGGCTGCCGCCCCCTAGGGGTGGGAACCCTAGAGGGGGCGCACCCTCCTCCCCTTCTCCTATAAATAGTGGGGGTTTTGGGCTGCCCAAGACACACGATTTGATCTCTCCCTGGCGCAGCCCTACCTCTCTCCTCCTCGTCTCTTGCGGTGCTTGGCGAAGCCCTGCTGGAGTACCACGCTCCTCCACCACCACCACGCCGTTGTGCTGCTGCTGGATGGAGTCTTCCTCAACCTCTCCCTCTCTCCTTGCTGGATCAAGGCATGGGAGACGTCACCGGGCTGTACGTGTGTTGAACGCGGAGGTGCCGTCCGTTCGGCACTAGGATCTCCAGTGATTTGGATCACGACGAGTACGACTCCTTCAACCCCATTCTCTTGAACGCTTCCGCATAGCGATCTACAAGGGTATGTAGATGCACTCTCCTTCCCCTCGTTGCTGGTTTCTCCATAGATAGATCTTGGTGGCACGTAGGAAAATTTTGAATTTCTGCTACATTCCCCATCAGTTATGGGAAATAGTATGTGGTTACCGAAGGTTGTTCGGAGTCCCGGATGAGATTCCGGATGTGACGAGGAGTTTCGGAATGGTATGAAGGTGAAGATCGATATATTGGACGAAGGGTATTGGAGTCCGGAATTGTTCCGGGGGTACCAGGTGACGACCAGCGTGTCCGAAAGGGGTTTCGGTGGCCCCGGCAAGCATTGGGGGGCCTTATGGGCCAAGGGGAGGGGGCACATCAGCCCACTAAGGGGCTGAGCGCCCCTCCCACCCCATCTCACGTAACTTGGATTGGTGGGGGCGCCTCCCCTAGGGCAGCCACCCCTCCCGGCTTGGGGGCAAGTTTCCTAGGGGTGGGGGCTCCCAAACCCATCTAGGGTTTCCCCTATGGCCGCCGCCCCTCTCCTAGGGAACCCTAGGGTGCCTCCTCCACCCCCTTATCCCTATATATAGTGAGGGAGAGAGAGGGCAGCCGCACCCCTTCCCTGGCGCAGCCCCTCCCTCCTCCAACTCTTCCTTCTCCTCCGTAGAGCTTGGCGAAGCCCTGCAGGAATACCACAAACTCCACCACCACGCCGTCGTGTTGCCGGAGTTCTCCCTCAACTTCTCCTCTCCTCTTGCTGGATCAAGAAGGAGGAGACGTCCTCGGGCTGTACGTGTGTTGAATGCGGAGGCGCCGTCCGTTCGGCGCTAGATCGGATCTTCCGCGATTTGAATCGCCGCGAGTACGACTCCATCAACCACGTTCTTGTAACGCTTCCGCTTAGCGATCTTCAAGGGTATGAAGATGCACTCCCTCTCTCTCGTTGCTAGCATCTCCTAGATTTATCTTGGTGACACGTAGGAAAATTTTGAATTATTGCTATGTTCCCCAACAGTGGCATCATGAGCTAGGTCTATGCGTAGATTCTATGCACGAGTAGAACACAAAGCAGTTGTGGGTGATGATTTGATCAATTTGCTTACCGTTAATAGTCTTATCTTGATCCGGCGGCATTGTGGGATGAAGCGGCCCGGACTGACCTTACACGTACGCTTACGTGAGATTGGTTCCACCGACTGACATGCACTTGATGCATAAGGTGGATGGCGGGTGTCTGTCTCTCCCACTTTAGTCGGATCGGATTCGATGAAAAGGGTCCTTATGAAGGGTAAATAGCAATTGGCATATCACCGTTGTGGTTTTCCGTAGGTAAGAAACGTTCTTGCTAGAAACCCATAGCAGCCACGTAAAACATGCAACAACAATTAGAGGACGTCTAACTTGTTTTTGTAGGGTTTGCCATGTGATGTGATATGGCCAAAAGGATGTGATGAATGATATATGTGATGTATGAGATTGATCATGTTCTTGTAATAGGAATCACGACTTGCATGTTGATGAGTATGACAACCGGCAGGAGCCATAGGAGTTGTCTTAATTTATTTATGACCCGCGTGTCAATGAAAACGCCATGTAATTTCTTTACTTTATTGCTAACCGTTAGCCATAGTAGTAGAAGTAATAGTTGGCGAGGCAACTTCATGAAGACGCGATGATGGAGATCATGGTGTCATGCCGGTGACAATGGTGTTCATGCCGCGCCTCGAAGATGGAGATCAAAGGCGCAAGATGATATTGGCCATATCATGTCACTTTATGATTTGCATGTGATGTTTGTCATGTTTTTACATCTTATTTCCTTATAACGACGGTAGCATAAATAAGATGATCCCTCATTAAATATCAAGATTGTGTTCCCCCTAACTATGCACCATTGCTAAGGTCCGTTGTTCCGAAGCACCATGTGATGATCGGGTGTGATAGGTTCTAACGTTCGCATACAACGGGTGTAAGCCAAATTTACACACGCAATACACTTAGGTTAACTTGACGAGTCTAGCATGTACAGACATGGCCTCAGAACACGGAAGACCGAAAGGTCGAACATGAGTCGTATAGTGGATACGATCAACATGAAGATGTTCACCGATGATGACTAGTCCGTCTCACGTGATGATCGGACATGGCCTAGTTGACTCGGATCATGTATCACTTAGATGACTAGAGGGGTGTCTATCTGAGTGGGAGTTCATTAAATAATTTGATTAGATGAACTTAATTATCATGAACATAGTCAAAAGGTCTTTGCAAATTATGTCGTAGCTCATGCTTTGGTTCTACTGTTTTAGATATGTTCCTAGAGAAAATTTAGTTGAGAGTTGACAGTAGCAATTATGCGGACTGGGTCCATGAACTAAGGATTGTCCTCATTGCTGCGCAGAAGGGCTATGTCCTTAATGCACCGCTCAGTGTGTTGAACCTCGAGCGTCGTCTGTAGATGTTGGGAAACATCTGACATACACGTTTTGATGACTACGTGATAGTTCAGTGCGTAATGCTAACGGTTTAGAATTGTGGCACCAAAGACATTTTTGAAATGTTGCAGAACATATGAGATGTTCCAAAGACTGAAATTGGGATTTCAGACTAGTGCCCACGTCAAGAGGTATGAGACCTCTGACAAGTTTCTTAAGCCTGCAAACTAAGGGAGAAAAGCTCAATCGTTGAGCATGTGCTCAGATTGTCTGAGTACTACAATCGCTTGAATTGAGTGGGAGTTAATCTTCCAGATGAGATAGTGATGGTTCTCCATAGTCACTGCCACCAAACTATTGGAGCTTCGTGATGAACTATAACATATCAGGGATAGACATGATGATCCTTGAGCAACTCGCGATGTTTGACACCGCAAAAGTAGAAATCAAGTAGGAGCATCAATTGTTGATGGTTAAACCACTAGTTTCAAGAAGGGTAAGGGAAAGAAGGGATACTTCATGAAACGGCAAATCAGTTGCTGCTCTAGTGAAGAAACCCAAGGTTGAACCCAAACCTGAGACTAAGTGCTTCTGTAATGAGGGGAACGGTCACTGAAGTAGAACTACCCTAGATACTTGGTAGATGAGAAGGCTGGCAAGGTCGACAGAAGTATTTTGAATATACGTTATATTATTGTGTACTTTACTAGTACTCCTAGTAGCACCAGGGTAATAAATACTGGTTCGGTTGCTAAGTGTTAGTAACTCGAAATAAAAGGCTACAGAGACTAGCTAAAGGTGAGATGACGATATGTTGGAAGTGTTTCCAAGGTTGATGTGATCAAACATCGCACGCTCCCTCTACCATCGAGATTGGTGTTAAACCTAAATAATTGTTATTTGGTGTTTGCATTGAGCATAGACATGATTGGATTATGTTTATCGCAATACGGTTATTCATTTAAGGAGAATAATGGTTACTCTGTTTATTTGAATAATACCTTCAATGGTCTTGCACATAAATGAATGGTTTATTGAATCTCGATCGTAGTGATACACATGTTCATGCCAAAAGATATAAGATTGTAATGATAGTACCACATACTTGTGGCACTGCCATGTGAGTCATGTTGGTATAAAACGCATGAAGAAGCTCCATGTTGATGGATCTTTGGACTCACTCGTTTTTGAAAAGATTGAGACATGTGAACCATGTCTATTGGTAGATATGCATGAAGAAACTCCATACATATGGATCGTTTGGACTCACTTGATTTTGAATCACTTGAGACATGCAAATCATACCACATGGGCAAGATGACCGAAAGGCCTCGTTTTTAGTAAGATGGAACAAGAAAGCAACTTGTTGGAAGTAATACATTTTGATGTGTGCAGTCCAATGAGTGCTGAGGCACGCAGTGGATATCGTTATGTTCTTAATTCATAGATGATTTGAGTAGATGCTGAGTATATTTACTTGATGAAACACAAGTCTGAATTATTGAAAGGTTTAATTAATTTCAGAGTGAAGTTGAAGATCGTCGTGACAAGATGATAAAATGGCTATGATATGATCATAGAGATGAATATCTAAGTTACGAGTTTGGCACACAATTAAGACATTGTGGAAATTGTTTCACAACTAATACCGCCTGGAACACCATAGTGTGATGGTGTGTCCGAACATCATAACTGCACCCTATTGGATATGGTGCATACCATGATGTCTCTTATTGAATTACCACTATCGTTTATGGGTTAGGCATTAGAGACAACCGCATTCACTTTAAATAGGGCACCACGCAATTCCGTTGAGACGACGCCGTATGAACTATGGTTTAGAAAAAACCTAAGCTATTGTTTCTTAAAAGTTTGGGGCTGCAACACTTAATTATGTGAAAAAGTTTCAGGCTGATAAGCTCGAACCCAAAGCGGATAAATGCATCTTCATAGAATACCCAAAACGGTTGGGTATACCTCCTATTTCAGATCCGGAAGCAAAAGTGATTGTTTCTAGAAACATGTCCTTTCTCGAGGAAAAGTTTCTCTCGAAAGAATTGAGTGGGAGGATGATGGAGACTTGATGAGGTTATTGAACCGTCACTTCAACTAGTGTGTAACAGGGCACATGAAGTTGTTCCTGTGGCACCTACACCAATTGAAGTGGAAGCTTATGATAGTGATCATGAAACTTCAGATCAAGTCACTACCAAACCTCGTAGGTCGACAAGGATGCGTACTACTTCAGAGTGGTATGCAATCATGTCTTGGAAGTCATGTTGCTAGACAACAATGAGCCTAAGAGCTATGGAGAAGCGATGGTGGGCCTGGATTCCGACGAATGGCTCGAGGCCATAAAATCTGAGAGAGGATCCATGTATTAAAAAACAAAGTATAGACTTTGGAAGAACTACTTGATGGTCGTAAGGCTGTTGGGTGCAGATGGATTTTAAAAGGAAGACGGACAATGATGGTAAGTGTCACCATTAAGAAATCTCGACTTGTCATTAAATATGTTTTCCGATAAGTTCAAGGAGTTGACTACGATGAGAATTTCTCACTCGTAGCGATGCTAAGAGTCTGTTGGACTTATGTTAGCAGTTACTGCATTATTTATGAAATCTTGCAGATAGGATGTCAAAACATTGTTTCCTCGATGTTTTTCTTGAGGAAAGCTTGTATGTGATACAACCAGAAGGTTTTGTCAATCCTGAAAGATGCTAACAAGTATGCAAAGCTCCAGGAATCCTTCTAAGGGCTGGAGTAAGCATCTCGGAGTTGGAATGTACGCTTTGATGAGATGATCAAAGATTTTGGGTTTATACAAATTTTATGAGAAACTTGTATTTCCAAAGAAGTGAGTGGGAGCACTATAGAATTTTTGATGAGTATATGTTGTTAACATATTGTTGATCAGAAATAATGTAGAATTTCTGGAAAGCATACAGGGTTATTTGAAAAGTGTTTTTCAATGGAAAACCTGGATTAAGCTACTTGAACATTGAGCATCAAGATCTATAAGGATAGATCAAAAACGCTTAATAGTACTTTCAAATGAATACATACCGTGACAAGATTTTGAAGGAGTTCAAAATAGATCAGTAAAGGA
Source organism: Triticum dicoccoides (assembly GCF_002162155.2). Classification (NCBI taxonomy): domain Eukaryota; kingdom Viridiplantae; phylum Streptophyta; class Magnoliopsida; order Poales; family Poaceae; genus Triticum; species Triticum dicoccoides. The sequence goes on along the minus strand of NC_041388.1, from coordinate 373,116,820 downwards.
GGAGTTCTTGGCTGTGTTAGAAGGTGTGAGTATTGAGTAAGACTCAAGACCTGACCACGGCAGAAGAGAGAGAAAGGACGAAGGTCGTCCCCTATTCTTTAGACGCAGGCTCTACATTATGCTATGCTGTGTACCGCACCTGAAGTGTGCCTTGCCATGAGTTAGTCAAGGGGTACAAGAGTGATCCAGAAATGGATCACATGATAGCGGTTGAACTTATCCTTAGTAACTAGTGGACTAAGGGATTTTCTCGATTATGGAGGTGGTAAAGAGTTCGTCGTAAAGGGTTATGTTGATGCAAACTTTGACACTAATCCGGATGACTCTGAGTAGTAAACCAGATTTGTATAGTAGAGCAGTTATTTGGAATAGCTCCAAGTAGCGCGTGGTAGCTGCATCTACAAGATGACATAGAGATTTGTAAAGCACACATGGATCTGAAAGGTTCAGACCCATTGACTAATAAACCTCTCTCACAAGCGAGATATGAACAAACCCCATGGGTGTTGGATTCATTACAATCACATAGTGATGTGAACTAGATTATTGACTCTAGTGCAAGTGGGAGACTGTTGGAAATATGCCCTAGAGGCAATAATAAAATGGTTATTATTGTATTTCCTTGTTCATGATAATTGTCTATTGTTCATGCTATAATTGTATTAACTGGAAACCGTAATACATGTGTGAATACGTAGACCACAACATGTCCCTAGTAAACCTCTAGTTGACTAGCTCATTGATCAATAGATGGTTATGGTTTCCTGACCATGGACATTGGATGTCGTTGATCACGGGATCACATCATTGGGAGAATGATGTGATGGACAAGACCCAATCCTAAGCATAGCACAAGATCGTATAGTTCATCTGCTAAAGCTTTTCTAATGTCAAGTATCATTTCCTTAGACCATGAGATCGTGCAACTCCCGGATACCGTAGGAATTCTTTGGTTGTGCCAAACGTCACAACGTAACTGGGTGGCTATAAAGCCACACTACGGGTATCTCCGAAAGTGTCTGTTGAGTTGGCACGAATTGAGACTGGGATTTGTCACTCCGTGTGACGGAGAGGTATCTCTGGGCCCACTCGGTAATGCATCATCATAATGAGCTCAATGTGACTAATGAGTTAGCCACGGGATCATGCGTTACGGAACGAGTAAAGAGACTTGCCGGTAATGAGATTGAACAAGGTATAGAGATACTGACGATCGAATCTCGGGTAAGTAACATACCGATAGACAAAGGGATTGTATACGGGATTGATTGAATCCCCGACATCGTGGTTCATCCGATGAGATCATCGTGGAACATGTGGGAGCCAATATGGGTATCCAGATCCCGCTATTGGTTATTGGCTGGAGAGATGTCTCGGTCATGTCTACATGGTTCCCGAACCTGTAGGGTCTACACACTTAAGGTTCGGTGACGCTAGAGTTGTTATGGGAAATAGTATGTGGTTACCGAAGGTTATTCGGAGTCCCGGATGAGATCCCGGACGTGATGAGGAGTTCCGGAATGGTCCGAAGGTGAAGATCGATATATTGGACGAAGGGTATTGGAGTCCGGAATTGTTCCAGGGGTACCAAGTGACGACCATCGTGTCTGAAAGGGGATTCGGAGGCCGCGACAAGCATTGGGGGGCCTTATGGGGCAAGGGGAGGGGGCACATCAGCCCACTAAGGGGCTGAGCGCCCCTCCCACCCCATCTCACGTAACTTGGAGAGGTGGGGGCGCCTCCCCTAGGGCAGCCACCCCTCCTGGCTTGGGGGGCAAGTTTCCTAGGGGTGGGGGCGCCCAAACCCATCTAGGGTTTCCCCTATGGTCGCTGCCCCTCCCCTAGGGAACCCTAGGGCGCCTCCTCCACCCCCTTACCCCTATATATAGTGAGGGAGAGAGAGGGCAGCCGCGCCCCTCCCTGGCGCAACCCCTCCCTCCTCCAACTCTTCCTTCTCCTCCGTAGAGCTTGGCGAAGCCCTGCAGGAATACCACAAACTCCACCACCACTCCGTCGTGCTGCCGGAGTTATCCCTCAACTTCTCCTCTCCTCTTGCTGGATCAAGAAGGAGGAGACATCCCCGGGTTGTACATGTGTTGAACGCGGAGGCGCCGTCCGTTCAGCGCTAGATCGGATCTTCCGCGATTTGAATCGCCGCGAGTATGACTCCATCAACCATGTTCTTATAATGCTTCCGCTTAGCGATCTTCAAGGGTATGAAGATGCACTCCCTCTCTCTCGTTGCTAGCATCTCCTAGATTGATCTTGGTGACACGTAGGAAAATTTTGAATTATTGCTACGTTCCCCAACATGACAACCCCTTTAACACGTCGGTTGCGAGGTGTTGTTATTTGTGTGCAGATGCTTCTTACGTTGTGTTGCTTGGTTCTCCTATTAGTTCGATACCTTGGTTTCATAACTGAGGGAAATACCTACCGTCATTGTGCTACATCATCCCTCCCTCTCCAAGGAAATACCGACGTAGTTCCAGCTACCATCAAGGAGAATTTCTGGCGCCGTTGCTGGGGAGCATCTTCATCATAACCAGGTTCCTAATCACAAATCTCATCTCCTTGCAATTTACATTATTTGCCATTTGCCTCTCGTTTTCCTCTCCCCCACTTCACAAAAATTTGCCATTTTATTCGCCTCTCTTTTTCCGTTTGCCGTTTTCTCGTCGGATCTATCCTTTGCTTGCAATCATGAGTGATTTCGGAATGGCACCAACAGATGATGGCCTGACTCCAAAGATTGGACGTACAAGCAATCTGGATGCTAAAACTTTAATCTTGGGGCAAGGGCACATTATGGGAAAAGAACGTATCCAAGAATTTTTTAATTGTGTTGGAAATCTAGTTCTGTATGATGCTCTATACTTAAAACTACTAGATCATATGCGGATGCTATTTCAACACTAGTTTTGAAACTTGAAAGAAATTTTATCCACACTCATCCTACTTCGCAAAGATTGTTTTTTGAGCTTCCCGAAATAAAGAATCCTAGAGCCAAAAAGGTGGCCACTCTCTTTCTTATGAACGAGTTTGACTACATAATCTGAGAAGCTAGGGAAATCTTTGATTTTTATGGTATGAATCGTGAAAAACCCGTGATAGATGAAATTATTTACAATAGTGACTATGCACTAAGGCATTTGCTTTGGGATAATAAGATCTTTGATGAGAATCTTAAAAAGAAGGTCCCTGTTCTAGATATAATCCAACAAGTTTTTAATAATGTTAATCAACACTATTCTTGGATTGTAGCGAGAAATCAAAGGGGTTATGAGAAAAATCAATTAAGGAATGCTAAAGTTTCTATGGTAATATGTTTTATGTTGTGTTTACAAAACCTCCTGATAAAAATACCCCCAAGAAAATTAAGAAGAAGAAGGATGACAAAACTTAGATCCTTGCTATATGCCTAGCTAAGGGCGTAAAACTATAACGCTTGTTGGGAGGCAACCCAATGAATAAAATTTATTTTTGCGTTTTGCTTTCTGTTCTTGAGTGTTAGCACAATTATGCTACTATTATAATTGTGTTTTTATGTTTTAATTGGTGTTTGTGCCAAGTAAAGCCTTTAGGATCTTCTTGGTCAATAGTTGTTTGATCTTGCTCGAAAAACAAAAACTTTTACGCTCACGAAATTAATTTTAGTTTTTTACCAGAGAGCGATAAAATATCCATTCCACTTGAAGTAGATCAATATACAAATTTCTCAGGTCGTCCTAATTTTTCAGAGTTTGTTGAGTTACAGAACTAGTCGAAATAGTCAGATTTCTATTGTCTGTTCTGTTTTGATAGATTATGTTTTGTTTGTGTTGTGTGCTTATTTTGATGGCTCTATGGTTTTATTTGATGAGTTTTTGCCATAGAAAAGTTGCAATACAGTAGATATAATACAAAAGCAAAATATGAACTGGTTTGATAAAACACTTATAGTAGTGGTTTATTATTCTATACTAACGGATATCACGAAGGCTTTGTTGAGTTTTGTGTGATTGTAGTTTTCAAGTTTTGGGTTATGTTACGATGGATGAAGGAAGGATGTAAGAGCCTAAGCTCGGGGATGCCCCGACATCCCAAGTTATTATCCAAGAATGAGCAACCAAGTAAGCTTGGGGATGCCCCCGAGTGGCATCCCCGCTTTCTTCCAACAACTATCGGTATTTTACTCGAGACTATATTTTTATTCGTCACATGATATGTGTTTTGCTTGGAGCGTATTGTATGATATGTGTATCTGCTTGTTTTATTTTGTGTTTTAAGTCATCAATCCTTGTTGGACACACCTTTTTGAGAGAGCCAAAATTATGTCATGACTTGTTAGAATTGCTCTCTATGCTTCACTTAAATCTTTTATGAGCTAGGACTTGCTCTAGTGCTTCACTTATACCTTTTTGAGCACAGTGTGCTTTGTTATTTTTGAAGAAATGATCTCTTGCTTCACTTAGATTTGTTTGAGATTTAGTAAAATTTTGAAGAAATTCTCTCTTTCTTCACTTAAATTATTTTGAGAGAAAGAAAATTTGTTATGCTCATGATCTTCACTTATATTTGTTTGAGCTTATGAAAAGCAACACATGAAAATTAGTGCCAAAGTGATAGATATCCAAGAAGGATAAAGTAAAAGAAAATGTCATGAAGATCATTGGACAAAATAAACTTGATTCTTAGTAATAGTTTTGAGATATGATAATGAGATATGTGAGTTATGTTGATGAGTAATTGTGCTCTAGTAAGAATATTAGTGTTAAGGTTTGTGATTCCCTATGCATGCACAAAAGTCAATAATAAAATTATATCCTACTTGTGGTGCATTATTCGGTGTTAATTATGCTTAATGCTTGCATATGAGATTACTCGTTTCTTGGTTGGTCGCTTCCTAATCTTCTGCTAGCCTTCATTTTGCACTAAGTATGACCTCTACTTGTGCATCCAAAATCCTTTAAACCAGTTTTGCCACATAAGTCCACTATATCTACCTATATGCGGTATTCTTTTGCCGTTCTAAGCAAATTTGCATGTACCGTCTCTAATTTTCAAAATTAACTTCTCTTCTGTGTGTTTGTTTTGCTCACAGAGCGGTGAGGGGTGGCTAATATTTTCCATGCTAGATGTGTTATTCTCAACATGAGTGTTTATTCACTTGTCATTGCACGAGAGTAAGGCAAAGGTATTAGGGATGCCCAGTCCCGAAATGCAAAGAGAAATGAATTTACTTTATGTTGTCAAATAATAAATTCCTTGGAAAGTGTTGGTATGGAGGGCACCCGTGGATACGGTTAGCCATGGGAAGTGAAAGTTATGGTGGAAAAAGGAATAAACATTATTTTCTATTTGGGAATCGCCTATGATATATCTATGCATGGAAAGTATTGGGAACTCTAAGTCATTTTCGTTGGTGGGATGGATACACCTCCCAAAATGTTTTTATCACAATTTTTTCGCTTTGAGCTCTGGCACCTCTACAAATCCCTACTTCCCTCTACGAAGGGCCTATCTTTTACTTTATCCAATTTTTATTTTGAAATTTGAGTCTCTATCTTCTCTCATAAAAGCACCAACTAGGAGGCAATATAATCGTGCTCAAGTATTGGGTGTAGTTAATATTCGAGTGTGTTTCATGAATGGATCAATGTTTGAGCATGATGGGCTAGGGATAACTTATTTTAGCATTGATATTTTGAAAGACATGGTTGCTTGTTGATATGCTCGAGTATCTAAATTATTATGTCAAAACTAGACTATTGCTTTGAATCACATAAAAGTCCAAATGTCCATGCTATAAAGAAAAGAATATGATATGACTTGGTGAACATCACTCCACATCAAAAATTCTGTTTTTATCACTTACCTACTCGAGGACGAGTAGGAGTTAAGCTTGGGGATGCTGATATGTCTCCAATGTATCTATAATTTTTGATTGTTCCATGCTGTTTTATTATCAATCTTGGATGTTCTATAATTATTTTATAGTCATTTTATATCATTTTTGGTACTAACCTATTGACATAGTGCCAAGTGCCAGTTGCTGTTTTTCCATGTTTTTTACATCACAGAAGATCAATATCAAACAGAGTCCAAATGCCACGAAACTTTACGGAGATTTTTTAGGGGCCAAAAGGAAGGCAATGGGCCCTGGTTGCACCTGGGGGGGGGGTGCCCAGAGGGGGGTACAACCCACCAGGGCGCGCCAGGAAGCCCTGGCACACCTTGGTGGGTTGTGCCCACCTCGGGTGCCTCCCCAGACCGCCTCTTTGCTCTATAAATACCCCAAAATACCAGAACCCTAGGGGAATCGACGGAATATTCATCCAGCCATCGCAGAGTCCAGAATCACCGTATCCAATCTAGACACCATCACCGAGGGGTTCACCACTTCCATTGGTGCCTCTCCGATGATGCATGAGTAGTTCTTTGTAGACCTTCGGGTCCATATATATTTAGTAGCTAGATGGCTTCATCTCTCTCTCTTGATCCTCAATACAATGGTCTCTTGGAGATCCATATGATGTAACTCTTTTTGTGGTGTGTTTGTTGGGATCTGATGAACTTCGAGTTTATGATCAGATCATGTTTTTATATCCATGAAAGTATTTGAGTTTCTTTGATCTCTTTGATGCATGATCTCTTATAGCCTCATATTTCTTCTCCGATATTTGGGTTTTGTCTGGCCAACTTGATCTATTTATCTTGCAATGGGAAGAGGTGCCCGGTAGTGGGTTCGATCTTACGGTGCTTGATCCCAGTGACAAAAAGGGAACCAACACGTATGTATCGTTGCCACTAAGGATAAAAAGACGAGATCTATATCTACCGCCATATAGATAAACAAATCTTATCTACATCATGTCATCGTTCTTATTGCATTACTCCGTTTTTTCATGAACTTAATACACTAGATGCATGCTGGATAGCGGTCGATGTGTGGAGTAATAGTAGTAGATGCAGGCAGGAGTCGGTCTACTAATCTTGGTCATGGTGCCTATGTAATGATCATTTCCTGGATATCGTCATAATTATTTGAAGTTCTATCAATTTCCCAACAGTAATTTGTTTACCCACTGTTTGCTATTTTTCTCGAGAGAAGCCACTAGTGAAACCTACGGCCCCTGCGTCTTCCTTCTCATATATTTGCCTTGCGATATACTTTTCCTTTGCATTTTTATTCATATCTATTAAACCAAAAATCCAAAAATACCTTGCTGCAATTTATTTTATTTGGCGTTCGATCTATCAATCTACTACAATTTACCTCACGTCCGCTTTCCTATCTTGAGGTGCCCTACCCCGGAAGGGATTGACAACCCCTTTAACACGTCGGGTTGCGAGGTGTTGTTATTTGTGTACAGGTGCTGCTTACGTTGTGTTGTTTGGTTCTCCTACTAGTTCGATACCTTGGTTTCATAATTGAGGGAAATACCTACCGTCGTTGTGCTACATCATCCCTCTCTCTCCAGGGAAATATTGACGTATTTCCAGCTATCATCACTGAACTGCGCAACTCCTGCGAAGGGGTGCACGAGGTGCAGGCCATAGAGTACTTCACAGCCGAGTGCAGAGAGGACACCCTGCTCAAGCACAAGCTCCTCTGCGACGAGCCGGACTACGCCCGATGAGCTGCTGGTCATAGCGGACAAGTACGCCACGACCGACTCCTCCATGAAGTCGGAACTCCGAGCGGACGTGTTTGGGAAAGTGCCCCCCCCCCCGACTCCTGAGACACTGGCTGGTGACTCCAGTCGGTGCCAGCAGCCGAACAAAAACAAGCGCAAGGCCCCGCAGCCGGCTTCGACCAGCTGGCAGGTGGCAGCAGTCGAAGACCAGCAGCCGGAGGGACAGCCCGACCCCAAGCGTCAGAAAGGCAGCAAGCCCGCTTGGTTGCCCGCCTTCTCCTTCGAGCAAACCCTTAATGCTCCCTGCAAGTTCCACAGCGGCGCGAAGCCATCCAACCACACCACCTGGAAGTGCCACTGGCTCACCCGGATTGCCAAGGGCGAAGGCCTGCCGCCTCCAGCAGCCGGCCCGGCGCTGCCGCCTCCTCCAGCGCCGGCTCCTCGTCCAGTCGGCGCTGTCCAATATGAGTTCCCCGAAGAGCATGGGGCCTACGCCGTCTTCACCAGTGTGACCGACGACAGGCACAGCCGGTGTCAGCAACACCGGGTGGTGAACATTGTTGCCTCAGAAGTCCCAGAGTTCATGCACCGGTCCGAGAGGCCCATCAGCTAGAGCAGTGCTGACCACCCGGTCGTGATGCCATCGTCGGGTGCCTACGCCATGGTATTGGACTCGACCTTCTCAACAGAGAGGCAGGCCCGCCGCTTCTCTCGGATCCCGATAGACGGCGGTAGCAGCATCAACATCCTCTACCGCGACACCATGGAGAAGCTGTGCATCAAAGAGAAACAACTCCAGCCCAGTCGGACTGTCTTCCACGACACTGTACTTGGCCTTTCCTGTTCTCCAATCGGCAAGATCAAGATAGACGTCCTGTTCGGTGACAAGGACCACTTCCACCGCGAGCCGATCTGGGTTCGAGGTGGTCGATCTGGAAAGCCCCTACCACGCGCTCTTGGGCTGGCCATCACTCGCCAAGTTCATGGCGGTGCTTCACTACGCCTACCTCAAGATGAAGATGCCAGGTCCCAAGGGCATCATCACCATAGCCGGCGACTACCAGAAGTTGGTCGCATGCGCTGCTGCCAGTAGTTGGCTGGCCGAGTCCCTCGTCATTGCCGAAGAAAAACATCTCCGGGTGGTGGCCATGGCCAGCAAGCAGCCGGACATGTCGCCAGACCCCCAGGAGTCGAAGGCTCAGGGCTCCTTCCAGCTGGCCAAAGAAACCAAGAAGATCCCCTTGAACCCGGAGCACCCGGAGAAATACGCTGTCATAGGGGATTAGCTTGACAGCAAATAGGAAAGCGAGCTCGTCGATTTCCTCCGTGAGAATCGGGACATCTTTGCATGGTCTCCCAAAGACATGCCGGGTATTCTGACAGATTTTGCCAAGCACAAGCTACATGTCAGGCCGGATGCAAAGCCGGTCAAGCAACCCCTCCACTACCTGTTAGAAGAGAAGAGAAGAATTGTGGATGAAGAGATAGCCCGGCTTCTGGCAGTCAGCTTCATCATGGAAGTGTTCTACCCGGACTGGCTTGCCAATCCAGTCCTCGTATTGAAGAAGAACAACAAGTGGAGCATGTGTATCGACTACACTAGGCTCAACAAAGCCTACCCCAAGGACCCGTTTTCTCTGCCTCGGATAGATCAAGTGATTGACCCCATAGCTGGATGCGAGCTGTTGTCTTTCCTTGACGCCTACTCCGGCTACCACCAGATCAAGCTGAACCCGGTAGATCGGCTGAAGACCGCCTTCATCACACTGTTCAGAGCCTTCTGCTGCCTGACCATGACGTTCGGCTTGAGAAATGCTGGCGCCACATTTCAGCGTTGCATGCAGAAGTGCATCCTCAAGCAACTCGGCAGAAATGCCCATGTCTATGTAGAATATATTATGGTGAAGACGGAGAAGAGTGGCACCCTTCTGGAGGATCTCAAGGAAACCTTTGATAACCTGCGCCATTTTCAAATCAAGCTTAACTCGGTGAAGTGTGTCTTCGGAGTCCTAGCCGGCCAGCTCCTTGGTTTCCTTATCTCAGAACGCGGCATCGAGTGCAACCCCGTGAAGATCAAGGCCATTGAGCAGATGCAGAGACCCACCCGGCTGCGGGACGTCCAGAAGTTCATCGGGTGCTTGGCATCTCTTAGCCGCTTCATCAGTCGGTTGGGCGAGAAGGCCCTCCCCCTGTACCAGCTAATGAAGAAAACCACTTGTTTCAAGTGGAATGACAAGGCGGAGGAGGCATTCCTCCAGCTCAAGAAGATGCTGACCACGTCGCTTGTCCTGGCGGCTCCAGCTGCTAAGGAGCCCATGCTCCTCTACATCGTTGCCACCAGCCGGCTGGTCAGCATCGTGATCGTGGTCGAGCACCCAGAAGACGGTAGGGCACAACCGGTCCAGAGGCCTGTCTACTACCTGAGTGAGGTGTTGTCGGCCTCCAAGCAGAACTACCCCACTACCAGAAGATGTGCTACGGCATGTACTTTGCTGCCAAGAAGCTCAAGCAATACTTCCAGGAGCACTCCAGCATGGCCATCTGCACTGCCCCACTTGCCGAGATCATAGGCAACAGAGATGCATCAAGTCGGTTGGCAAAGTGGGACATTGAGCTAGCTCGCCACACCATCCTCTACCAGCCCCGCACCGCCATCAAGTCCCAAGCGTCGGTCTACTTCCTCGTCGACTGGGCCGAAACACGGTACCTATCGCTAGCGCCGGATTCCACCCATTGGCAGATGCACTTTGATGGCTCGAAGATGCGCATCGGTTTGGGAGCCGGCATCGTCCTTACCTCTCCCAAAGGCAACAAGCTCAAGTACACACTACAGATCCACTTTGCTGCCTCCAACAACGTGGCCGAGTATGAGGCGCTCGTCCACGGGCTCCGGCTGGCCAAGGAGATCAGTATCTGCTGAGTGTTGTGCTATGAAAACTCGGACTTGGTAGTCCAGCAGTCGTCTGGCCACTGGGACGCCAAGGATGCAAACATGGCAAGCTACCACTTCCTCGTCCAACAAATCAGTGGATACTTTGACAGGTGCGAGTTCCTTCACGTGCCACGGGCCGACAACGAGCAAGTTGATGCCCTGGCATGGATTGGCTCCACACAGCAAGCAATACCAGCCGGCGTCTCCCTCCAGTGCCTGCGCAAGCCGTCTATCAAGCCTTCGCCTGAATCAGAGTCCATCTTCGTGCAGACTGACCCCAGAACAGTCGAATCTAGCTTGGGGATTGCAGCAGTCGGCTCGGGGACTTCGGCAGGCGGCCCGGGGACTGCTGCACTCGCACCCAGCCCGGGGGCTGCAACAGCCGACCCGGGGACTTCGGCAGGCGGCTCGGGGACTACAGCAGTCGCACCCGGCCCGGGGACTTCAGAACCCGGCCCGGGGGCTGCGGCAGTCAGCCTGGGGACTTCAACGACGCAGCAAGTGGCGGCCGACTCCAACCCGCCTCCTTCCAACCCAACTGCCCTAGTACCAGTGGCGGTGATGACAGTGGTAGAAGCACCATCTTGGGTGCAACCCATCCTCAACTTCTTGGTGAACGGAGAGCTGCCAGCCGATGAGATTTTGGCCCGACAGGTGCAACGCCGGGCAGCAGCATACACAATAGTGAATAGAGAGCTTGTCAGGCGCAGCGTGACTTGAGTTTTCCAGCGCTGTGTAGAGTCGGAAAAAGACAAGGCAATCCTCAAACACATCCACCAAGGAGAATGCGGCTACCATGTGGCTTCCAGATCCCTTATCACAAAACTTTCCGCCATGGGTTCTTCTGGCCGACTGCTTTGGACGATGCCAAGGATTTGGTCAAGAAGTGCAAGGGGTGCCAACACTTCAGCTCCAAGCAACACCTGCCGGCTTCTGCACTCAAGACCACCCACCTCAATTGGCCGTTTGCCTTCTGGGGGCTAGACATGGTGGGCCCATTTAGGACAACACGTGACGGCATGACCCATCTGTTGGTCGCCATGGACAAATTCACCAAGTGGATTGAAGCGAAGCCAATCAAAAAACTGAACGGTCCAACTGTTGAGACCTTTATTGCAGATATCACCATCCAGTATAGTGTACCACGAAACATCATCATCGACAATGGCACAAACTTTGCCAAATGCGCCTTGGCCCATTTTTGCGCGACGCAGGGCATCCGACTGGACTTAGCACCCGTTGCCCATCCACAGTGAAATGGCCAGTTCGAGCGAGCAAACAGCCTCATCTTGTCCGGCATCAAGCCCCAACTGGTCGAGTCGTTGGAACGCTCGGCCGGCTGCTGGATCGAGGAGCTGCCGGCCGTCCTTTGGAGCCTTCAAACTACACCAAACAAAGCAACCGGCCGAGGCCATCATCCCAACTGACATCGAGTTTGACTCGCCTCGCGTCACTATGTACACGGAGGCTGAGGAAAGGAGGATCGAGAATACGGTGTCGACCTGCTGGAGGAGGGCCGGCTGCTGGCACTCAGTTGGTCCGCCATCTACCAGCAGGGCCTGCGCTGCTACTATAGCCGGAAGGTCAAGCCGTGATCCTTCCGAGAGGGGGACCTTGTGCTTCGGCTGATCCAGCGAACAGCTGGCCAATACAAGCTCTCGGCCCCTTGGGAAGGGCCTTTCATCATCAACAAAGCCCTGGGAAATGACTCCTACTACCTCGTCGACGCACAGATGCCCAAGGCACGCAAGAGGGACGATGATACATCTCCAACGTATCTATAATTTTTGATTGCTCCATGCTATATTATCTACTGTTTTGAACATTATTGGGCTTTATTTTCCACTTCTATATTATTTTTGGGACTAACCTATTAACCAGAGGGCCAGCCCAGAATTGGTGTTTTTTTGCCTATTTTAGGGTTTCGAAGAAAAGGAATATCAAACGGAGTCCAAACGGAATGAAACCTTCGGAAACGTGATTTTCTCATCAGATAAGATCTAGGAGACTTGGACCCTCCGTCAAGAAAGCCACGAGGCGGTCATGAGGGTGGAGGGCGCCCCCCCTAGGGTGCGCCCCTGCCTCGTGGGCCCCTCGAAGCTCCACCAATGTACTTCTTCCTCCTATATGTATCCACGTATCCCCAAACGATCGGGGACGGAGGCAAAAACCTAATTCCACTGCCGCAACTTTCTGTATCCACGAGATCCCATCTTGGGGCCTGTTCCGGAGCTCCGCCAGAGGGGGCATCAATCACAGAGGGCTTCTACATCATCATCCAAGCCCCTCCGATGAAGTGTGAGCAGTTTACTTCAGACCTACGGGTCCATAGTTAGTAGCTAGATGGCTTCTTCTCTCTTTTTGGATCTCAATACATTGTTCCCCCCTCTCTCGTGGAGATCTATTTGATGTAATCTTCTTTTTGCGGTGTGTTTGTTGAGACCGATGAATTGTGGGTTTATGATCAAGTCTATCTATGAATAATATTTGAATCTTCTTTGAATTCTTTTATGTATGATTGGTTATCTTTGCAAGTCTCTTCGAATTATCAGTTTGGTTTGGCCTACTAGATTGGTTGTTCTTGCCATGGGAGAAGTGCTTAGCTTTGGGTTCGATCTTGCGGTGTCCTTTCCCAGTGACAGAAGGGGTAGCAAGGCACGTATTGTATCGTTGCCATCAAGGATAACAAGATGGTTTTTTATCATATTGCATGAAACTATCCCTCTACATCATGTCATCTTTCTTAAGGCGTTACTCTGTTTTTAACTTAATACTCTAGATGCATGCTGGATAGCGGTTGATGAGTGGAGTAATAGTAGTAGATGAAGGCAGGAGTCGGTCTACTTGTCTCGGACGTGATGCCTATATACATGATCATACCTGGATATTCTCATAACTATGCTCAATTATGTCAATTGCTCAACAGTAATTTGTTCACCCACCGTAGAATACTTATGCTCTTGAGAGAAGCCACTAGTGAAACCTATGGCCCCCGGGTCTCTTTCTCATCATATCAATCTCCATCACTTTATTATTGCTTTGTTATTACTTTGCCTTTTACTTTTCAATTTGCATCTCTATATAAAAAATACCAAAAATATTATTTATCATATCTATCAGATCTCACTTTCGTAAGTGACCGTGAAGGGATTGACAACCCCTAAGCACGTTGGTTGCGTTGAGCTATTGTTTTTGTGTAGGTACGAGGGACTCGTGCGTAGCCTCCTACTGGATTGATACCTTGGTTCTCAAAAACCGAGGGAAATACTTACGCTACTTTGCTGCATCATCCTCTTTTCTTCGGGGAAATCCAACGCGGTGCTCAAGAGGTAGCAGACGACTCCGGCAAGGAAACATAGCGGCCATGGAATGCAAATCTCCTCCGAAGATTTTACAGTTAATGCAGTATTTACCACACTACCTTTTGTATTAAGATCAAAGACAACGGGTCCCCCGAGGAGCACTTGGGGGCTACCCTTTTTATCTCTATGATAAGATTATGCCTGTGAATGTGTTATTTCATTCCTCCGCCCGGCACCGGGTCCGACCAGTCGGCCCGGGGGCTCGCCGCCTTATCCTATGTTGATACCACCTGTAGTCGGACAAGTAGTGTGCCGACATCCAGACCCTCTCTTGCCTTAAACCACAACTCACAGAGCGACTGTCCAGCTAGCAAGAGCTAAAGGCAAGAAATGATGTCCACATGAAAAATGACTAAGGTAAAATACCAACATATGCCAAGTCGGCTCCTCGCCTCACCGTCCGGCTGCTGAGCAGCTGTCCGGCCAGCTTCTCGCTTGACTAGCTACATTCTAGGCGACCGAAGTACTTGTCTATCCTAAAATGGCCAAGTCCTTGACCCAGCCACAGACCGCAGAGCGGCTGTCCGGATGGCAGGGCAGCAAAGGAAAACGCCAAAAAGAACAGAAAAGCAACATCAAGCTAGAATTCGGCAAGAGCACAAACTTGTGCGAAAATAATTTATGTACATAGCAAAAGGCTCATGGCCAGCATTCAACAGAATTTGAAATTACACCCCCAGCGGGTGGAACTATGCAAATCTAACTTGTTCGAAAGTTACAAGACAGAAAAATAGGAAAGATAAAATGGCCGTCTAGGCCAAGGGAGCAGCAGGCGGATCAGACATGTCAGTGGAGGCAGAGGCGCCGGGTGGTGGAGCGGCCGACTGGTGGGTCTCGGCCTGGTCGGTACCGGTAGCAGTCGGCGTGGCATCCGACGGCTCGCTGGTCGGGGCCTGATCACGCTAAGACCGGTTGCTTGCTCCGTCATTCGATGCAACGTCTTCCCCGTCCTCATCCTCATCTTCCTTGCCCTCGTCGCTGGAGGCGATCTCCTTTGCTGAGTCCTCCCCCAGCTCCTTGGTCCAGCCCGAACCAGTTGGGCGGTACCTCAGCACCGTCGTCATCCAGCTCTGGAATGAAGACGGAGGTGTCGGCATACTCGGTGATTGCCGCCGCGCGATGGGTGAGCGCGCGGCTCGCCGCCTCCAGCTCCGGTCCAGGCTCCTGCCGGAAGGTGGCTAGCTGCGCGAGATCCAACCCCAGATACCAGGCCTTGACGAATTCCAAGGCCGTTCGAGTGCCCGCCTGAGCCGCGGTACCCTTCCAAGCCTTGCAGCACCTGACTACTGCCTCCAGCTAGTCGGCAGTCCGGCTGGGGGTGTGGGGGACTTGAGCGTCCGTCCAGAGGGCGGCCAACACCTGTGCCCCAACGCGCCGCAGGTGGCGAAGTGTGCGATGAGCCGGCTGCAGGTGCGTCTTGACGGCCAGGAGATGCTCACCAAGATTACGAGGCGCATTCGGTGGAATGTCGACGCACGCCCTCCTCCGCTGGTCACGACGTGCATCGATGGCCTGGCTGACGGTGATGAAATGACCGGGAAAGAACTCGGAGCTCAACTCCCCAGGACACTGCCACAACCCCTAAATGTCAGGAGGCACCAAGAACAATGTTCTCATCACAAAACCATCGGAACGATTCCAAGATACCCGCGTGATCCTATTTTTAGTGAAATTTGAGGAGAGAAGAGTCAAAACTCTACGTCAGGAGGCCTCACCAGAGCGACGAAGGGACTGAGGAGTAAAAAGAGTCCTACTCTCTAATATATATATATAATAATCCTAAGACTCAAAACATTTTGTTCTAGACACAACAACGTCAGTGATTCGATCAAGCAGGGGGCTCCTAAGTCAGGGAAGGCTCTGATACCAACTTGTAACACCCACAATGCGGCTATATCTCCCACGTGTCGGGGCACGACTTAGAGGCATAGACACATGGTAGGCATGTCACAAGAGGGGTAATCTTTACACATCCCATGTACTGAATAAGAAAGGGATAAAGAGTTGGCTTACAATCGCCACTTCACACAATACATAAATAAAGCATACATCATCCAGAATACAATCAAGGTCCGACTAGGGGACCAAAATAAAGAAAGACCACCCCAAATGCTAGACCCCCGATCGTCCCAACTGGGCTCCACTACTGATCAACAGGAAAACAAAACAAAACAACGATCAAGATATTCATCGAGCTCCCACTTGAGCTCGGTCGCGTCACCTGCACTGGTATCATCGGCACCTGAAACTGTTTGGAAGTATCTGTGGGTCACGAGGACTCAACAATCTCACACCCGCGAGATCAAGACTATTTAAGCTTATGGGCAGGAAAGGGGTAATGAGGTGGAGCTGCAGCAAGCACTAAGCATATATGGTGGCTAACATACGCAAATAAGAGTGAGAAGAGAAGCAATGCACAGTCGTGAACTAGAAGTGATCAAGAAGTGATCCTGAAACTACTTATGTTCAAGCATAACACAAGAACCGTGTTCACTTCCCGGACTCCACCGGAAAGAGACCATCATGGATACACACGCGGTTGATTCATTTTAATTAAGTTAAGTGTCAAGTTCTCTACAACCGAACATTAACAAATTCCCATCTGCCCATAACCGCGGGCACGGCTTTCGAAAGTTCAAACCCTATAGTGGTGTCCCAACTTAGCCCATCACAAGCTCTCACGGTCAACGAAGGATATTCCTTCTCTCAGGATGACCCGATCAGACTCGGAATCCCGGTTACAAGACATTTCGACAATGGTAAAACAAGACCAGCAAAACCCCCCGAATGTGCCGACAAATCCCGAAAGGAGCTGCACATATCTCGTTCTCAGGGCACACCAGATGAGCCAGACGTCGGGTTGGCATAGACCCTGGTTACCCAGGGGGCACCGGACATCGCTCAGGTTGGACCAACACTTAGAGAAGCACTGGCCCGGGGGGGGGGTTAAAATAAAGATGACCCTCGGGAGCATGACACCCAAGGGAAAAGTAGGTGGTGGTGAGGCAAATGTAAAACCAAGGTTGGGCCTTGCTGGAGGAGTTTTATTCAAAGCGAACTGTCAAGGGGTTCCCATAACACCCAACCGCGTAAGGCACGCAAAATCAAGGAACATAACACTAATATGACGGAAACTAGGGCGGCAAGAGTGGAACAAAACACCAGGCATAACTGTCCGGCCCCTCTGCCCGAAGACACTGCGGACGCTCCCCTGACGGAGATGCTAACTCCGGATCCTTACAAGGTGCCGGAGAAGACCAAGAAGGCCAAGGGAACCCGAAAGAGTTCCCAGCGCCAGGTGGTATCGGACTCATCGTCCGATAACTCCGCGATGCACTCCTCCCCCGAAGACGCGAAGGAAGATGAAGATGCTCCTCCTTCAGTCGGGGGAGACAAGAAAAGGAAGGCCGCCCTGACCGGGGGGGCCGAAGGGTCCAAGAAGGGGAGGACCCTCCTTCCGGACTACTCCACCACCGCCGCCAAAGGCGAAGACGAGTGGCTGCTGAAAGATCATCGATGTCGCCTAGAGGGGAGTGAATAGGTGTTTTAAAATAATTACGGTTTAGGCTTTAACAAATGCGGAATAAACCTAGCGGTTAATTTGTCAAGCACAAAACCTAAAACAACTAGGCTCACCTATGTGCACCAACAACTTATGCTAAGCAAGATAAGCAACTATGTGATAGCAAGATATATGACAAGAAACAATATGGCTATCACAAAGTAAAGTGCATAAGTAAAGGGCTCGGGTAAGAGATAACCGAGGCATGAGGAGATGAAGATGTATCCCGAAGTTCACACCCTTGCGGATGCTAATCTCCATTTGGAGTGGTGTGGAGGCACAATGCTCCCCAAGAAGCCACTAGGGCCACCGTAATCTCCTCACGCTCTCGCACAATGCAAGATGCCGTGATTCCACTAAGGGATCCTTGAGGGCGGTCACCGAACCCGTACAAATGGCAACCCTTGGGGGCGGTCACTGAACCCGTACACTTTGGCAACCCTTGGGGGCGGTCATCGAACCCGTACACTTTGGCAACCCTTGGGGCGGTCACCGGTACCCGTCAAATTGCTCGGGGCGATCTCCAAAACTTAATTGGAGACCCCGACACCCGCCCGGAGCTTTGCACCACAATGATTGAGCTCCGAACACCAACAACCGTCTAGGGCGCCCAAGCACCCAAGAGGAACAAGCTCAAGGGTACCAAGCACCCAAGAGTAATAAGCTTCTCAACTTGTAACTTCCATGTATCACGTGGAGAACTCAAACCGATGCACCAAATGCAATGGCAAGGGCACACAGAGTGCCCAAGTCCTTCTCTCTCAAATCCCACCGAAGAAACTAGTGCTAGGGAGGAAAATGAGAGGAAGAACAAGAAGGAGAACACCAAGAACTCCAAGATCTAGATCCAAGGGGTTCCCTTCACATAGAGGAGAAAGTGATTGGTGGAAATGTGGATCTAGATCTCCTCTCTTTTTTCCCTCAAAAACTAGCAAGAATCCATGGAGGGATTGGGAGTTAGCAAGCTCGAAGAAGGTCAACAATGGGGGAAGGACACGAGGTCAAAGGATAAGGTTGAATGGGGAAGAAGACCCCCTTTTATAGGAGCACCCGAATCCAACCGTTATGTGCTCAGTCCGCGCACGAGCGGTACTACCGCCCGAGAGGTAGAACACGGAGAGCGGAGCAAAACTGAGTGCGTGGTGGAGATGTATGAGCGGCACTACCGCTGGAGCCAGCGGTACTACCGTTGGCCGCAGCGGTACTGCCGCTTGGGACAGCGGTACTACCGCTTGTGGCGATAAGCGGTACTGCCGCTCCGGCCCGGCGGTACTACCGCTGGGACCGTGCACAATGCCTACCACGAGCACAGGGAGAAGGAACAGAGAGGAGGGCCATTAAGCGGCACTAGGGGTGGTGGTAGCCGCGGTACTACTGCACATGAGTGGTACTACCGCTCCTACTGCCGCTGAACCCGACACGAGAAAACCACGTCTCGAGTCGAGGCGGTACCTGCGCGGAACCGAAGCCGTACTACCGCTTATGGCCATGGGCGGTACTACCGCTGTGGGACAGCGGTACTACCGCTTGTGGTGATAAGCGGTACTACCGCTCCGGCCCAGCGGTACTACCGCTCCGGCCCAGCGGTACTACCGCTGGCGCCATCCTTAAGCCACTTCCACGAAAGCAAGTAAACTCCACGGAAAACCAGAACTGCCATAACTTCTGCATATGAGCTCCGAATTGAGCAAACTCAAGCTTGTTAGATACAAGACGACGAGTAGCATCAAAACAGCGAGAAGAGGCAGGGAAGGTATGCCAACAAATAGAGGAGTGAAACCTCCAACCAAGAAGAACCGGCAAAACCTCCAACATCGAAAACATCATAGAAGATGCATGTGAACTCCGTTTTCGATGAACTCGAGCTTGTCACCAAGATGACCATAAGCTCCAAAACTCACAAAGATAAGAACCAAATAAGAACCAATAAAGATGATGCAAGGATGCAATGGTTTGAGCTCTCTACAATGATACGATCAAGCTACTCATCGAGAGCCCCCCTTGATAGTACGACAATCGATCCTATAACCCGGTCTCCCAACTACCATCATGAGACCGGTAAAATAGAAAACCTACCAAGGGAAAACCTTTGCCTTGCACATGGCCCACTTGAGCTAGATGATGACGATCTTGACTCCCTCAAGTTGGACCACCTTTCTTGATTGGGTTGACTCGATGAAGACTAGTTGATTGCTCCCCCATACTCCACTATGGGTGAGCCACTCTTCCGCACATCTTCACAAGTCCATTGTCACCACAAAGGATGGCAAGCTTCAAGCATTTGATCTCTTCGTGATGCTCCACTTGAACTTGCACACCACAACCTTTCTTGATTGTGTTGACTTTATGAAGACTAGTTGATTGCTCCCCCATACTCCACTATGGGTGAGCCACTCTTCCGCACACCTTCACAAGTCCATTGTCACCACAAAGGATGGCAAGCTTCAAGCATTTGATCTCTTCGTGATGCTCCACTTGAACTTGCACACCACAACCTAACCCCACAAAGAACCCTCACGAAGACCATGGGTTAGTACACAAAGCGTAATTGACAATGCTTACCATACCATGGGATCACTTGATCCCTCTCGGTACATCTTCTATGCTTTGTGGGTTGATCAACTTGATTCACTCTTTGACTTAGTCTTGATCAACCTCTCACAAGACCAATCTTTAGGTAATTCCTTGAATAGCACCTTGGTCGACACAAACTCTCCTTAAAACCAACACATGTACTCCAAGAAAAGCCTATGGACAAAACCTTCAAATATAACTCAAGGCAACCATTAGTCCATAGAGATTGTCATCAATTACCAAAACCAAACATGGGGGCACCGCATGCTCTTTCAGCTGCTCAGGGCCAAGCCCCTGGCGAAGTCGTAAGTATTCGGATACTAGAGTAACTCATAGCATACCTTTGTCGCACTGCTTCCCCTAACACCGAGTATGATTATGCAGACCGCCCTAAGCCCGTATCGACGTATCTTTGTCGGGCGGCTCCTTGGACTCGTCGGATATGGATAGCGATCCACTTCCGACCGCCACCTCCCCTTGCCCTACGGACAATGCCGAGGTATTGTCTCAAGAGGCACCGGGTCGAGGGGAGACAATCCCGGAGGCGCCTCAAGGCGACCTTCCGGACTCCAGGAGCAGAGGGAGGGAGGCTCCCAAGGGCTCCGAGTTCGGCCTTCAGCCGAACACCACGCCGGAACCTCCAGTGGTTCCGGACTCAGGCAGACGGCCTCCTTCCAGAAGGGGCAAGACGCCTGTGCCGGTGACCTCTATCCATCCAGAGGCACCGGACAATCTGCTGGGAGCGCTTTGCAACGCTTCCATTGACGAAGAGCACCACACTATTATGAGTGCGGTGATCTAGAAGGTTCAGTCCACCAAGAGCGGACTGACTAAAGCCTGTGCCAGCCTTCTAACAGGCTTTGAGGTAAGTATTTGAA
The DNA here is from genome assembly GCF_002162155.2 of Triticum dicoccoides. Lineage (NCBI taxonomy): Eukaryota > Viridiplantae > Streptophyta > Magnoliopsida > Poales > Poaceae > Triticum > Triticum dicoccoides. Next base: position 373,095,893 of record NC_041388.1, on the reverse strand, counting down.
ATATAGGAAAAATATTACCGCATAGACAGTAGCCCCTGATGCTCTGTTTGGTGTTCAAAAAGAAAAGCCGAATAGAGGATCAACTAATATCTGCAGGAGTCTAATATAAGTATGTCTATATGTGTATGCAGGCTTCGCTGCTGACCTCTGCCGCACTGAGTGCGGAGATCGCCGTACTGAAGCAGGACCTCGAAGGGTCCAAGAAAGAGCTCGACCTTGCCAAGAGGCAGCTCAAGGAGAACAAAGGTAAGTAGTACCTAGTCTATGGATATATATAAAAAGAATGCGATTGCAAAATGATAGGATCATCGTAAATTTGTCAGGGGCCACGACCGAGGTGGCGACCCTGAAGCAAGCGCTATCTGAGGCCGAAAACAAAGCGGCCAAGGAGCGCACCGAGCGGGAAAGGCAGGAGGCACGGGTGGGCGAGGTGCAGCAAGAGCTCCACGCTCTCGTGACGAAGCACGAGGCGTTGGAGCTTGACTTGAAGACGCGAGAGTCCGAGCTTGCCGCGGCCCTCGAGAGTGCAAAGAATGCCAAGGCTAAGGCCCAAAAGGCCCTCCAGGAGATTGATGCGATGAAGAAGATAGCGGCGGGTAAGGCATTCAATATACAAAGCAAGCATGTGAAAGTAAATTACTTGTTAGTACCCAAGTCCGGAGCTCTCCAGGAGCATTCGCATATTTTCCCCGCAGCGTGTCGGATGCCGCACAGTTTTACCAAGCCGAGGAGGGAAGCTCAATGGAGAAGCTGTTCTGGTCTCAGTATACTGGGACTGAACACCCGATGCCTCTGAGCGACCAACTGAAGCAACTGGTCGAGCTATACAAGGCGGCCGAACAGGCCATGAAGGGCTTTATAGTCCGGATGTGGCATGGCGACGCCCTTCCCAACAGCTACTTCAGCCTGGTGAGGGGGCTTGTGGATGCCTGCCCATGGCTGGAAGTCATCAAGCGGTCTGTCTGCATCGAAGGTGCACGCCGGGCTTTCGCCCGTGCGAAGGTGCACTGGGCTAAGATGGACGCCGTGAAGCTGGTGAAGGAGGGGCCGCCGCAGGGCAAGGAGCATCGCCACCCCGAGATGTACTATGAGGGTGTCCTGAAGGGTGCCCGTCTTGTAGCGGACGAGTGTGCGAAAGATGTAATATTTGAATAAACTTGCTTGTGTAATCCTGTATTATGAAAACTTGTTCATATGCGCTATGCAACGCTTGTATGAATTTAAAATATTACCTTCTGTTCGGCTGTTTATCAAATCTGAGAGATGGCTAGTCATCGGCTTCTGCCCCCACGCCACGAGTGCTGGGTGTTCGGGATAAACCCGAGCACTCTTGTTCCCATTTTTGGGTCCTTCGAGGGAGGTGCTTGGCACAACGAACAAGACAATCGGACTATAAGACGTTATCACTCTCACTTAGCCATAGAATTCTATAATTTTAAATTTCGGCGAAGCCCCTAGTATTCGGAAGGCCGAATTTGGGGTGCAATACACGCCTTAAGCTGGACAAGGCCGACTCCTCGCTCTAAGCGGCATAAGTCTTTAGGGACTTGAAACCTCTCGAACAACGACCAGTCTCTCGCCTTATCATGACAGTCAGTTTTAGCTTTCTCTACTGAGGTGCTTAGCCCAGCAGAACCGGGGCACAATCACAGTAGTTCTCCCAGTGCTACCTTAGCCGATATAGCGGAACGTAAGGTACCAAAACATGGGAGCCGGGCAAACCCAACTATTGACCCAAGACATGATTCGGAGCTGATGCATATAATGCTATAAATTCGGGGTGCCGCACTGTCGAAAGTGTTCGGACTTCTCACGCCGTATTATGGGGTATGCTTAAGCCCCTAGCGTATTGGTCGTACCAGAGTGTACGGGTGCTAGATGTCATGAATGAACATATATATATATAGAAAGGAAGAATGCAATAATAGTCTTAATGCTATGCATTGTTTATTCAAAAAGGTGCGTTAAAGCAGAATGATACAAGTAGTGCGATAAGCAAAAAGTAGGACTGTTTGACATGTCCCTTCCAAGGGCAAGCTGAGGAATAGTATTAAAGCAAACATTTCACTTGTTATCATAATCCACCTGGGAGTTCCATGGTGTGACATAGCTTTCTGCCTCCTTGGTTGCTGCATCATGTGTTCGGCAATCATGCTGCCGGATAGGGTTTCCAGAGATTAAGCCGCGACTTGGAGCGTGACACAGTCGTGCCCTCCTCCCTGCTTGTGCCCATGGTATTTTTAATGCGTAATTATGTACGCGTGGCACGGATTTCGCTGTTTGGCTAGGACCGGGGTGGGGCCGCATTGCTATGCGAGCTCGGAACGTGCCAAATGGTCCTGTTGCCGATTACTCCGGGCGCGCTAGAAGGTGTCTGGGTCCTTAATCGCTGAACTAGAGGATTGCCTTAAGAGGCTGCTTTGCGCTTTGCGCTTCTGCTGCGAGGGCCGCAGTGTGCTCCTCCGTGCGGAGAGAGCGCTCTGTGTTTCCATTGACTATGATGACCCCCCGAGGTCCTGGCATCTTGAGCTTGAGATATGCATAATGGGGTACCACATTGAATCTCGCAAATGCGGTTCGCCCGAGCAGTGCATGGTAGCCACTGCGGAACGGGACTATGTCGAAGAATAACTCTTTGCTTCGGAAGTTATCCGGAGATCCGAAGACCACTTCCAGTGTTACTGAGCCTGTGCAATGGGTCTCTACACCTGGTATGACGCCTTTAAAGGTCGTTTTAGTGGGTTTGATCCTTGAGGGGTCTATACCCATTTTGCACACTGTGTCCTGATAAAGCAGGTTCAGGCTGCTGCCACCATCCATAAGGACTCAAGTGAGGTGAAATCCGTCAATGATTGGGTCTAAGACCAATGTGGCGAATCCGCCATGACGGATACTAGTGGGGTGGTCCCTGCGGTCAAAGGTGATCGGGCAGGAAGACCATGGGTTGAACTTTGGGGCGACTGGCTCCAACGCATATACGTCCCTGAGCGCACGCTTCCGCTCCCTCTTGGGGATGTGGGTTGCGTATATCATGTTCACCGTCCGCACTTGTGGGGGGAACCTCTTCTGTCCTCCGGTGTTCGGCTGCCGGGGCTCCTCCTCGTTATCGCTATGTGACCCCTTATCTTTGTTTTCGGCATTTATCTTGCCGGCCTGCTTGAACACCCAACAATCCTTGTTGGTGTGGTTGGCTGGCTTGTCGAGGGTGCCGTGTATTTGACACGAGCGATCGAGTATACGGTCCAAACTGGACGGGCCCAGAGTGCTTCTTTTGAATGGCTTTTTCCGCTGACCGTGTTTAGAGCCTTCGAACCCGGCATTGACTGCCGTATCCTCGGTATTGTCGCTGTTAATGCGGCGCTTATGTTTGTTGCGACGTGACCTATCGTTGCCGTCCTTGGTATCCGAAGTACCATGGTTCTTTGATATGTTATTGCTGCGAGCCAACCAGATGTCCTCTCCTGCACAGAAGCGGGTCATGAGTGTCGTGAGGGCCGCCATAGATTTCGGCTTTTCCTGGCCAAGGTGCCGGGCGAGCCATTCATCGCGGATGTTGTGCTTGAAAGGTGCTAGGGCCTCTGCATCCGGACAGTCGATGATTTGATTTTTCTTTGTTCGGAACCGTGTCTAGAATTGCCTGGCCGATTCCTCTGGCTGCTGAATTATGTGGCTCAAGTCATCGGCATCTGGTGGTCTGATACGTCTCCAACGTATCTACAATTTTTGATTGCTCCATGCTATATTATCTAATGTTTTGAATGTTTATGGGCTTTATTATACACTTATATATCATTTTTGGGACTAACCTATTAGCCCAGAGCCCAGTGCCAGTTTCTGTTTTTACCCTGTTTTAGGGTTTCGAAGAAAAGGAAAATCAAATGGATTCCAATTGACCTGAAACTTCACGGAACTCATTTTTGGAAGGAAAGAAGCCCAGAAGACTTGGAGTACATATCGGGGAATCTACGAGGAGGTCACGAGGCTGGGGGGCGCGCCCTCCACCCTCGTGAGACCCTCGTGGCCCCCCTGACGTACTTCTTCCGCCTATATATCTCCATATACCCTAAAAATATCCGAGGGCACAATAGATTGGGAGTTTCACCACCAGAAACCTCCGTAGCCACCGAAAACCAATCTAGACCCGTTCCAGCACCCTGCCGGAGGGGGCAATCCCTCTCCGATGGCCATCTTCATCATCCCGGTGCTCTCCATGACGAGGAGGGAGTAGTTCTCCCTCGGGGCTGAGGGTATGTACCAGTAGCTATGTGTTTGATCTCTCTCTCTCTCTCTCCAGTTCTTGAGGTGATACGATCTTGATGTATCGCGAGCTTTGCTATTATATTTGGATCCTATGATGTTTCTTCCCCCCTCTACTCTCTTGTAATGAATTGAGTTTCCCCTTTGAAGTTATCTTATCGGATTGAGTCTTTAAAGATTTGAGAACACTTGATGTATGTCTTGCCATGCGTATCTGTGGTGACAATGGGATATCACGTGATTCACTTGATGTATGTTTTGGTGATCAACTTGCGGGTTCCACCCATGAACCTATGCATAGGGTTTGGCACACGTTTTCGTCGTGATTCTCCGATAGAACTTTGGGGCACTCTTTGAGGTTCTATGTGTTGGTTGAATAGATGAATCTAAGATTGTGTGACGCATATCGTATAATCATACCCACGGATACTTGAGGTGACATTGGAGTATCTAGGTGACATTAGGGTTTTGCTTGATTTGTGTCTTAAGGTGTTATTCTAGTACGGACTCTAGGGCTGTTTGTGACACTTATAGGAATAGCCCAACGGATTGATTGGAAAGAATAACTTTGAGGTGATTTCGTACCCTACCATAATCTGTTTGTTCGTTCTCCGCTATTATTGACTTTGGAGTGACTCTTTGTTGCATGTTGAGGGATAGTTATGTGATCCAATTATGTTAGTATTGCTGAGAGGACTTGCACTAGTGAAAGTATGAACCCTAGGCCTTGTTTCCTAGCATTGTAATACCGTTTACGCTCACTTTTATCATTAGTTACCTTGCTGTTTTTATATTTTCAGATTACAAAAACCTTTATCTACCATCCATATACCACTTGTATCACCATCTCTTCGCCGAACTAGTGCACCTATACAATTTACCATTGTATTGGGTGTGTTGGGGACACAAGAGACTCTTTGTTATTTGGTTGCAGGGTTGCTTGAGAGAGACCATCTTCATCCTACGCCTCCTATGGATTGATAAACCTTAGGTCATCCACTTGAGGGAAATTTGCTACTGTCCTACAAACCTCTGCACTTGGAGGCCCAACAACATCTACAAGAAGAAGGTTGTGTAGTAGACATCAAGCTCTTTTCTGGCACCGTTGCCGGGGAGGTGAGTGCTTGAAGGTATATCTTTAGATCTTGTAATCGAGTCTTTTAGTTTCTTGTTTTATCACTAGTTTAGTTTATAAAAGAAAACTATGAAAAATGGAATTGAGTTTGTCTCATACGCTTTATCTTTTTAATATCTATCGTGAGAATAAGGATTTCGATAATTGTGCTCAAGTGCTAGAAGAAGAATGCATTAAAATATTTGGCACTAAATATTTGAATGATGAGCATGATTGCAATGTTGTTAGTATTAATTCCTTGAATATCTATGATGCTAATGATATGCAAAGCCACAAGCTTGGGGAAGCTATGTTTAATGAAGATGATATTTTTTGTCCCCCAAGCTTTGATGAGCAAATTTCCTATGATGAAAGCGTGCCTCCTAGTTATGATGATTATATTGATGAAAGTGGATTTGGAGAGGTCATGACTTTATTTTGTGATGAATCCACTATTTCGGAAGAGGTTCCAATTGATTATGAGAACAAACTTGCTATCTATGATGATTATTGTGATGACTTGTATGCTATAAAGAATAATGATATCCATGAAACTTGTCATCATGATTTTAGTTTTCAATTGGATTATGCCTCACATGATAATTATTTTGTTGAGTTTGCTCCCACTATTATTCATGAGAAGAATTTTGCTTGTGTGGAGAGTAGTAAATTTTCTATGCTTTTAGATCATGAAAAGAATGCTTTATGTGATGGTTATATTGTTGAATTCATTCATGATGCTACTGAAAATTATTATGTGGGAGGAACATATGCTTGTAGGAATTGCAATAATATCAAGTTTCCTCTCTATGGGCTTAAGGTTTTGAAGTTTTGCTTGCTTTACCTTCCTATGCAAGTTGATTCTTGTTCCCATAAGTTGTTTGCTCACAAAATCCCTATGCATAGGAAGTATGTTAGACTTAAATGTGCTAGTCATATTCTTCATGATTCTCTCTTTATGTTACAATTCTTATCCTTCATTTGAGCATCATTGAAATCATCATGCCTAGCTAGGGGCATTAAACGATAACGCTTGTTGGGAGGCAACCCAATTTTATTTTAGCTCCTTGCTTTTTGTTCCTGTTTAATAATAAATAATCCATCTAGCCTCTGTTTATATGTGGTTTTTGAAGGAAATATGCCCTAGAGGCAATAACAAAGTTATTATTTATTTCCTTATAATCATGATAAATGTTTATTATTCATGCTAGAATTGTATTAACCGGAAACATAATACATGTGTGAATACATAGACAAACAAAGTGTCACTAGTATGCCTCTACTTGACTAGCTCGTTAATCAAAGATGGTTATGTTTCCTAACCATAAACAATGAGTTGTTATTTGATTAACGGGATCACATCATTAAGAGAATGATCTGATTGACATGACCCATTCCATTAGCTTAGCACCCGATCGTTTAGTATGTTGCTATTGCTTTCTTCATGACTTATACATGTTCCTATAACTATGAGATTATGCAACTCCCGTTTACCGGAGGAACACTTTGGGTACTACCAAATGTCACAACGTAACTGGGTGATTATAAAGGAGTACTACAGGTGTCTCCAAAGGTACATGTTGGGTTGGCGTATTTCAAGATTAGGTTTTGTCACTCCGATTGTCGGAGAGGTATCTCTGGGCCCTCTCGGTAATGCACATCACTTAAAGCCTTGCAAGCATTGCAACTAAATGAGTTAGTTGCGGGATGATGTATTACAGAACGAGTAAAGAGACTTGCCGGTAACGAGAATGAACTAGGTATTGGAATACTGACGATCGAATCTCGGGCAAGTAACATACCGATGACAAAGGGAACAATGTATGTTGTTATGCGGTCTGACCGATAAAGATCTTCGTAGAATATGTAGGAGCCAATATGGGCATCCAGGTCCCGCTATTGGTTATTGACCGAAGACGTGTCTCGGTCATGTCTACATTGTTCTCGAACCCGTAGGGTCCGCACGCTTAAGGTTACGATGACAGTTATATTATGAGTTTATGCATTTTGATGTACTGAAGGTTGTTCGGAGTCCCGGATGTGATCACGGACATGACGAGGAGTCTCGAAATGGTTGAGACATAAAGATTGATATATTGGAAGCCTATGTTTGGATATTGGAAGTGTTCCGGGTGAAATCGGGATTTTACCGGAGTACCGTGAGGTTACCGGAACCCCCCGGGAGCTATATGGGCCTTAGTGGGCCTTAGTGGAAAAGAGAAGGGGCTGCCCAAGATGGGCTGCACGCCTCCCTCCCTCCCCTAGTCCTATTAGGACAAGGAGAGGTGGCCGCCCCCTCTCTCTTTTCGCCCTCCGCGAATCCTATTCCAACTAGGATTGGGGGGAATCCTACTCCCAGAGGGAGTAGGACTCTCCTGGCGCGCCACCCTTGGCCGGCTAGCCTCCCCCCTCTAGTCCTTTATATACGGAGGCAGGGGCACCCCAGAAAGAGACAAGTTGATCCACGTGGTCTATTCCTTAGCCGTGTGCAGCGCCCCAGCCACCATAGTCCTCGATAATACTGTAGCGGAGTTTAGGCGAAGCCCTGCTGTTGTAGTGCATCAAGATCGTCACCATGCCGTCGTGCTGACGGAACTCTTCCCCGACACTTTGCTGGATCGGAGTCCGGGGATCGTCATCGAGCTGAACGTGTGCTCGAACTCGGAGGTGCCGTAGTTTCGGTGATTGATCAGTTGGATCGTGAAGACGTACGACTACATCAACCAAATGCTTCCGTTGTCGATCTACTAGGTATGTAGATCACACTCTCCCCTCGTTGCTATGCATCACATGATCTTGCGTGTGCGTAGGAAATTTTTTGAAATTACTACGAAACCCAACAGTGGCATCGGAGCCTAGGTTATTTATGTTGATGTTATATGCACGAGTAGAACACAAGTGAGTTGTGGGCGATATAAGTCATACCGCCTACCAGCATGTCATACTTTGGTTCGGCGGCATTGTTGGACGAGATGACCCGGACCAACATTACGCGTACGCTTACGCGAGACCGGTTTCCCCGACGTGCTTTGCACATAGGTGGCTTGTGGGCGACTGTCTCTCCAACTTTAGTTGAACCGAGTATGGCTACGCCCGGTCCTTGCGAAGGTTAAAACAGAGTCAAATTGACAAACTATCATTGTGGTTTTGATGCTTAGGTAAGATTGGTTCTTGCTTAAGCCCGTAGCAGCCACGTAAAACTTGCAACAACAAAGTAGAGGACGTCTAACTTGTTTTTGCAGGGCATGTTGTGATGTGATATGGTCAAGACATGATGCTGAATTTTATTGTATGAGATGATCATGTTTTGTAACCGAGTTATCGGCAACTGGCAGGAGCCTTATGGTTGTCGTTTTATTGTATGCAATGCAATCGCGATGTAATACTTTACTTTTATCACTAAGCGGTAGCGATAGTCGTAGAAGCACAAGCTTGGCGAGACGACAACGATGCTACGATGGAGATCAAGGTGTCACGCCGGTGACGATGGTGATCACGACGGTGCTTCAGAGATGGAGATCACAAGCACAAGATGATGATGGCCATATCATATCACTTATATTGATTGCATGTGATGTTTATCCTTTTATGCATCTTATCTTGCTTTGATTGACGGTAGCATTATAAGATGATCTCTCACTAAATTATCAAGAAGTGTTCTCCCTGAGTATGCACCATTGCGAAAGTTCTTCGTGCTGAGACACCACGTGATGATCGGGTGTGATAGGTTCTACGTTCAAATACAACGGGTGCAAAACAGTTGCACACGCGGAATACTCAGGTTATACTTGACGAGCCAAGCATATACAGATATGGCCTCGGAACACGGAGACCGAAAGGTCGAGCGTGAATCATATAGTAGATATGATCAACATAACGATGTTCACTATTGAAAACTACTCCATCTCACGTGATGATCGGTTATGGTTTAGTTGATTTGGATCACGTAATCACTTAGAGGATTAGAGGGATGTCTATCTAAGTGGCAGTTCTTTAATTAATTTGATTAACTGAACTTAAATTTATCATGAACTTAGTCCTGGTAGTATTAGCATATCTATGTTGTGGATCAATAGCTCGCGTTGTTGCTTTCATATGTTTATTTTGATATGTTCCTAGAGAAAATTGTGTTGAAAGATGTTAGTAGCAATGATGCGGATTGGATCCATGATCTGAGGTTTATCCTCATTGCTGCACAGAAGAATTATGTCCTTGATGCACCGCTAGGTGACGGGCCTATTGCAGGAGCAGATGCAGACGTTATGAACGTTTGGCTAGCTCAATATGATGACTACTTGATAGTTTAGTGCACCATGATTAATGGCTTAGAATCGGGACTTCAAAGACGTTTTGAACGTCATGGACCATATGAGATGTTCCAGGAATTGAAGTTAATATTTCAAGAAAATACCCGAGTTGAGAGATATGAAGTCTCCAACAAGTTCTATAGCTAAAAGATGGAGGAGAATCGCTCAATTAGTGAGCATGTGCTCAGATTGTCTGGGTACTACAATCGCTTGAATCAAGTGGGAGTTAATCTTCCAGATAAAATAGTGATTGACAGAATTCTCTAGTCACCATCACCAAGTTAGTAGAACTTCGTGATGAACTATAATATGCAAGGGATGACAAAAGTAATTCCCAAGCTCTTCGTGATGCTGAAATCGACGAAGGTAGAAATCAAGAAAAACATCAAGTGTTGATGGTTAACAAGACCACTGGTTTCAAGAAAAGGGCAAAGGGAAGAAGGGGAACTTCAAGAAGAATTGCAAGCAAGTTGCTGCTCAAGTGAAGAAGCCCAAGTCTGGTCCTAAGCCTGAGACTAAGTGCTTCTACTGCAAAGGGACTGGTCACTAGAAGCGGAACTACCCCAAGTGATTGGCGGATAAGAAGGATGGCAAAGTGAACATAAGTATATTTGATATACATCTTATTGTTGTGTACTTTACTAGTGTTTATAGCAACCCCTCAGTATTTGATACTAGTTCAGTTGCTAAGATTAGTAACTCGAAACGGGAGTTGCAGAATAAACAGAGACTAGTTAAGGGTGAAGTGACGATGTGTATTGGAAGTGGTTCCAAGATTGATATGATCATCATCGCACACTCCCTATAATTTCGGGATTAGTGTTGAAGCTAAATAAGTGTTATTTGGTGTTTGCATTGAGCATGAATATGATTTGATCATGTTTATTGTAATACGGTTATTCATTTAAGTAAGAGAATAAATTGTTGTTCTGTTTACATGAATAAAATCTTATATGGTTACACACCCAATGAAAATAGTTCGTTGGATCTCGATCGTAGTGATACACATAATCATAATATTGAAACCAAAAGATGCAAAGTTAATAATGATAGTGCAACTTATTTGTGGCACTGCAGTTTAGGTCATATTGGTGTAAAGCGCATGAAGAAATTCCATGCTGATGGGCTTTTGGAATCACTTGATTATGAATCAGTTGATGCTTGCGAACCATGCCTCATGGGCAAGATGACTAAAAATCCGTTCTTCGGAACAATGGAGCGAACAAAAGATTTGTTGGAAATCATACATACTGATGTATGTGGTCCGATAAATATTGAGGCTCGCGACAGGTATCATTATTTTCTGATCTTCACAGATGATTTGAGCAGATATGAGTATATCTACTTGATGAAACATAAGTCTAAAACATTTGAAAAGTTCAAAGAATTTCAGAGTGAAGTGAAAAATCATCGTAACAAGAAAATAAAGTTTCTATGATCTGATCGTAGAGAAGAGTATTTGAGTTACGAGTTTGGCCTTCAGTTAAAAACAATGTGAAATAGTTTCACTACTCACGCCACCTGGAACACCACAATGTAATGGTGTGTTCGAACGTCATAATCGTACTTTATTAGATATGGTGCGATCTATGATGTCTCTTACCGATCTACCACTATCGTTTTGGGGTTATGCATTAGAGACAGTTGCATTCACGTTAAATAGGGCACCATCTAAATCCGTTGAGACGACACCGTATGAACTATGGTTTGGCATGAAACCTAAGCTGTCGTTTCTTAAAGTTTGAGGTTGCAATGCTTATGTGAAAAAGTTTCAACCTGATAAGCTCAAACCCAAATCGGAGAAATGTGTCTTCATAGGATATCCAAAGGAAACTATTGGATACACCTTCTATCACAGATCCGAAGGCAAGACTTTTGTTGCTAAATTCGGAAACTTTCTAGAGAAGGAGTTTCTCTCGAAAGATGTGAGTGGGAGGAAAGTAGAAAACTTGATAAGGTAATTGTACCTTCTCCCTTATTGGAAAGTAGTTCATCACAGAAATCTGTTCTTGTGACTACTATGCCAATTAGTGAGGAAGCTAATGATGATGATCATGTAACTTCAGATCAAGTTACTACCGAATCTCGTAGGTAAACCAGAGTAAGATCCACACCAGAGTGGTACGGTAATCCTGTTCTGGAAGTCATGTTACTAGACCATGACGAACTTGCGAACTATGAGGAAGCGATGATGAGCCCAGATTCCGCGAAATGGTTTGAGGCCATGAAATCTGAGATATGATCCATGTATGAGAACAAAGTATGGACTTTGATGGATTTGCCCGATGATCGGCAAGCCATAAAAAAATGGATCTTCAAGAGGAAAATGGACGCCGATAGTAGTGTTATTATCTACAAAGCTAGAATTGTCGCAAAAGGTTTTCGACAAGTTCAAGGTGTTGACTACGATGAGAGATTCTCACTCGTATCTATGCTTAACTCTGTCCGAATCATGTTAGCAATTGCCGCATTTTATGAAATCTGGCAAAGGGATAAACAAAATTGAATTCCTTAATGGATTTATTAAAGAAGAGTTGTATACGATGCAACTAGAAGGTTTTGTCAATCCGATAGGTGCTAACAAAATGTGCAAGCTCCAGCGATCCATTTGTGGACTGGTGCAAGTATCTTAGAGTTGGAATATACGCTTTGATGAGTTGATCAAAGCATATAGTTTTATACAGACTTGCGGTGAAGCCTGTATTTACAAGAAAGTGAGTGGGAGCACTACGGTATTTCTGATAAGTATATGTGAATGACATATTGTTGATCGGAAATAATGTAGAATTATTCTGTAAAGCATAAAGGAGTGTTTGAAAGGAGTTTTTCAAAGAAAGACTTCGGTGAAGCTGCTTACATATTGAGCTTCAAGATCTATAGAGATAGATCAAGACGCTTGATAAGTTTTTTCAATGAGTACATAACTTGACAAGATTTTGAAATAGTTCAAAATGGAGCAGTCAAAGAAAGAGTTCTTGCCTATATTACAAGGTGTGAAGTTGAGTAAGACTCAAAGCCCGACCACGGCAGAAGATAGAAAGAGAATGAAAGTCATTCCCTATGCCTTGGCCATAGGTTCTATAAAGTATGTCATGCTGTATACCAGATCTATTGTATACCCTGCACTGATTTAGCAAGGGAGTACAATAGTGATCTAGGAGTAGATCACTGGACAGCGGTCAGAATTATCCTTAGTGAAATAAGGATATGTTTCTCGATTATGGACGTGACAAAAAGGTTCGTCGTAAAGGGTTACGTCGATGCAAGTTTTTGACACTGATCCAGATGATTCTTAGTCTCAATCTGGATACATATTCAAAGTGGGAGCAATTAGCTAGAGTAGCTCCATGCAGAGCATTGTAGACATAGAATTTTGCAAAATACATACGGATCTGAATTTGGCAGGCCCGTTGACTAAATTTCTCTCACAAGCAAAACATGATCACTCTTTGGGTGTTAATCACATAGCGATGTGAACTAAATTATTGAATCTAGTAAACCCTTTGGGTGTTAGTCACATGGAGATGTGAACCAATCACATAAAGATGTGAACTATTGGTGTTAATCACATAGCGATGTGAACTAGATTATTGACTCTAGTGCAAGTGGGAGACTGAAGGAAATATGCCCTAGAGGCAATAATAAAGTTATTATTTATTTCCTTATAATCATGATAAATGTTTATTATTCATGCTAGAATTGTATTAACCGGAAACATAATACATGTGTGAATACATAGACAAACAAAGTGTCACTAGTATGCCTCTACTTGACTAGCTCGTTAATCAAAGATGGTTATGTTTCCTAACCATAAACAATGAGTTGTTATTTGATTAACGGGATCACATCATTAAGAGAATGATCTGATTGACATGACCCATTCCATTAGCTTAGCACCCGATCGTTTAGTATGTTGCTATTGCTTTCTTCATGACTTATACATGTTCCTATAACTATGAGATTATGCAACTCCCGTTTACCGGAGGAACACTTTGGGTACTACCAAACGTCACAACCTAACTGAGTGATTATAAAGGAGTACTACAGGTGTCTCCAAAGGTACATGTTGGGTTGGCGTATTTCGAGATTAGGTTTTGTCACTCCGATTGTCGGAGAGGTATCTCTGGGCCCTCTCGGTAATGCACATCACTTAAAGCCTTGCAAGCATTGCAACTAAATGAGTTAGTTGCGGGATGATGTATTACAGAACGAGTAAAGAGACTTGCCGGTAACGAGATTGAACTAGGTATTGGAATACCGACGATCGAATCTCGGGCAAGTAACATACCGATGACAAAGGGAACAATGTATGTTGTTATGCGGTCTGACCGATAAAGATCTTCGTAGAATATGTAGGAGCCAATATGGGCATCCAGGTCCCGCTATTGGTTATTGACCGGAGACGTGTCTCGGTCATGTCTACATTGTTCTCGAACCCGTAGGGTCCGCACGCTTAAGGTTACGATGACAGTTATATTATGAGTTTATGCATTTTGATGTATCGAAGGTTGTTCGGAGTCCCGGATGTGATCACGGACATGACGAGGAGTCTCGAAATGGTCGAGACATAAAGATTGATATATTGGAAGCCTATGTTTGGATATCGGAAGTGTTCCGGGTGAAATCAGCATTTTACCGGAGTACCGGGAGGTTACCGGAACCCCCCGGGAGCTATATGGGCCTTAGTGGGCCTTAGTGGAAAAGAGAAGGGGCTGCCCAAGATGGGCTGCGCGCCTCCCTCCCTCCCCTAGTCCTATTAGGACAAGGAGTGGTGGCCGCCCCCCCCCTTTCTCTTTCCCCCTCCGCGAATCCTATTCCAACTAGGATTGGGGGGGAATCCTACTCCCAGAGGGAGTAGGACTCTCCTGGCGCGCCACCCTTGGCCGGCCAGCCTCCCCCCTCTAGTCCTTTATATATGGAGTCAGGGGCACCCTAGAAAGGGACAAGTTGATCCACGTGATCTATTCCTTAGCCGTGTGCGGCGCCCCAGCCACCATAGTCCTCGATAATACTGTAGCGGAGTTTAGGCGAAGCCCTGCTGCTGTAGTGCATCAAGATCGTCACCACGCCGTCGTGCTGACGGAACTCTTCCCCGACACTTTTCTGGATCAGAGTCCGGGGATCTTCATCGAGCTGAACGTGTGCTCGAACTCGGAGGTGCCATAGTTTCGGTGCTTGATCGGTTGGATCGTGAAGACGTACGACTACATCAACCAAACGCTTCCGTTGTCGATCTACTAGGTATGTAGATCACACTCTCCCCTCGTTGCTATGCATCACATGATCTTGCGTGTGCATAGGAATTTTTTTGAAATTACTACGAAACCCAACAGTTTTATGTGTTTAATTAGTGTTTGTGCCAAGTAGAACCATTGGGAAGACTTGGGGAAAGTCTTTGCGATCATGCTGTAAAAAACAGAAACTTTAGCGCTCACGAGAATTGCTGCCATTTTTATTTGGAGAGTGCTATTTAGTTAATTCGTTTTGAAGATGATTAATAGATAAATTACTCAGGTCCATCAATTTATTTTAGAATTTTATGAGTTCCAGAAGTATACGTTTGATTCAGATTACTACTGACTGTTCTGTTTTTGACAGATTATGTTTTTCATGTGTTGTTTACTTATTTTGATGAATCTATGGCTAGTAAAATAGTTTATAAACCATAGAGAAGTTGGAATACAGTAGATTTAACACCAATATAAATAAAGAATGAGTTCATTACAGTACCTTGAAGTGGTGATTTATTTTCTTATACTAACGGAGCTTAGGAGTTTTCTGTTAAGTTTTGTGTTGTGAAGTTTTCAAGTTTTGGGTAAAGATTTGATGGACTATGGAATAAGGAGTGGCAAGAGCCTAATCTTGGGGATGCCCAAGGCACCCCAAGTTAATATTCAAGGACAACCAAGAGCCTAAGATTGGGGATGCCCCGGAAGGCATCCCCTCTTTCGTCTTCGTTCATCGGTAACTTTACTTGGAGCTATATTTCTATTTACCACATGATATGTGTTTTGCTTGGAGCGTCAATTTATTTTGTTAGGATTTGCTTTCTGTTATTTAGAACAATGTTTTGCATCTTTTATTTCAATAAAAGTGGCATTGATAGCCTTTACTATGCCTATGTCACAAGTATACATGTTGCTGTTTGAAAACAGAAAGTTTACCGCTGTTGCAATAATTCCCTAGAAAAGTCAGAATGTGATAAAATGTTGAAACCTTTTGCATATTAAGCTCTGATAAATTTACTACAGTGGTAATTTTCTTTCATAATTGTTGGAGCTGGGGAAGTATGGATGTTGCAGCATTCTTTACAGACTATCCTGTTTAGGCAGATTGCTGTTATGTTTGCATTGTTTGCATATGTTTGCTTCTTTAATGATTCTATTTGAGGATAGGACTATTAAATATGCAGAGGCATTTAGTATGCAATGTTGAATAATAATTTTAGTGATTTGCTACAGTAGAGTATGATAAGGTTTTGGCAATGGTTTATACTAACTTATCTCACGAGTCCTTGTTGAGTTTTGTGTGGATGAAGCTTTTGAGATTTAGGGAGACCTCGATATGAGAGGAATTAAGAAGACACAAAAGCTCAAGCTTGGGGATGCCCAAGACACCCCAAGATAATATTTCAAGAAGTCTCAAGCATCTAAGCTTGGGGATGCCCCGGTTGGCATCCCACCTTTCTTCTTCAACAATTATCGGTTAGTTTCGGTTGATCCTAAGTTTTTGCTTCTTCACATGATGTTTGCCATTCTTAGAATGTCATTTTATTTTGCTTTGCTTGCTGTTTGAATAGAATACCAAGATCTGAAATTATTAAATGTTAGAGAGTCTTCACATAGTTGCATAATTATTCGACTACTCATTGATCTTCACTTGTATCTTTCGGAGTAGTTTGTCGTTTGCTCTAGTGCTTCACTTATATCTTTTAGAGGATGGTGGTAGTTTTATTTTGAAGAAATAGATGAACTCTCATGCTTCACTTAGATTATTTTGAGAGTCTTAAATAGCATGGTAATTTGCTTAAAATCCTAATATGCTAGGTATACAAGATTAATAATAAAATTCTCTTATGAGTGTGTTGAATACTAAGAGAAGTTTGATACTTGATGATTGTTTTGAGATATGAGGATGGTGATATTAGAGTCATGCTAGTTGAGTAGTTGTGAATTTGATAAATACTTGTGTTGATGTTTGTGATTCCCGTAGCATGCACGTATGGTGAACCATTATGTGATGAAGTCGGAGCATGGTTTATTTATTGATTGTCTTCCTTATGAGTGGCGGTCGGGGACGAGCGATGGTCTTTTCCTACCAATCTATCCCCCTAGGAGCATGCGCGTAGTACTTTGTTTCGATAACTAATAGATTTTTGCAATAAGTATGTGAGTTCTTTATGACTAATGTTGAGTCCATGGATTATACGCACTCTCACCCTTCCACCATTTCTAGCCTCTCTAGTACTGCGCAACTTTCGCCGGTACCATAAACCCACCATATACCTTCCTCAAAACAGCCACCATACCTACCTATTATGGCATTTTCATAGCCATTCCGAGATATATTGCCATGCAACTTTCCACGGTTCTGTTTATTATGACATGCTCCATCATTGTCATACTGCTTTGCATGATCATGTAGTTGACATCGTATTTGTGGCAAAGCCACCATTCATAATTCTTTCATACATGTCACTCATGCATCATTGCACATCCCGGTACATCGCTGGAGGCATTCATATAGAGTCATATCTTGTTCTAAGTATCGAATAGTAATTCTAGAGTTGTAAGAAAAATAAAAGTGGGATGATCATCATTATTAGAGCATTGTCCCAGTGAGGAAAGGATGATGGAGACTATGATTCCCCCACAAGTTGGGATGAGACTCCGGACGAAAAATAAAAAAAGAGGCCAAAGAAGCCCAAATAAAAAAAGAGGCCATAAAAAAAGAGAAGGCCCAAATAAAAAACAAAAAAAATAAAAAATGAGAGAAAAAGAGAGAAGGGGCAATGCTACTATCCTTTTACCACACTTGTGCTTCAAAGTAGCACCATGATCTTCATGATAGAGAGTCTCCTATGTTGTCACTTTCATACACTAGTGGGAATCTTTCATTATAGAATTGGGTCTAAGACCAATGCGGCGAATCCGCCATGACAGATACTAGTGGGGTGGTCCCTGCGGTCGAAGGTGATCGGGCAGGAAGACCATGGGTTGAACTTTGGGGCGACTGGCTCGAACGCATATACGTCCCTGAGCGCACGCTTCCGCTCCCTCTTGGGGATGTGAGTTGCGTATATCATGTTCACCGTCCGCACTTGTGGGGAGAACCTCTTCTGTCCTCCGGTGTTCGGCTGCCGGGGCTCCTCCTCGTCATCGCTATGTGACCCATTATCTTTGTTTTCGGCATTTATCTTGCCGGTCTGATTGAACACCCAACAATCCCTGTTGGTGTGGTTGGCTGGCTTGTCGAGGGTGCCGTGTATTTGACACGAGCGATCGAGTATACGGTCCAAACTGGACGGGACCGGAATGCTTCTTTTGAATGGCTTTTTCCGCTGACCGGGTTTAGAGCCTTCGAATCCGGCATTGACTACCATATCCTCGGTATTGTCGCTGTTAATGCGGCGCTTATGTTTGTTGCCATGTGACCTACCGTTGCCGTCCTTGGTATCCGAAGTACCATGGTTCTTTGATATGTTATTGCTGTGAGCCAACCAGCTGTCCTCTCCCGCACAGAAGCGGGTCATGAGTGTCGTGAGGGCTGCCATAGATTTCGGCTTTTCCTGGCCAAGGTGCCGGGCGAGCCATTCGTCGCGGATGTTGTGCTTGAAAGCTGCTAGGGCCTCTGCATCCGGACATTCAACAATTTGATTTTTCTTTGTTCGGAACCGTGTCCAGAATTGCCTGGCCGATTCCTCTGGCTGCTGAATTATGTGGCTCAAGTCATCGACATCTGGTGGTCTGATACGTCTCCAACGTATCTATAATTTTTGATTGCTCCATGCTATATTATCTAATGTTTTGAATGTTTATGGGCTTTATTATACACTTATATATCATTTCTGGGACTAACCTATTAGCCCAGAGCCCAGTGCCAGTTTTTGTTTTTACCCTGTTTTAGGGTTTCGAAGAAAAGGAAAATCAAACGGAGTCCAATTGACCTGAAACTTCACGGAACTCATTTTTGGAAGGAAAGAAGCCCAGAAGACGTGCACATCGGGGAACCTACGAGGAGGTCACGAGGCAGGGGGCGCGCCCACCCCCCAGGGCGCGCCCTCCACCCTCGTGAGCCCCTCGTGGCCCCCTGACGTACTTCTTCCGCCTATATATCTCCATATACCCTAAAAACATCCGAGGGCATAATAGATCGGGAGTTCCGCCGCCAGAAGCCTCCGTAGCCACCGACAAACCAATCTAGACCCGTTCCAGCACCCTGCCGGAGGGGGCAATCCCTCTCCGGTGGCCATCTTCATCATCCCGGTGCTCTCCATGACGAGGAGGGAGTAGTTCTCCCTCGGGGCTGAGGGTATGTACCAGTAGCTATGTGTTTAATCTCTCTCTCTCTCTTGTGTTCTTGATTTGGCACGATCTTGATGTATCGCGAGCTTTGCTATTATAGTTGGATCTTATGTTTCTCCTCCCCCTCTTCTCTCTTGTAATGAATTGAGTTTCCCCTTTAAAGTAATCTTATCGGATTGAGTCTTTAAAGATTTGAGAACACTTGATGTATGTCCTGTCGTGCGTATCTGTGGTGACAATGGGATATCACGTGATTCACTTGATGTATGTTTTGGTGATCAAGTTTGCGGGTTCCGCCCATGAACCTATGCATAGGGGTTGGCACATGTTTGCGTCGTGATTCTCCTGTAGAACTTTGGGGCACTCTTTGAGGTTCTATGTGTTGGTTGAATAGATGAATCTGAGATTGTGTGACACATATCGTATAATCATACCCACGGATACTTGAGGTGACATTGGAGTATCTAGGTGACATTAGGGTTTTGGTTGATTTGTGTCTTAAGGTGTTATTCTAGTACGAACTCTAGGGCTGTTTGTGACACTTATAGGAATAGCCCAACGGATTGATTGGAAAGAATAACTTTGAGGTGGTTTCGTACCCTACCATAATCTCTTCGTTCGTTCTCCACTATTGGTGACTTTGGAGTGACTCTTTGTTGCATGTTGAGGGATAGTTATGCGATCTAATTATGTTAGTATTGTTGAGAGGACTTGCACTAGTGAAAGTATGAACCCTAGGCCTTGTTTCCTAGCATTGCAATACCGTTTACTCTCACTTTTATCATTAGTTACCTTGCTGTTTTTATATTTTCAGATTACAAAAACCTTTATCTACCATTCATATACCACTTGTATCACCATCTCTTCGCCGAACTAGTGCACCTATACAATTTACCATTGTATTGGGTGTGTTGGGGACACAAGAGACTCTTTGTTATTTGGTTGCAGGGTTGCTTGAGAGAGACCATCTTCATCCTATGCCTCCTACGGATTGATAAACCTTAGGTCATCCACTTGAGGGAAATTTGCTACTGTCCTACAAACCTCTGCACTTGGAGGCCCAACAACGTCTTCAAGAAGAAGGTTGTGTAGCAGACATCATGGTCGCACATAAGTGCCCTGAAAGTTGTCGAGGAATGCGGGTTCCAGAACTTCCCAACAGCCAATGGACTCTACTGGCAAGCTGTTGAGCCAATGTCGAGCTGGTCCTTTGAGTTTGAGTGGGAGGTATTTGATGGCATGTAGGTCATCACCGCGGGCCATGTGGATGTGCAGGAGGAAATCCTCGATCCATACCGCAGGATCTGTTGTGCCGTCGTATGATTCTATATTTACGGGTTTGAAACCCTCTGGATTTGATGATCCATTACTTCGTCTATGAAGCATAAGGGGTGTGCAGCGCCTCTGTACTGGGCTATATCACGATGCAGCTCAAATGAGTCTTGCCCGCTGTGTTCGGCCCGGCCGGACTTACTTTTACTGTATCTGGCGTGACGATTATCGTCTCGCATAGTGGCGCGCCCTCGTGATCCGTAGATCGATCTTGCATGTTTTGCTTTGTCCTCCAGTACGTCTTGCAGGTCTGGCGTATTTCCCCATACCTTTTTATTTGAATGGCGTCGGGGTACGAGCTGAGTTTTTGGCTGGAATGCCTCTCTGTCGCGGCCACGAGGTGGCCGATCAGCCGCGTCATACATAGGGGATGTGGGTTTCGGTGCTTCCTCCTCCAGTCGGGGTAGCAACCTGCACTTTGGGTAACTCTTGGAGGGGCGTTCGAGTTTATATTCCTTGGCCGCTAGGACTTTAGTCCATCTGTCAGCTAGCAAATCTTGATCAGCTTGAAGCTGTTGTTGCTTTTTCTTAAGGCTATTTGCCGTGGCTATAAGCCGGCGCTTGAAGCGCTCTTGTTCAACGGGATCCTCAGGCATGACGAATTCATCATCGTCGAGGCTTACCTCGTCTTCGGAGGGGGGCATGTAATTATCATCCTCCGCCTCTCCATCTGCCGCTCTCTCTAGAGGGCTAGCTTCTCCATCCTCCTGCCCTAAATCTTGCTGGAGGGGATTGTTGCCATCTTCGGCACTGTCTGGAGTGCTATTATCTCCTGTGCCGGTATGACCGCTTTTGCCTTGGCGGGACTTAGAGCGGCGCCGCTGACGCCGACGCTTGGGTTGCTTTTTGGAGGGGTCATCCTCCGTTTTCTCGTCTCCATTGCCTTCTTTGGGTGTGTCCACCATGTATATATCGTATGATGAGGTGGCTGTCCAGTGCCCTATGGGCAGTGGTTCCTCTTCGTCTCCCGCATCGTCGTCCATACCGTCGATGTCTTCGGAGTCGAAGTCGAGCATGTCGGTTAAGTCGTCGACAGTGGCTACTAAGTGGGTGGTGGGTTGGCGGCGAATTTCTTCGTCATCTGCATCCCAATCCTGCCGGACATAGTTCGGCCAGGATCCTCCTGACAAGGAGAGAGACCTTAATGAGTTCTGTATGTCGCCGAAGGGCGAGTGCTAAAAAATATCCGCGGAGGTAAACTCCATGATCGGCGCCCAATCGAATTCGATAGGAACGGGCGCAGGCGGTTCGGAGTCCGTGGCCGGAGAAGGATCTGGCAGTTTGGCAACACGACTCTCGTGAAGGGTAAGGTCAATATTCGGCTCGATCGCCGCTGAGGATACGGCCTCCGTGACGGGGCCTATCCACCCGTCCATGGATGGCGCAACTGGCTCCGAATTGAGGCTCGGAGCGGCTGCCGGCGCGATCTCCTGAATACGGTCCGATGGTAGAGCTAAATCGTACTCATCGTGATCGCGTGGCGCATAAGGCAGGGGCTCGAATCCGTCGAAGATCAAGTCTCCATGGATATCGGCCGTGTAATTTAAGCTTCCAGACCTGACCTGGTGGCCAGGGGCGTAACTTTCGATCTGCTCCAGATGGCCAAGCGAGTTGGCCCGCAGTGCGAAGCCGCCGAACACAAAGATCTGTCCGGGGAGAAAAGTCTCACCCTGGACTGCATCGCTATCGATGATAGTAGGAGCCATCAAGCCTAACGGCGACGAGACAGAGGAACTCTCAATGAAAGCACCAATGTCAGTGTCAAAACCGGCGGATCTCGGGTAGGGGGTCCCGAACTGTGCGTCTAAGGCGGATGGTAACAGGAGGCAGGGGACACGATGTTTTACCCAGGTTCGGGCCCTCTTGATGGAGGTAAAACCCTACGTCCTGCTTGATTTATTCTTGATGATATGAGTATTACAAGAGTTGATTTACCACGAGATCGGAGAGGCTAAACCCTAGAAGCTAGCCTATGGTATGATTGTATGTTGTCCTATGGACTAAAACCCTCCGGTTTATATAGACACCGAGGGGGCTAGGGTTACACAAGGTCGGTTACAAAGGAGGAGATATACATATCTGTATTTCCTAGCTTGCCTTCCACGCCAAGTAGAGTCCCATCCGGACACGAGACGAAGTCTTCAATCTTGTATCTTCATAGTCCAACAGTCCGGCCAAAGGATATAGTCTGGCTGTCCGGAGACCCCCTAACCCAGGACTCCCACACCGAGCCTTCCACCCTTTACCAAGTATATAGGTGCATTAAAGTAAATAAGATATAATAATGATATCCCAACAAATCCATGTTCCAAACATGGAACAAACTTCAACTTCACCTGCAACTAGCAACGCTATAAGAGGGGCTGAGCAAAGCGGTAACATAGCCAAACAACAGTTTGCTAGGAAAGGTGGGTTAGAGGCTTGACATGGCAATATGGGAGGCATGATATATCAAGTGGTAGCTATCGTGACATAGCAATAGAGAGAACAACTAGCAAGCAAAGATAGAAGTGATTTCGAGGGTATGGTCATCTTGCCTGAAATCCTGCAAGGAAGAAGAACGAGTCCATGAAGAAGACAAATGGATGTAGTCGAACGGATCCTCGCAACTCCGGAACGAAACCGAAGCTAACGAGAGAAGCAACCCGGAAAGAAGCAAGCAACATAGTAAACAACCATCACATAAACATGGCATGATGCACAACCAAGTATGATGCATGTCCGGTTTAATGAAGCATAGCATGGCAAAGAGCACAAACAAAACTACAAATTAAGTGGAGCTCAATATGCAACGAGTTGCATATTGACGAAACACCACAACAATTATTTAGTTCTCTCTCGGTTATGTACCCAACAATATTAAATGTTGGTTAACATGGCAAGAGGTGAAGCATATGAAAACTACCTATCTAGGCAAGTTTAAATGAGGCCGGAACAACAAACAACAAGTCCGGAAACTCCTCATGTGCATATTTTTGGTTTGGTACTGTTCTGACCTAACCCATATTTTAGAGTTTTTAAACATGCAAAGTAAGGTCACCATGATAATCTATGCATTTTTCTACCCCATTTACATATAAAGTTTATTAAATTTGGAGCTGCGGTTATTTGGTTATGAATTAAAGCAATTTAGCATGGCATAGGAGCAAATTAATGCAAACAACAGTTTAAACATTTTAAACATAGATGAAAGTTGGATATTATGAAGCTAGGCACAATTCTAAGCATTTTTCATATATAAATCGTTTTAAACTGATGCACCATTTGTGAGTTATGTTATGTATGAACTAGGAGGACTTTTCTGTAAAACTGCAGTCTCAGGGATAAAAGGAAAAATCGTTCTGGAGGAAAAAACATGAAACGGGCCAAAACTGGTCAGCCCAACAGTGCAGGGGAGCTCGGGTGCTTCTCACCATGGGCCAAGGCCCAGTCGGTGGAAGAGGCAGGCCGGCGGGGCGCTGGCTGGGCCTGATCTGGAGGCCAGCAGGCGACCCACGCGTGAGAGGGGCGTAGTCAACGCGCGGTCGAGCGCTGTGGCGCGTTGCTCGACCTGAAGCAGGGGAAGCAGGGCGGCGATGGTGCTGGCGGTAGGTAGCGGACTGTGTAGACGGTCTAGGAAGGAAAAAGAGGGAAAACCCGGCAACAGTTTTCGGAGACCGAAATGTCCGACGTTTGACCGACTATAATGCCGCTATAGTTTAACGGTTGGGCTATCAAACGAGCTCCGAATGTGACGAAAATTGACAAGCGGTCTACTGACAACATAACAACACCACACACCAACTTTCAACCCATTCTGAGAATATTTTCCGGCCACTTATAAAATAATATTTCGGATGTGCCGCGGGCGCGTGCAAGTGTGTCTGGGCTCAGAAAGGACAACAGACAGAACTAGAGGAACCCTGAAAAATGCAAGTTTTGAAAACATGATGATGCAATGAACATGATGACATGGCAAGATGCAAGACACAAGCGAATGACATGGCAACGACGGCGAAAAACTGGAAGACACCTGGCACATCGGTCTCGGGGCAAGATCTCCGTCTCGGGAGGAACGTGCACCTTCACGTACGCCGCGCAGGGCAGCCTCTGCATCTGGCGGAGGAACAGAAGATGATCTTCATGGACGTTGGAGCCGTCCTAGTCGCCTGAGCGACCACCGTGCACCATAGACATGGTTGCTCGGCGGCGACGTGGAGCGGTGGCACGAGGACGAGGGCACGGCGGTGCGGGGAAGTCTTGGGATGGCGGGCTGCAGCGGCGCTCTGGCGGGAAGTAGCAGCACGGCGAAGCAAGAGAGCAAGGGGAAGAGGGAGAAAGAAGATGGGAAGCGGGGGCGCACGCGTGCGTTCTGCCGCACCCTCCTCCCCCTATTAATAGGCTTGTGGCGGCAGTGTCGAGGAGGCAAGATGTGGGGGGTGTGGGGTTAACTGCGCCCACTCCCCCCACGACCCCACACCTTCCGTGCCATAACAACGCGTAATTAAAGCGCTTCAGAAGCGCAATCGATTGCCTCGGCCACAGCGGATCTGCGCGTGCGCCGCGACCCTGTAGTGGCGGGCCCGGCCCGACGGTGATGTCCCGTTACGCGCGTGAGCCGACAGGCCAGCCTGGTCTCCTGGCGCCGCGCGGCGAACGAGCAACGGGCGGCAAGCCTGGCACCTGGCTGGCGCACCACCCGGCCTCTACCCCGACATTTCGAATTCACCAGTCGGTCGGCCGACTCCTTGGCCGGCTTCTAACAGTCGGCATCGCCAGAAGATGGACCAAGCCAGATTAACAAATCACTCGGAGTAGGAAGCTGCTGAGGCTCCTCGATTTCAGCCGCGGCGCCCCACCAGCTTCGGGGACTACTTTCGGAGTAATTGACCACGGGTAGCCTCATCTGCACCCCATGTCATTTCAAGACATCGGGGCCGGCTACGCCCCTCATACCTTGCGAATGAAAGACCGACTCTTTGGGCCGTCTAGTCCGACGGCCGGCTTCCAGAAGACGGGGTGCCCCCAACAGATGGCCCCGGGCCGGCTTCTAGCAGGCAGCCCTGTGCCTCCTCAAAGTTTGCACCCATTCACTGCGATGAGACGGGGCGTGGCTACAGTACAACCTGCCACCCCCGAATCTAGGGTGGAGCGTGGCCACAGTACAGGCGTACCAGGCGGACACCCCTCAACCGGCGGGGCACTGTTCTCACGCAGCCTGTGACATCACCTACGACATAGGGAGCCATGCTCCCACGACGGGCGGTCGGTACGGCCCACAGGCGGCGGGCCCTACCAGTCCCCGAGCCACTAGAAGGTGGCGAATGAAGGAAATATGCCCTAGAGGCAATAATGAAGTTATTATTTATTTCCTCATATCATGATAAATGTTTATTATTCATGCTAGAATCGGAAACATAATACAAGTGTGAATACATAGACAAACATATTTCACTAGTATGCCTCTACTTGACTAGCTCGTTGATCAAAGATGGTTGAGTTTCCCAACCATAGACATGAGTTGTTATTTGATAAACGGGATCACATCATTAGGAGAATGATGTGATTGACTTGACCCATTTTCGTTAGCTTAGCACTTGATCGTTTAAGTTTACTTCTGTTGCTTTCTTCATGACTTATACATGTTCCTATGACTATGAGATTATGCAACTCCCGAATACCGTAGGAACACTTTTTGTGCTACCAAACGTCACAACGTAACTGGGTGATTATAAAGGTGCTCTACAGGTGTCTCCGATGGTGTTCGTGGAGTTGGCATAGATCAAGAATAGGATTTGTCACTCTGATTGTCGGAGAGGTATCTCTGGGCCCTCTCGGTAATGCACATCACTATAAGCCTTGCAAGCAATGTGACTAATGAGTTAGTTGCGGGATGATGCATTACGGAACAAGTAAAGAGACTTGCCGGTAACGATATTGAGCTAGGTATTGTGATACCGACGATCGAATCTCGGGCAAGTAACATACCGATGACAAACGGAACAACGTATATTGTTATGCGGTTTGACCGATAAAGATCTTCATAGAATATGTAGGAACCAATATGACCATCTAGGTTCCGCTATTGTTTATTGACCGGAGACATGTCTCGGTCATGTCTACATAGTTCTTGAACCCGTAGGGTCTGTGTCGGGGAAACTGATCCACGAACACCTATGGGGCCGGCGGACCGGGCCCCTTTCGGTTCGGCGGGGGGCGGAGATCGCACGAAGAGCGGATCGAGGCGAAACACACGAGCAGTTTACCCAGCTTTGGAGCTCTCCGGAGAGATAACACTCCTACTGCTGCTTGTCTGGTTGTATTATCTGGTGTTCTTGCTCTCCAAAGCGAGAGTGTGATATTCTCTGGGCTACGGATGGATCGAAGCAAACTGTCTGAGGCTTCGAACCTATCCGCCGAACCTCCCCTACGTTGCGCATGGGCCTCCTTTTATACGCTAAAGGGGTCACCGACAGGTGGTAACGCAGAGGAGGGTAAAAACGTAAAAAGCGAGGTAGTTGATACAGTTGCTTGTACAGTGCATCCTACCTAACCCTGACGGCAGGGGACAAGGGCATTAAATGCCCGTCTGAGTCGCCCGAACAGTGCAGAAAAGGACCGTTAGGGGCGCCACCGTTCGCCACGATGGCAATCTTGTCAGCTTCGCATGCCACTGCGCACCGCTGGCTGCACAGCCTCCCGCCACGTACGCCCGGAGAGGCCTCCAGAGCGACACATTAGTGGAGACGCTGGAGCGTGGACGCAGAGTGGCCGCCTGCCGCGGCAAGCGCCTTGCCGCTGTTGTTATCTTGTCGGGTCCGGAAGCTTGTCGCTCACCGGGCTTCGAGGTACTTTGGTTTGTCTTCCCGGCAAGCTCCTCTTGCCGGGGCCTTGTCGCCTTGCCGGAGTGCGTGGCGCGTCGCGGCAAGTTCATTGGAGCGTCTTGGTTGGCCTTCCCGGCAAGCTCCTCTTGCCGGGGTCTTGTCTCCTTAGCTTAAATACTTTGTTCTTGGATGGCTCCAAGGGAACCTTGGGGGAACTTGGCGATCACCCGGCAAGCCTTTGCCGCGGTGTGCTGCAACTGCCCGTGCACAAGTTCGGGGTACTAGGGTACCCCTAATCTAGTACACCGACAGGAGCCCCCGGGCCTGGGCCAGACACGGTGCCGAGCGCTGTTGGGCCAGGCCCAATACAGGGCACGGGCACACGCGGGCTGGGCCACGCCAATCTTGTTCCGTATCCACTGCACTCTCCCATAACGGCACGCGTTGAATGTGGCATCGTGGGAGAGATCGTGGGTGGTCGTTTAAGCGGAAGGCCGAAACGTCCGCCCCGTCCCTCTTTATAAGCAGAGGAAACAGGGGCAGTTCGTCCCCCCTCGCTGTTTGCTGCTACTCCTTCTTCACAAACTCCGCCGCTCCCCCCTTCTTCTCAAAGCCGAGAGAGCAGCGCTCCCCCCCCCCCATTGCCACCAGCATCACCACGC
>NC_041388.1:373007144-373067501 GCF_002162155.2 Triticum dicoccoides | reverse complement strand
GCCATCGACCTTCTCCACCACCTCCGCCATGGCCCCGAAAGCCGACAAGGGAAACGGCGTGAAGTCGGCCGAGGCGCAGCGGCTCGCGGCGCTGCGGAAGGAGCGGGCGATCTTCACCCCCAGCTCGGTGTGCAGGAGCTGAGGGAGTACTTCTACCTCTTTTGGGCGATGGAGACGCGTGCGCATCCGCGCACGAGGGTACTCCCGGCCGCTGCCTCGGAGTCGGCTCCAAATGGGTACCCGTTCTTCCCGCTATTCTTCTACTGCGGGCTCTGCCCGCCCTTCTGGAGTTCTTTTGTGACATTATGAACACGTATGGCTTCCGCCTCCTTGACTTCACCCCCAATGCTGTCTTGACCATGGCAGTTTTCGCACACTTGTGCGAAAACTTTGTCGGAGTCCACCCTAGTGTAGCCCTTTTCCGCCACTTCTTCATACCTCGGGTAGAGAGAGGAGAGCCGCTTGCCGGAGGGATTGCCTGGGTCTCGAGAGTCGGCAAGAAAGAGGCGTACTTGGAGGGTGAGCTTCGCAGCAAGTGGGAGGAGTGGAGAGCGGAGTGGTGTTGGATCGTCGAGGAGGATCCGCAGCCCTTCACTGCCGTGCGCCAAACTCCAATAGTGCGCGGCAATGACTGGAGCAACATGGCCCCGGAAGACGAGAGGCTGAAGATCGCCATCACTAGGATTCTTCGCCTCAGGCTTGTCGGGCTCACCGTAGGTGCTGTCGGGGCAGATTTCCTCCGCTGCCGCATTGCCCCCCTGCAGGAGAGGAGGAGGCCCGCCTGGGAATTCAAGAATTCAGCGGACATCATGAGGCTGTGGCCGGGCCTCAACTACAACTTCACTGTCTTGGAGTTGGATGCAATGCTCTTGGAATTATTCAAACGCGACTCCCAGCACCCATTCACACTGTCGAGGGGCGTAGTTCCTTTGTGCAATAACTCTTCGCTTGACCGGATCCGCGCCATGATGCCGTTGTGCGATTCACACGGCATCGTCCCAACTTGGCAAGAGCCCGCGGATGATGTTGTGCGAGCATTCTTCGACACCTTGGAGGAAATGCTAGTCCGTGCTGACGAGCAGAAGAGCCTCACCCGCGACACCACCGACGAGGAGCTGCAACTCATCGCTACTAGGGCGGAAGAGGCTGCGGCCGCAGCTGCTGCGGGCGTGTTTGGGTTCACTGTGGAGGAGGCGGAGGCTGCAGAGGCGGCAAACCTTGCCGAACGCGCGGAGTTCATGGGCGAGGAGGAGCCTGCCGGTTCTGAAGCCGAGCCGAGCGAGGCCGGCGCGGAGGAGACTGAGCCTTCAGAGAGCTTGCCACAAGCGGAGCCCCCGGCCCCGCCAAGGAGGCGCCTTCGCAGGGCTGGGGACGCAGCAGGGCGGCAGCCGGCTCCATAGCCACCGAGCCGCGTGACGCGCTCTACCGCGGCAAGCAATGTTGCCGCGGGAGCGCCTCACGCAACAGCGGCAACCGGAGCGGGATCTTCCCGGGCCACCCCCGCCACCCCCGCCAAGCGGGCAAGGGATCCTACTCCTCCACCTCGCCGCACCGGAGGAGGGCCGGACTTCGACCGCGCTCAGCTCCGATGAGGAGGAAGAAGAGTGAGTTTCTTTGGTGCCCTTATAATCCTTCAATCTTGCTGTTTATATCTTGTATCTGACTTGCTCCAATCTGGGCTCTTTTCTTTTCAGAACACTGGCCCAAAGAGCGGCGAAGAGGGCCAAGGCCGCGGTGATCGTCATCGAGGATGACCCCATCGCGTCGGCAGGAGGTGGGTCCGAGACCACCTTGACGGATCCGGCAATCACCCCTCGGAGCAGCCCCCAGCGCAGCCCCCAGCGTAAGTTCATAATTTAGCCTTCTGCTGTCGGGCGCGCTTGAGTGCTTTTTCCTTTGTTGATATCTTGCTTGTTGACTTGTGCAGGAGCAGAGCAGCCTCATCAGGAGCGCCCGGAGGCCGATCCCGAAGTGCCACCTGCTTCGACTGTGCCGCCAAGGGAGGAGTCCCCGGCAAGGGAGCGCTCTCCGGCAAGGGACGACACTGCTGATCCTGCGGCGACCGAGGCCGCAGCTGAAGATCTTGGCGCAGGTAATCCACTTGCTCAAAAACTTTCCCTTGTGTTCTGCTTTTTCTGTTTTTCTTTCCTTGAATTTTTGATTGATTTTCCTCCCTTCTTCGTTCTTCAGACCCATCTTCGGCTGAGTCAATGGAGACAGAGGGCACAAGCAAGGAAGGTGCCGGTGCTGATGAGACCGCCGGCGAGGAGGCCGCCGGGGCTGCTGCTGCGGAAGCCGGCGAGGGATCGGGCGATCGCACTGACGACCCTGAGGCCGCAGGAGCGTCGGGCGCTGCACCGACCGCCAAACCCTCTGCCGCTTCTGCGGAGCCGAGCTTCGAGGAGCCCCAGCCCGGCGCCTACTTGCAGGCCGGTGACAACATCTTCATCAAGCTACCCTGGGCGTCGAGCTCCAGGGCGCCAGTCGAGGGGGAGACTTTTGACGGGGAGGTGCTCGCCTCTGCTGGGCTGTCATTGGTTGACGCGCCTGGCAGCAGCAGCGGTGAGCCTGAGGAGGAGCAGCTGCTGTGGAAGCTGCTGTCACTCTACCGCACCCGGCAAGCCAAGCTGGCTTCCCGGGAAGCGCTTGTCGCGAAGGCGGGAGTGGACATGGAGAAGCGCACGGAGGAGCTTCGGGGCCAAAATCAAGAAGCTCTCTGGTCTCTGGCACAGGAGTGGGAGCGAGTAGACGAGGAGCGCACGACCTTTCTCCTCGAGAAGGCCGAGGCTGAGGAGGAACAAAGGCTTGCTGCCGAGAAGCAGTCCGCACGGGAAGGCGAGTTAGTGCAGCGGAAGGCCCACCTCGACAGCTACGAGGAAGAGCTCGACGAGCGCGAGCGAGCACTTAGCGGGGCGCTCAAGGAGGCAAAGGATGCCGCGGCAACTACAAAGGCCGTCAAGAGGGAACTAGAGGAGAAGGTGGCGCGGCTGGAGGCCGAAATTGGGAAGAGCGGCGAGGAGATTGCCGCTCTCAAACGTGAGCGCGAGAAGGATGCTGCCGCCCATGGTGAACTGCAAGGCCTTCTCGCTGAGAGGGGCAAGGAGCTCAGCGCCGCTAAGGATTCCAAAGCAGATCTGGAGCTGAAGCTGGCCACACTAACGCAGACGCTGGAGGCCGCCAAGGAACGGGAGAAGACCTTGGCGGAGAAGGTCAAGGCTGACGCGGCGCTGTTGGAGAGCATTGCAGTCACTCAGAACTCCTTCAGAGACACAGTGGAGCACTGGACCGAGGGTTTGGTGAACACTGCCGCCGTCATCAACGAGGAGCTGGCGCAGCTGGGGATGGAGGACTTTGGGTATCCTTCCGACGAGAGCCTTCAACCCAGCGCCAAGCTCAGTCTATTCTTCAAGGGCGTGGCGACGGCACTCCAGCGGCTCCGGGAGAGGATCCCAAAGCAGCTGGCCGACGAGTCGCGCAAAATCTACGCTGGGGTTCTCCAGAAGGTGCTGATGAAGGTGGCCTTCCGCAATCTAGGCCTCAGCTTCACCAACGTCCTCCGATCCTTGCCGCCTGACGCCGATCTGGATGCACTCAAGGCCCTTGTCGCACCCATTGTGGACAAGGTGAGCGAGATCAAGCGAGTCAAGGGCGGGCGCGTAGATTAGGCCGCCCATTTCTTCTTTTCCCTTGTCGCTGCTAGTCATGTCATGAAAACAGTCTATTAGAGCTGCGACAAGTTATCTTTGTAATATAACTTTATTTCTACCTATCAATTGCAATGTTATTTCCTCTACTAGATTCCTCCCTTTGTATGTTTTCACCCTACGCTTCTAGGGAACTTGTCAGCGCAGGCGCCCGAGCCGCGAGCGCTGAGTGCAGAACTTCAGCAGCCTGCTGGCGGCGCTGCTTCCGACAAGAAACCTTGTCGTGACTAGATGCAGCACGCTTAAGCTGTTGAGCGGACTCGAAACAAAGTAAGGGCGCAACTAGCCACGAGTTGGTTCCTCCGCGCACAGGTTTTCCATACAAAGCAGGGTCGTTCGAGGAAGATAACTCAATTTTTTTTTAAAAAAAAGTGATTGCTCAAACTTTGGCAACTTAGCTTTTCTGTTATTTGCTTCCCGGTAAGGCAAGTCTTTGCTTGAACGATGCCTACACACCACAATCTTCTCCTTCCCCCCGGCAAACTTGTGTGCGAGAGAACCTTCTTTTCCTTTAAAAGAAAAAGAAAGAAGAGAAAATAATAGTATGGAGCACTTCGGCTCGTTACTGCTTACCGGATGTAAGTGCTGCACAAAATGTCAGATAATCACATGCAAGAAAGGATCTAACGCATGAAATGGACAAGCTGTGTGGAGCACATGGGTTTTTACTTATGCACGGGATCTGCGCCCGGCTTTGTACAAAGGATTACATGCAACAACGGCAAGACTTGTACAAAAGGTGGTTGCCGGAACGGGTTCCGGCAACCGCGCCTTATGGGAAAAACTTACGAAGATGTTCTATGTTCCAGGAGTTGCTCACTGGAATGCCATCTTCGGTCTCAAGGCGGACAGCGCCAGGCCTTGTGACTCGTCTCACCCGATAAGGGCCTTCCCACTTTGGCGTCAACTTGTTGGAATTCTTGGCGGATTGAACGCGCCGAAGAACAAGGTCGCCTTCCTCGAAGCTTCTGGCTTTAACTTTGCGGCTATGATAGCGGCGCAAAGCTTGCTGGTATCGAGCAACTCGTACAGCAGCTTGAAGACGATCTTCCTCAAGGAGCAGCGCGTCGTCTTGCCGCAGCTGTTCTTGCTCAAGCTCATCATAAGCGAGCACTCGAGATGATCCGTATACGAGTTCCGTGGGGAGAACTGCCTCTGCTCCATAGACTAGAGCGAAAGGTGTCTGGCCAGTGGCTCGATTTGGCGTCGTTCTGATCGACCAAAGAACCACCGACAGCTCCTCGATACAGTTCCTTCCGCACCTGTGCAGCCTGTCGAAAGTTCTGGTCTTGAGCCCGCGCAACACTTCAGCATTTGCCCTCTCTGCTTGACCGTTGCTTCTCGGATGAGCAACAGAAGCGAAGCAGACCTTGGCACCAAGGTCTTGGACGTACTGCATGAAGGTGCGGCTCGTGAATTGCGTGCCGTTGTCGGTGATGATCCTATTAGGGATCCCGAAACGGCGTTGACCTGAAGAACTTGACTGCTGACTGTGTTGTCACCTTCCTCACTGGCTGTACTTCCGGCCACTTTGTGAACTTGTCGATTGCGACGTACAAGTACTCAAAGCCCCCGACAGCTCGGGGGAAGGAGCCGATGATATCGAGCCCCCGGACCGAAAATGGCCAGGATAAAGGGATCGTCTGGAGAGCTTGAGCTGGCTGGTGTATCTGTTTGGAGTGGAACTGGCACGCTTCACACTTGGTTACTTGTGCAGTTGCATCCTGGAGGGCTGTCGGCCAAAAGAAACCTTGCCGGAAAGCTTTGCCGGCAAGTGCTCTTGCGCCGATGTGGTGGCCACATATGCCTCCATGTATCTCTGCCAACAGCTTTTGTCCATCTTCCCGGCGAATACACTTCAATTTCACACCGTTGAGTCTTCTTCTGTACAGTATGCTATCGACAAACTGGTACATACTTGACTGCCGGGCCACTCTTTCCGCTTCTTCTTGCTCTTCGGGAAGTTCTCCTGTCTGAAGGAAACGGACAATCTGCTGTGCCCATGCTGGAGCCTGTGGCTCGACAACAAGGACTAAAGGCACATCTGCTGCTGCGGGGACATCTGCTTCTACGGCAAGGACTTGCGGCCCTGCCGGAGCTTGATGTTCCCCGGCAAGCTTGCCGGAGCAAAACTTGTCGGGAGCGTCTGCTTCAACGGAACAAACCATAAGGCTTGCCAGAGCAGACTGCCCCTCAGCATCTGTGGTGTTGATCTTGGGGACTTTCTTGGCGGCGGCTTCGGGGAGCTCTGCCAGAAAGTAGTCGCCGAAAACCAACTTCCTCTTCTTGCTTTGTCCAGTTGATGGTGTTACGGATGGTTGAGTCAGCCTAAGCACAAAGATCCCTGGTTCCACAGGTAACTTTAGTGCGGCGCACTTTGACAGGCCATCAGCAATATCATTCTGTGCTCTTGGGATATGCTCCATTTGTAGGCCGTCAAAGTGTTCCTCTAGCTTCCTCACTTCATCGACATACGCTTCCATCAACGGACTCTGGTAGTTCTTGTTTACTTGTCGGACGACAAGCTGTGAGTCACCCCTGAGAATGAGCTTCTTGATCCCAAGGTCTGCTGTGATTCTGAGACCGGCAAGCAATCCTTCATACTCTGCAGTATTGTTGGTTGCTTGCTCTTTGGGAAAATGCATCTGGACTACGTACTTGAGGTGCTCTCCGGTGGGTGCGACAAGCAGCACGCCTGCACCGGCGCCTTGCAGCGAGAAGGCACCATCAAAGTACATCAGCCACTCTTTGCTTGCCTCTTTGACGGGGATGCTCGTTTCTGGAATTTCTTCATCTGGGGTTGGCGTCCACTCTGCTATAAACTCTGCCAATGCTCTGCTTTGGATAGTTGAGGTACTTTCAAACTTGAGGCCAAAGCTTGACAATTCCAGCGCCCACTCGACAATCCTGCCTGTTGCTTCTGGATTTTGCAGTATCCTCTTCAGCAGAAAGCGAGTGACGACTGTGATCTCATGTGCTTGGAAGTAATGGCGCAGCTTTCTTGAGGCCATGAGGAGGCCGAAAAGCAACTTCTGCACACCAGAGTACCTTGATCTAGCCCCCTGCATAAGGGAACTGACAAAGTAAACTGGGCGCTGCACCATTCTCCTTGGCATCCTATCATGCTCCTGCGCAAACTCATGTTTGTCGGGACCAGAGCTTGTCGACGAAGCCCCCTGCTTGTCGTCGGATGGGCCTGCTGTGGTTGCCGGCTCATCATCCACCTCCCTCTCCGCCACTAACGTAGCACTAACCACTTGATTGGTTGCCGCTATATACAGCAGCAACTTCTCTTGCGGCTTAGGTGCGACAAGCGTTGGAGTGGAGGACAGGTATCTCTTCAAGTCCTGCAGCGCAGCCTCCGCTTTCGGAGTCCATTTCATTGGACCTGCCTTTTTCAAAATTTTGAAAAATGGCAGGGCGCGCTCAGCAGATCTAGAGATAAACCTGCTGAGAGAAGCCACGCAACCGGCAAGCCTTCGTACATCCTTGACGCGCTTTGGAGCTTCGATCTGCTCGATGGCTTTGATCTTGTCGGGATTGGCTTCAATTCCTCGCTGAGACACGAAGAACCCGAGAAGCTTGCCGGAAGGGACTCCAAACACGCACTTCTCGGGGTTAAGCTTGAGGTTGATCTTGCGCAGATTTGCAAATGTCTCATCTAAATCTTGAATCAAGGTTGCTTTGTCCTTGCTCTTGACCACTATGTCATCCATGTAAGCTTCCACATTTCTGTGTATTTGTGGCTCAAAAGCATGGTGGACTACCCTTGCGAATGTTGAACCAGCATTCTTCAAACCGAAAGGCATCCGTACGAAGCAGTACGTGCCACACGGGGTGATAAATGCGGTTTTTTCTTCATCTTCTTCTGCCATGAAGATCTGATGGTATCCTGAGTATGCATCAAGAAATGAAAGCAAATCACATCCGGCTGTGGAGTCAACAATCTGGTCAATACGCGGCAAGGGAAATGGGTCTTTGGGACAAGCTTTATTAACATCAGTGAAGTCAATACAAAGTCTCCATTTCCCGTTAGTCTTGCGCACAACAACAGGATTGGCAACCACGTGGGATGGAGTACTCCTCTGACAAGGCCTGCTGCTTCCAACTTCTTGATTTCTTCTGCGATGAATTCTTGGCGCTCAACTGCCTGCTTCCTGACTCTCTGCTTGACGGGCCGCGCATGAGGACAGACGACAAGGTGGTGCTCAATCACTTTCCTGGGAACACCGGGGATATCAGACGGTTGCCACGCAAACACGTCGACATTCGCCCGCAGGAAAGCAACAAGCGTGCTTTCCTATTTGGGGTCAAGAGTGGCGCTGATGGTGAAGGTACCACCAGTGCCATCCTCCTTGGCGGACACCTTTTTGGTCTCAGGTGGAGCTGCCATTGCTTTTTTACACTTGCCGGTGGAGCTCGATGGTGCGTCCTCGACGGTAGCGCAGCACTCCGAAGAGGTGCGCTTGCCGAAGTATGCATCAGAGCTCTTGCCGGACTTGGTCTTCTTCTTCCCCCCGGGAGCTTCAGCGGCAAGTGTCCTCCGTTCTACTGCAGCTGCAGCTTCCCGGTATATCTTGTCGGCACAGATAAGAGCATCCTTCTTGTCGCCAGGGACAGAGATGACACTTATTGGGCCTGGCATTTTCAGTACGTTGTATGCATAGTGAGAGGCCGCCATGAACTTGGCGAGTGCCGGACGGCCAAGGATTCCATTATAAGGTAATGGAATGTCGGCAACGTCAAATGTGACCCTCTCAGTCCTAAAGTTCAGCTCACTGCCAAATGTTACCGGCAACGTGATCTTTCCCTTTGGCTTGCTCCTTCCCGGGTTAATTCCTTGAAACGTGCCAGTCTCTTCGAGCTCGCTGTCAGGGATCTGGAGCTTCTGGAGCACCGCGGAGGAGATCAGGTTCAAGCCGTCCCCGCCGTCAACTAGCATCTTAGTGACCTTGAGGTTGCGGATTGTTGGTGAAACCAACATCGGCAAGCACCCGACCGCAGTTATGCGATCCGGGTGGTCCTCAATATCAAAGATGATAGGCGTGCCGGACCATTTCAGAGGCTTGCATGACTCGACGGGTGGTTCTACTGCATTAACTTCCCGCACCCACTGTTTGAGCTGGCAGTGCGAGGCATGCAGAGAAGCACCACCGTCAACGCACAGGACCTCTGTGGCTTTCTGGAACTCCTGCTCATCAGTCTCCTCATCATCCATATCTTCATCGTCGCCGTCATCTTCATCCTTGTCACGACCGCGAGGAGGTATGTCTCCTTGCCGCTGCTTGGCCTTGCCGCGACGTCCTCCTCGGCTGGGACGTTTCTTGCCGGATCCACCAGCTCCTTCCTGGGCCTTCTCCTTGTCGCGCCGCTCGTATTCAGCTTTCTGTTGCTCAACAAGCTGCTCGACCCTCTTGCAGTTCTGAAGATCATGGCCCTTGGTGCGGTGAATCTTGCAATACTGCTTGTTGGTGCCATCCTGCTTGTCGGCAACCGCCACCTCCGCGGCAACCTCCTTGCCCGAGTTACCAGCTTTGGCTTCCTTGGCGCCGCCACCGTTGCCGGACTGCTCAAAAACTAGCACTTCTTTGCCTTTCCTCCTTCTGTTGTTCCGCCGCCGGTTTTTCCTTGTCGGGGCGACATCTTCGCTGTCAGATCCTCCGGCTCCTATATTTTCTCCGGGGAGTCTCCTCCCTTCCTCTGCACGCGCGCACTTGTCGGCCAGTGCATATAACTCACTGACGTCCCTGATCTTGCACATCGCCATTTCCTCCCGCATCCGGCGGTTCCGCACGTTCTGATGGAACGCGCTGATCACCGCGGCAGGGTGGACGTCTGGGATGTTGTGCTGCACGCTACTGAATCTCTGAATGTACTTGCGCAGGGGCTCTCCTTCCTTCTGGGCGAGCAGATGAAGATCACTCTCTTGGCCATGAGGCTTGTGTCTGCCAGTAAAGGCGCCGACAAACTGATGGCACAGATCAGCCCAAGAAGATATGGAGTTGTCCGGCAAGTGCATGAGCCAGGATCTGACATTGGGCTTGAGCACCAGCGGGAAGTAGTTGGCAAGGATCTTGTCATCTCGTGCCCCGGCAGCTTGCACCGCAATGGTGTAGATGCTGAGGAACTCTGACGGATGCGTCTTGCCGTCGTACTTCTCTAGTACGTCTGGCTTGAAGTTCTTTGTACTGGGCCACTGGACTTGCCGCAGCTCACGAGTGAACGCAGGACAACCCACCGCGTACAGCAGATCGCCCGGTTCCCCTGGCGCATGCATGTCAACAGAGGGCCCAGCGCGCTTGTCGGATTGACGTCGCGCTTCTCTTCGGCACTCGATGCGGGTTCGAGCGTCCTCTTGTTGTCGATCATGAAGAACTTGGCGCTGATCGCGACGAGCTCGTGGATCCGTCGATGCAGTGGAGTCGCTGTCGAGGTGGATCCGGCGAGTCGGCGATCTTGGCCTTCGGGGCGGTGATTGCATGGTAGTTGCACCTCCGCCCGTTTCGTCGCCACCGGCTCGCGTCCGGCGGTCCTGCCGCGGCGGCGACGCGCTCGGCCGCCGTGGAGTGTCGCCATTGGCGTAGCCGATGAGACTCTGAATGGTGGCTCTCCATTCGTCGATCTTGTCTGACGTCGGAGGGTAATCTAGGAGAAGTTGAGCTCGCGCCAAAGCTTCTGCTGGGGTAGTGGGTGGTAGTGGCGGACGGCGCGAGGAGCGGGACGTGCTCGAACTTCTAACTATGTTAGAAGGAGCAGTATCCCGTCCAGGCGACCGTGCCCCGCTCGTGCCAGCACGCTGGCGTGCATGCTGGTCTTGAGCGACCCGAGATCCACCAGCTTGGCCTTGGTCTAACATGCGCATGGTGCTGCGAGCGGCATGATGCTGTTGATCTTGCGCCTCTTGAGAGTGGCGGAACTTGTATAGTCGCCGAGGTTTGTGCAGCCTTGTCCTTGGACTTAGCAGCACTGTGAGCACCCTCATCGACGGCTGTTCTTCGGCCGGCGTCCACTCCACCACCCGTTTGCTCCAACGGTGGCGGAAATGACGTGGATGGAGCGGCCGCCGCCGAAGTCTTCTTCTTCGGTGGCATGTTGAAGATCTAGCTCGTGTGAACACCGGATCAGGTTCACACAATCTCGACGCCCCCTACCTGGCGCGCCAAAGATGTCGGGGAAACTGATCTACGAACACCTATGGGGCCGGCGGACCGGGCCCCTTTCGGTTCGGCGGGGGGCGGAGATCGCACGAAGAGCGGATCGAGGCGAAACACACGAGCAGTTTACCCAGCTTCGGAGCTCTCCGGAGAGATAACACTCCTACTGCTGCTTGTCTGGTTGTATTATCTGGTGTTCTTGCTCTCCAAAGCGAGAGTGTGATATTCTCTGGGCTACGGATGGATCGAAGCAAACTATCTAAGGCTTCGAACCTATCCGCCGAACCTCCCCTACGTTGCGCATGGGCCTCCTTTTATACGCTAAAGGGGTCACCGACAGGTGGCAACGCAGAGGAGGGTAAAAACGTAAAAAGCGAGGTAGTTGATACAGTTGCTTGTATAGTGCATCCTACCTAACCCTGACGGCAGGGGACAAGGGCATTAAATGCCCGTCTGAGTCGCCCGAACAGTGCAGAAAAGGACCGTTAGGGGCGCCACCGTTCGCCACGATGGCAATCTTGTCAGCTTCGCATGCCACTGCGCACCGCTAGCTGCACAGCCTCCCGCCACGTACGCCCGGAGAGGCCTCCAGAGCGACATGTTGGTGGATGCGCTGGAGCGTGGACGCAGAGTGGCCGCCTGCCGCGGCAAGCGCCTTGCCGCTGTTGTTATCTTGTCGGGTCCGGAAGCTTGTCGCTCACCGGGCTTCGAGGTACTTTGGTTTGTCTTCCCGGCAAGCTCCTCTTGCCGGGGCCTTGTCGCCTTGCCGGAGCGCGTGGCGCGTCGCGGCAAGTTCATTGGAGCGTCTTGGTTGGCCTTCCCGGCAAGCTCCTCTTGCCGGGGTCTTGTCTCCTTAGCTTAAATACTTTGTTCTTGGATGGCTCCAAGGGAACCTTGGGGGAACTTGGCGATCACCCGGCAAGCCTTTGCCGCAGGGTGCTGCAACTGCCCGTGCACAAGTTCGGGGTACTAGGGTACCCCTAATCTAGTACACCGACAGTCTGCACGCTTAAAGTTCTGTGACGATCGGTATTATGAGTTTATATGTTTTGATGTACCGAAAGTAGTTCGGAGTCCCGGATATGATCACGGACATGACGAGGAGTCTCGAAATGGTCGATACATGAAGATTGATATATTGGAATCCTACATTTGGACATCAGAAGAGTTCCGAGTGAAATCGGGATTTTACGGGAGTGTCGGAGGGGTTACGGGAACCCCCCGAGGGTTAATGGGCCTTGTTGGGCCCTAGTGGAGAGAGAGAGGGGCCGGCCAGGGCAGGCCGCGCACCCCCTCCCCCTCTGGTCCGAATTGGACTAGGAGAGGGGAGGGCGATGCCCCCCTTTCCTTCTCCTTCTCCCCTTCCTTTCCCCTTCCTAGTAGGAGTAGGAAAGAGGGGAATCCTACTCCTACTAGGAGGAGGATTCCTCCTCCTGGCGCGCCCTCTAGGGCCGGCTGGCCTCCCCCTTGCTCCTTTATATATGGGGGCAGGGGGCACCTCTAGATACACAAGTTGATCTTTGATCACTCCTAGCCGTGTGCGGTGCCCCCCTCCACCATAATCCACCTCGGTCATACTGTAGCGGTGCTTAGGCGAAGCCCTGCAATGGTAGCTTCATCAACATCGTCACCATGCCGTCGTGCTGACGAAACTCTTCCCCGAGCTCAACTGGATCGTGAGTTCGCGGGACGTCACCGAGCTGAATGTGTGCTGAACACGAGGTGCCATACATTAGGTACGGAGGATCGGTCGGTCATGAAGACGTACGACTACATCAACCACGTTGTCATAACGCTTCCACTTAACGGTCTAC
The DNA here is from genome assembly GCF_002162155.2 of Triticum dicoccoides. Taxonomy (NCBI): domain Eukaryota; kingdom Viridiplantae; phylum Streptophyta; class Magnoliopsida; order Poales; family Poaceae; genus Triticum; species Triticum dicoccoides. Next base: position 373,054,829 of record NC_041388.1, on the reverse strand, counting down.
AAGGGTACGTGGACGACACTCTCTCCTCTCATTGCTATGCATCACCATGATCTTGCGTGTGCATAGGATTTTTTTGAAATTGCTACATTCCCCAACAGTGGCATCCGAGCCAGGTTATTGCGTAGATGATATATGCACGAGTAGAACACAAGTGAGTTGTGGGCGATACAAGTCATACTGCTTACCAGCATGTCATACTTTGGTTCGGCGGTATTGTTGGACGAAGCGGCCCGGACCGACATTACGCGTACGCTTATGCGAGGCTAGTTCTATCGATGTGCTTTGCACACAGGTGGCTGGCGTGTGTCAGTTTCTCCAACTTTAGTTGAACCGAGTGTGGCTACGCCCAGTCCTTGCGAAGGTTAAAACATCAATAACTTGACGAACTATCGTTGTGGTTTTGATGCGTAGGTAAGAACGGTTCTTGCTCAGCCCATAGCAGCCACGTAAAACTTGCAATAACAAAGTAGAGGACGTCTAACTTGTTTTTGCAGGGCATGTTGTGATGTGATATGGTCAAGACATGATGCTATATTTATTGTATGAGATGATCATGTTTTGTAACAGAGTTATCGGAAACTAGCAGGAGCCATATGGTTGTCGCTTTATTGTATGCAATGCAATCGCCCTGTAATTGCTTTACTTTATCACTAAGCGGTAGCGATAGTCGTAGAAGCAATAGTTGACGAGACGACAACGATGCTACGATGGACATCAAGGTGTCGCGCCGGTGACGATGGTGATCATGATGGTGCTTTGGAGATGGAGATCAAAGGCACAAGATGATGGCCATATCATATCACTTATATTGATTGCATGTGATGTTTATCCTTTATGCATCTTATTCTGCTTTGTTTGACGGTAGCATTATAAGATGATCTCTCACTAAATTTCAAGGAAAAATTGTTCTCCCTGAGTATGCACCGTTGCCAAAGTTTGTTGTGCCGAGACACCACGTGATGATCGGGTGTGATAAGCTCAACGTTCATCTACAACGGGTGTAAGACAGTTTTACACACGCAGAATACTCGGGTTAAACTTGACGAGCCTAGCATATGCAGATATGGCCTCGGAACACTGAGACTGAAAGGTCGAGCGTGAATCATATAGTAGATATGATCTGCATAGTGATGTTCACCATTGAAAACTACTCCATTTCACGTGATGATCGGTTATGGTTTAGTTGATATGGATCACGTGATCACTTAGATGATTAGAGGGATGTCTATCTAAGTGGGAGTTCTTAAGTAATATGATTAACTGAACTTAAATTTATCATGAACTTAGTACCTGATAGTATTTTGCTTGTCTATGTTATTGTAGATAGATGCCCCGTGTTGTTGTTCCGTTGAATTTTAATGCGTTCCTTGAGAAAGCAAAGTTGAAAGATGATGGTAGCAATTACACGGACTGGGTCCGTAACTTGAGGATTATCCTCATTGCTGCATAGAAGAATTACGTCCTGGAAGCACCGCTGGGTGCCAGGCCTACTGCAGATGCTGCTGATGACGTTAAGAACGTCTGGCAGAGTAAAGCTGATGACTACTCGATAGTTCAGTGTGCCATGCTTTATGGCTTAGAACTGGGACTTCAATGTCGTTTTGAACGTCATGGAGCATATGAGATGTTCCAGGAGTTGAAGTTAATATTTCAAGCAAACACCCGGATTGAGAGATATGAAGTCTCCAATAAATTCTATAGCTGCAAGATGGAGGAGAATAGTTCTGTCAGTGAACATATACTCAAAATGTCTGGGTATCATAACCACTTGACTCAACTGAGAATTAATCTTCCTGTTGATAGTGTCATTGACAGAGTTCTTCAATCACTGCCACCAAGCTACAAGAGCTTCGTGATGAACTATAATATGCAAGGGATGAATAAGACAATTCCCGAGCTCTTCGCAATGCTAAAGGCAGCGAAGGTAGAAATCAAGAAGGAGAATGAAGTGTTGATGGTCAACAAGACCACCAGTTTCAAGAAAAAGGGTAAAGGGAAGTGATGTCTACTACACAACCTTCTTCTTGTAGACGTTGTTGGGCCTCCAAGTGCAGAGGTTTGTAGGACAGTAGCAAATTTCCCTCAAGTGGATGACCTAAGGTTTATCAATCCGTAGGAGGCGTAGGATGAAGATGGTCTCTCTCAAGCAACCCTACAACCAAATAACAAAGAGTCTCTTGTGTCCCCAACACACCCAATACAATGGTAAATTGTAAAGGTGCACTAGTTCGGCGAAGAGATGGTGATACAAGTGGTATATGGATAGTAGATAAAGGTTTTTGTAATATGAAATTATAAAAACAGCAAGGTAACTAATGATAAAAGTGAGTGTAAACAATATTGTAATGATAGGAAATAAGGCCTAGGGTTCATACTTTCGCTAGTGTAAGTTCCCTCAACAATACTAACATAATTGGATCACATAACTATCCCTCAACATGCAACAAAGAGTCACTCCAAAGTCACTAATAGCGGAGAACGAACGAAGAGATTATGGTAGGGTACGAAACCACCTCAAAGTTATTCTTTCCAATCAATCCGTTGGGCTATTCCTATAAGTGTCACAAACAGCCCTAGAGTTCGTACTAGAATAACACCTTAAGACACAAATCAACCAAAACCCTAATGTCACCTAGATACTCCAATGTCACCTCAAGTATCCATGGGCATGATTATACGATATGCATCACACAATCTCAGATTCATCTATTCAACCAACACAAAGGACCTCAAAGAGTGCCCCAAAGTTCTACGGGAGAATCACGACGAAAACGTGTGCCAACCCCTATGCATAGGTTCATGGGCGGAACCCACAAGTTGATCACCAAAACATACATCAAGTGAATCACGTGATATCCCATTGTCACCACAGATACGCACGGCAAGACATACATCAAGTGTTCTCAAATCTTTAAAGACTCAATCCGATAAGATAACTTCAAAGGGGAAACTCAATTCATTACAAGAGAGTAGAGGGGGGAAGAAAAATCATAGGATCCAAATATAATAGCAAAGCTCGTGATACATCAAGATCGTATCATCTCAAGAACACGAGAGAGAGAGAGAGAGAGAGAGAGAGAGAGAGATCAAACACATAGCTACTGGTACATACCCTCAGCCCCGAGGGAGAACTACTCCCTCCTCATCATGGAGAGCACCGGGATGATGAAGATGGCCACCGGAGAAGGATTCCCCCTCCGGCAGGGCACCGGAATGGGTCTACATTGGCTTTCGGTGGCTATGGAAGCTTCTGGCGGCGGAACTCCCGATCTATTGTGCTCACGGATGTTTTTAGGGTATATGGAGATATATAGGCGAAAGAAGTACGTCAGGGGGGCCATGAGGGGCTCACGAGGGTGGGGGGCGTGCCCAGGGGGGTGGGCACGCCCCCCTGCCTCGTGACCTCCTTGCAAATCCCCCGACGTGCACTCCAAGTCTTCTGGGCTTCTTTCCTACAAAAAATGAGTTCCGTGAAGTTTCAGGTCAATTGGACTCCGTTTGATTTTCCTTTTCTTCGAAACCCTAAACAGGGTAAAAACAGAAACTGGCACTGTGCTCTGGGTTAATAGGTTAGTCCCAAAAATGATATAAAAGTGTATGATAAAGCCCATAAACATTCAAAACAGTAGATAATATAGCATGGAGCAATAAAAAATTATAGATACGTTGGAGACGTATCAGGAAGAAGAAGGGGAACTTCAAGAAGAACGGCAACAAGTTGCGGCTCGGGAGAAGAAACCCAAGTATGGACCTTAGCCTCAGACTGAGTGCTTCTACTGCAAACAGACTGGTCACTGGAAGCAGAACTGCCCCAAGTATTTGGCGGATAAGAAGGATGGCAAGGTGAACAAAGGTATATGTGATATACATGTTATTGATGTGTACCTTACTAGAGCTCGCAGTAGCACCTGGGTATTTGATACTGGTTCTGTTGCTAATATTTGCAACTCGAAACAGGGACTACGGATCAAGCGAAGACTGGCTAAGGACGAGGTGACGATGCATGTGGGAAATGGTTCCAAAGTCGATGTGATCGCCGTCGGCACGCTACCTCTACATCTACATTCGGGATTAGTTTTAGACCTAAATAATTGTTATTTGGTGCCAGTGTTAAGCATGAACATTATATCTGGATCTTGTTTGATGCGAGACGGTTATTCATTTAAATATGAGAATAATGGTTGTTCTATTTATATGAGTAATATCTTTTATGGTCATGCACCCTTGAAGAGTGGTCTATTTGTGTTGAATCTCGATAGTAGTGATACACATATTCATAATATTGAAGCCAAAAGATGCATAGTTGATAATGATAGTGCAACTTATTTGTGGCACTGCCGTTTGGGTCATATTGATGTAAAGCGCATAAAGAAACTCCATACTTATGGACTTCTAGAATCACTTGATTACGGATCACTTGGTACTTGCGAACCGTGCCTCATGGGCAAGATGACTAAAATGCCGGTCTCCGGAACAATGGAGCAAGCAACATATTTATTGGAAATCATACATACTGATGTATGTGGTTCGATGAATAATGAAGCTCGCGGCGGGTATCGTTATTTTCTCACCTTCATAGATGATTTGAGCAGATATGGGTATATCTACTTAATGAAACATAAGTCTGAAACATTTGAAAAGTTCAAAGAATTTTAGAGTGAAGTGGAAAATCATCGTAACAAGAAAATAAAGTTTCTACGATCTGATCATGGAGGAGAATATTTGAGTTACGAGTTTGGTCTACGTTTGAAACAATGCGGAATAGTTTCGCAACTCACGCCACCCGGAACACCACAGCGTAATGGTGTGTCCAAACGTCGTAATCGTACTTTACTAGATATGGTGCGATCTATGATGTCTCTTACTGATTTACCGCTATCATTTTGGGGTTATGCTTTAGAGACGGTTGCATTCACGTTAAATAGGGCACCATCAAAATCCGTTGAGATGACACCTTATGAACTGTGGTTTGGCAAGAAACCAAAGTTGTCGTTTCTTAAAGTTTGGGGCTGCGATGCTTATGTGAAAAAGCTTCAACCTGATAAGCTCGAACCCAAATTGGAGAAATGTGTCTTCATAGGATACCCAAAGGAAACTGTTGGGTACACCTTCTATCACATATCCGAAGGCAAGTCATTCGTTGCTAAGAATGGATCCTTTCTAGAGAAGGAGTTTCTCTCGAAAGAAGTGAGTGGGAGGAAAGTAGAACTTTATGAGGTAACTGTACCTGCTCCCTTATTGGAAAGTAGTTCATCACAGAAACCGGTTCCTGTGACACCTACACCAATTAGTGAGGAAGCCAATGATGATGATCATGAAACTTCAGATCAAGTTACTACTGAACCTCGTAGGTCAACCAGAGCAAGATCCACACCAGAGTGGTACGGTAATCCTATTCTGGAGGTCATGTTACTTGACCATGACGAACCTACAAGCTATGAGGAAGCGATGATGAGCCTAGATTCTGCAAAATGGCTTGAGGACATGAAATCTGAGATGGGATCCATGTAGGAGAACAAAGTGTGGACTTTGGTTGACTTGCCCGATGATCGGCAAGCCATCGAGAATAAATGGATCTTCAAGAATAAGACTGACGCTGACGGTAATGTTACTGTCTACAAAGCTCGACTTGTTGTGAAAGGTTTTCGACAAGTTCAAGGAGTTCACTATGATGAGACCTTCTCACCCGTAGCGATGCTTAAGTCCGTCCGAATCATGTTAGCAATTGCCACATTTTATGATTATGAAATTTGGCAAATGGATGTAAAGACTGCATTCCTGAATGGATTTCTGGAAGAAGAGTTGTATATGATGCAACCTGAAGGTTTTATCGATCCAAAGGGTACTAACAAAGTGTGCAAGCTCCAACGATCCATTTATGGACTGGTGCAAGCCTCTCGGAGTTGGAATAAACATTTTGATAGTGTGATCCAAGCATATGGTTTTATACAGACTTTTGGAGAAGCCTGTATTTACAAGAAAGTGAGTGGGAGCTCTGTAGCATTTCTAATATTATATGTAGATGACATATTGTTGATTGGAAATGATATAGAATTTCTGGATAGCATAAAAGAATACTTGAATAAGAGTTTTTCAATGAAAGACCTCGGTGAAGCTGCTTATATATTGGGCATCAAGATCTATAGAGATAGATCAAGACGCTTAATTGGACTTTCACAAAGCACATGCCTTGATTAAGTTTTGAAGAAGTTCAAAATGGATCAAGCTAAGAAAGGGTTGTTGCCTATGTTACAAGGTGTGAAATTGAGTAAGACTCAATGCCTGACCACTACAGAAGATAGAGAGAAAATGAAAAGTGTTCCCTATGCTTTAGCCATAGGCTAGATCATGTATGCAATGTTGTGTACCAGACCTGATGTGTGCCTTGCTATTAGTTTAGCAGGGAGATACCAAAGTAATCCAGGAGTGGATCACTGGACAACGGTCAAGAACATCCTAAAGTACCTAAAGAGGACTAAGGATATGTTTTTCATTTATGGAGGTGACAAAGAGCTCATCGTAAATGGTTACATCGATGCAAGCTTTGACACTGATCCGGACGATTCTAAATCGCAAACCGGATACGTGTTTATATTGAACGGTGGAGCTGTAAGTTGGAGCGGTTCTAAACAAAGTGTCATGGTGGGATCTACGTGTGAAGTGGTGTACATAGCTGCTTCGGAAGTAGCAAATGAAGGAGTCTAGATGAAGGAGTTCATATCCGATCTAGGTGTCATACCTAGTGCATCGGGTCCAATGAAAATCTTTTGTGACAATACTGGTGATATTGCCTTGGCAAAGGAATCCAGATTTCACAAGAGAACCAAGCACATCAAGAGACGCTTCAATTCCATCCGGGATCAAGTCCAGGTGGGAGACATAGAGATTTGCAAGATACATACGGATCTGAATGTTGCAGACCCGTTGACTAAGCCTCTTCCACGAGCAAAACATGATCAGCACCAAGACTCCATGGGTGTTAGAATCATTACTGTGTAATCTAGATTATTGACTCTAGTGCAAGTGGGAGACTGAAGGAAATATGCCCTAGAGGCAGTAATAAAGTTATTATTTATTTCCTCATATCATGATAAATATTTATTATTCATGCTAGAATTGTATTAACCGGAAACATAATACATGTGTGAATACATAGACAAACATATTGTCACTAGTATGCCTCTACCTGACCAACTTATTGATCAAAGATGATTGAGTTTCCCAACCATAGACATGAGTTGTTATTTGATCAACGGGATCACATCATTAGGAGAATGATGTGATTGACTTGACCCATTTTCGTTAGCTTAGCACTTGATCATTTAAGTTTACTGCTATTGCTTTCTTCATGACTTATACATGTTCCTATGACTATGAGATTATGCAACTCCTGAATACCGGAGGAACACTTTGTGTGCTACAAAACGTCACAATGTAACTGGGTGATTATAAAGGTGCTCTACAGGTGTCTCCGATGGTGTTCGTGGAGTTGGCATAGATCAAGAATAGGATTTGTCACTCTGATTGTCGGAGAGGTATCTCTGGGCCCTCTCGGTAATGCACATCACTATAAGCCTTGCAAGCAATGTGACTAATGAGTTAGTTGCGGGATGATGCATTATGAAACGAGTAAAGAGACTTGCTGGTAACGAGATTGAGCTAGGTATTGGGATATCGACGACCGAATCTCGGGCAAGTAACATATGATGACAAACGGAACAACGTATATTGTTATATGGTTTGACCGATAAAGATCTTCATAGAATATGTAGGAACCAATATGAGCATCCATGTTCCGCTATTGGTTATTGACCGGAGACATGTCTCGGTCATGTCTACATAGTTCTTGAACCCATAGGGTCCACACGCTTAAAGTTCTGTGACGATCGGTATTATGAGTTTATATGTTTTGATGTACTGAAAGTAGTTCGGAGTCCCGGATATGATCACGGACTTTATGAGGAGTCTCGAAATGGTCGAGACATGAAGATTGATATATTGGAAGCCTACATTTGGACATCGGAAGAGTTTCGGGTGAAATCGGGATTTTATCAGAGTGTCGGAGGGGTTACCGGAACCCCTCGGGGGTTAATGGGCCTTGTTGGGCCCTAGTGGAGAGAGAGAGGGGCCGGCCAGGGCAGGCCGCGCGCCCCCTCCCCCTCTGGTCCGAATTGGACTAGGAGAGGGGAGGCGGCGCCCCCCGTTCCTTCTCCTTCTCCTCCTTCCTTTCCCCCTCCTAGTATGAGTAGGAAAGAGGGGAATTGAAAGTGCGTTATATCGACTAGAGGGGGGGGGGGTGAATAGGCGATTTTTATGAACGTCTTCAAAACATGGAAGTTTCGAAGACAAACGATAGAAATAAACCTATTACCATGCAGCGGAAGGTAGACTACACTAGGTAAACCATAGTCATGTATTCAATGAAGTGAAAGCACAATGACTAATAGCAGATATGTAGTAAGGATCAGGTAGGAAGATATTAAGAAGCCAAATAGATCACACAGTCACTCAGTGAAGACAAAAGATAGTGCAGACATACAATGACTTCACAAGGAGTAACAGTAAGTAAGGAGAAAGGAAAGATGAAACCAGTGACTCGTTGAAGACAATGATTTGTTGGACCAGTTCCAGTTGTTGTGACAATTGTACGTCTGGTTAGGGCGGCTAGGTATTTAAACCTAAGGACACACAGTCCCGGACACCCATTCCTGAACACGCAGCTCATGACACCCAGTCCTCACCGTATCCCCCTTGAGCTAAGGTCACACAGACCTCGCCCAATCACTCTGGTAAGTCTTCAAGGTAGACTGCCAAACCTTCACAGACTTCATTCACTGGTGATCCACAGTGTCTCTTGGATGCTCAGAACGCGACGCCTAACCGGCTGGAGGATGCACAGTCCTCAAGTGTAATAAGTCTTCAGATCACACAGACAAGAAGACTTAAGTGATGCCTAATTCTCTTTGGCTCTGGGTGGTTAGGGCTTTATCCTCGCAAGGAATTCTCTCTCAAAGGCTTTGAGGTGGTTTGCTCTCAAACGACAAAAGCCGTACTCTGAATCTGAGCAGCCAACCGTTTATGGTTGTAGGGGGTGGGCTATTTATAGCCACTAGGCAACCCGACCTGATTTGTCCGGAATGACCCTGGGTCACTAAGGAACTGACACGTGTTCCAACGGTCAGATTTCAAACTCACATGGCAACTTTACTTGGGCTACAAGCAAAGCTGACTTGTCCGACTCTGGACAAGATTTGCTCTCATAGTCTTCACTCGAAGACATAGGTTTTGTTTAAGCATCACTTGAGTCATTCTGACTGGTTCTCTTGGACCCCACTTAACAGTACGGTGGTTCCTATGACTCAACAAAGAAGAAAAAGAACTATGAAAGATCTAAGTCTTCAAGCTCCATAGGCTTCATGCCGTGTATTCTCTTGTCATAGTCTTCAATGTGAATATCTTCATATACCACCTTTGACATCAATGTCTACATACATTTTTAGGGGTCATCTCTGGTAGGAAAACCGAATCAATGAGGGACTTCTACCTGTGTTATCCTGCAATTCTCACAAACACATTAGTCCCTCAACTAGGTTTGTTGTCAATACTCCAAAACCAACTAGGGGTGGCACTAGATGCACTTACAATCTCCCCCTTTTTGGTGATTGATGACAAACTAGTTGAAGTTTTCAACGGGGAATACAATATGTGAAATTGTAAAGGATAAGGAATTGTCTTCATAAGTTGCAATGGCTCCCCCTGAAGATGTGCATATAAGTAATTTGCTTTTGGAATGCAAATGCACATGGCAGGTTGTGCTTGTGGAGATCCACTTCAACTTATGACGACAATCCACTATGCATGTGAAGGTATGTGAAGATAATGACATGCATAATGGAAAATGGACGTCTGCAACATGATCTAAGTGCGGAATTTATCGTCGCACATGCGGAATTTATCATCGCAACACAAGGTGGCAAATAAGTAGCAGACGACCATCGAGTTTAAGTGTTACAACTCAAAGAACCAAATGTATCAAAACGGGAGTTGTAAACACGAGGCAAAATATAAAGCACCCGCCCATATGGACCCGCTTGAAGACTATCAAACTGATATGCTTCTCCCCCTTTTGTCAGTAAGGACCAAAAAGGTTCGAAGACATAGAGCATCTACTCGTTCCCATGAAGAGTAGGTGAAGCAGCAGGGTCGTTAGTGGTGTTTGGCGATGCAGAAGAACTTGGAGCAGTGTCGACACGTGCTGAAGGAGGTGGCGGTGAAGTAGCATCATCTTCATCCTCGATCACTCTGGCATTCACAGTTGCAGCAGAGGAAGAGAACTCAGAGTCTTTAAGTGATGGAGTTCGTCGCAGCACTGCCCTTCGAGGAGGTGTGGAGTCAAACTTGAATCGCTCAGAGAAGCCATCCTCTTGAAGATCATCTTCAGAACACAACAGCGTCAGCCCTTTCCATGTGCGTCGAGGGGTTTCATGAGCAACAAAGGCATTCTTGGTGGCAAGATTGCGAATGCGATTAACATCCACCAAGAGGCTTTGCATTTGACGCTTCAGCCAGTCATGATGCCTATCCTGTTTCTGATGAAGATCCACCAGAAGCTCTCAGTCATTGACAACACGAGTGCGCTTCTTGGGTCGTTGGGCAATGGTGCTATCAGTGGCTTCAGTGAGAGCATGATGCGGTGCACGTGTAGTGCCGGCCAAAGGATACACACGAGTTACTACTTCAACGCCTTCAACATTCTGAGAAAAACTTTGATGCTCTGCATTCTGAAGACTTAGAGGTTCCTTGGCAGGCTCAGGATAGATGGCTTCAATAGACATATCCACATCAGGCAAAAAGATCCGATGATTGCGGGCAGATGGCTAATATGAGATGGCAGAGTGAAGTTTGATCAGCTGCATTACCCATGGGGCGTAGAACTTCAAGCCAAACAGATCAGAGCCTGATGCAGCAAGTTGGCGAATGAAGAAATCTTGTGTATTGAAGCATTTTCCATGAAGAATATAGAAGACCAAGGTCTTCATTGCACCTTCTAGCTTGGCATGGGGAGAATGTCCTTTGATTGGCCAGAGAGTTCGCCTTATGATGTGATAGATGGTCCTTGGCAGATACTCAAGGTCTTCAACGAAGAACTCCGTGGGATAAGCAGCATCTTGGGGCAATGGCTTCATCATACTGAGCATCTGACTCATATTAGGTTCAGTCTTCTGAAAGATGCTCTCAACAGCTTCACTATGAAGCTGACAACCATGCTCGTAGAGATCGCCAGGAGTGGGCAAACCAGTGAGCTCAATGATGTCAAAGGCTTTGGCTTCGTGATGAACATTTCCTGTCATCCACTCCAGGACCCAAGTCTTCGGATCTCTGTTATACCCGCGGATGTGAAGTGTAGCATAGAATTGGAGCAGCAAATCTTCATTCCAATGCTCTTGGTCTGTAACAAACGGCAGCAGTCCAACTTCTTGGAAGCAATCCAGAGCTTCTTCCAGACAGGGCAGACCAGCTATTGCTTCAATGTCAAGGCGCTTGTGTGGGAAGATGCGACCTTGGTTGTAAAGAACGCATGAGTAATAGCTTCGCTGCGGATAGCTCCAGAACCGATCAGATGTTATTCTTTCCCTTGAGTAGGGGTTCCTGGAGCTATTGAAGAATGTGTTGTCTGCTCTGAAGCCATTGATATTGAAGGAGCCAGGTGCTGATGCAGGACCTGGGAACCTGGTCAATCTTGGGATTGGCTTATGTACCTGAGGCCTGTGCTCAACATGATAGTCGAACTGGGGACCAGCAGCAGACACAGGAACAGAAGCAGCGGGATCAGTGGCTTCGCTGACTTCTGGTGCTTTTGTTGGTGAGGGCTCCACATTAGCTTCAGCCATGACAGTGTCAGTGGCTTCAGTGGTGTTGGTGGTGGCAGCCTCAAGATTTTCAACCTCCACTTGACGAGCTGGAGGGTCGGTCACGATCACGTTCTCCTCGAGAACCGCTTCTTGGTGGGACAGGGGAGTAGCAACTTGTGGTACTTCTTCTTTAGCGGCTGATGCAGCCGGATTGTCTTCAGCAGTTTTATCTTCAGACGTAGATACTTGAGGCCTTGGACCTTTACGAAGCCTGCGCAATGCGGGCGACGCCTGTGGAGTTGGTGTTGGCTGGGCCTCAAAGTGTTCTTCCTCTTGTGGGCGATCAACCCATGAAGCATCATGTGCAATAGGCGTCAGTGGACGACCAATGCTTATGAGTTCGCTGTGCGTTAGCACATGCGATGATACCTGTTGGTGCTCTAGCTGAGGAAGGACTGCATCATCTTCAACATGGTCATGGTGACCAATGTCTTCGACAGCGATGGGATCAGCTGCTGGAAAGTCTTCAGCGTCATGAGCCTCTGTGAAAGCAGGCTCATGGACAGTCAGTTGACGGTCTTGTGGATCAGCGTCAGGGTGAACCATGGAAATGGGTTCAACAATCAAGGGCTCCGTGGGAGCGTCCCGTTCCTTCTTGGTCTTTCTTTTCTTCTTGGCGGGGGCAGTAGCAGAGGCTTCAGGATGTTTTCTCTTCCTTGCTTCAGCCTCAACAGTCCTGGTCTTCTTCAGTTCTGAAGCGGTTGACCTGGCCTTTGGCTTCGGGCCAGTCATGCTAGTTGGGAAGACAATGGGATCTGCTGCTTGCCTTGGTGCTTCAGGTTCAGCCATAGCGGGCTTCTTCTTCTTCTTGGCAGCCATCCTGGGGTTGATGCCAGGACACCCAAGGGCCTTGCGCTTCTCAGCCTCATTGTAGGCTTGCACACACCTGTCAGCCAGGACCTTCATGCGCTCACGAGAACCCTGAGCTTCTGTACATTTCTTGAGAAAGGCTTCCTTGAGCTCGTGCAACATAAGCTTGAAGTTCTTCACGTCTTGCACGCTGAGCTTGGCCATATGCTTCTTGAACTGAGATTTCTCAAAGTCAATCTTCTGCTTCAGTTCAACAATGCACTGGGCGATGGCTAACTCTGAAGCAATGGCGCCATGGAAGGCGACACTGAGGCCAATGGGTAGTTGGAGATCTTCGAAGCTGATGTTTGGCGTGTCAAACCACTCATCAATGAAGTTGTGGATGATTGTTACATCAAAGAGCGGCAGATTATTGAAGATTTCTGCTTCTTCTTTGCTCTTGATGAGTTGCTCAAGAGCGTCATCTGCAAGATCTTCATCACTTGATAGATCAATGGCATCATTGCGCAGAATGGCAGCAGCAGTCGACTCTTGGCCGGTGTGTGGCAGAGGCATCTTGACCTTCTGGGGCTTGGAGATGCGTGACAAATCTTCAGACTGCACACTGTCTTCAGGAGGTGCAGTTGCCAGTGGCTTCGCCCGTGAGATTTTTGGTGAAGGGGCAGGCTTTGAAGCTTTAGGCTTCTTCAACTTCTTTGGCTTCGGCGCTGCAGGCGCTTCATCTGATTCAGCGTCAGCTGCAGGCTCATTCATGGTTGTCCCTTGAACCAAGATATGGGTGATGAGACCTTCAAGGTTGTAGAAAGGACCGGCGATATTGGGTTCTGCATCGCGTGTGCCGTCAGCCCTTGGAGCAGAAGGACCAGGGTTGAAGTCTAATCCCAAAGACTTCTTGTTCTGCTTCGCTGAGTTCTTGGCAAACTGGAAGTTGCGCTTGAACAGATTGTCGTCACGACACCATAGTAGTGACGATGGGTGTGCATCTGCAGGCTGTGGCCCATGGACCATGCAGGGTTAGAAGCCTTGTTCAATGGCTTCTTCTCTGGACCTGGGTTGAAGATTCTTGTATAGGATGTCTCCCCATGGTCTCTTGATGGTATTTTTCTCAGCATATTCCTGGGTCACAAACCGGTATTTGAACCATTGTTCTGCCCAATATCTTCGAATCCATTGGATTCGGGTCTTGCGCTGATTGCAATCCTCTTCAGGATCTGTCTTGTAAAGCTCTGAGAGGTCATCAGGCAAATCTCTTGATGTTCCCCCACGACGCTGTCTGCCACCCTTCCTTACTGATTTCTCTGCAGCCATGAACTTCAAACTGAAAGGCTTCAATACGTTCAAAGGCTTCAAAGGTTTTCGCTTGCTGGACAAACAGGAACTGGCTTCGAGAGAATTTATATGATGTTGTAAGAATTCTGCAAATGAATGCAGACTATGAGAACCAAGGGATTCTCCCACGGACATGTACCTGTGACAACATTAAGGTGCGAGGGAAGGGGAAGAGGTCATATGCATTCTCAGAAGATTTTGAAGATAAATCAGTTTAGAAGACATTGACCTCATCGTGCGAAGACATTCACTCATAGATAAGGAGTTGGTTCCAGATTTGTACGAATCCAGAGATCAGTACAAGTGAGAAATCTAACTACTTTGTGAAGCATAAGTGAATATACTAGGCATGTTATGAGATGCAGTATGAAAGAGATCCAACTTGTGTGAATAGAAACTTCTTGTGGTAGAAAGTGACAAAGCCATAGGATCAAAGGGGCCGTAAAAAGGAAGTTTTATTTACCACACTAAGAACTGCTAGACGGAGTGGAAGAGGAGGCCGAGCAGTTCGATCTTCTGTGCCCTAACTTGGCGACGAAGGACACCTACGGCGACGGCGGAGAGGACGATGTCCGAGGTCAGTGTGAAGACAGCGTCGGAGAGGTTGCGGTAGCGAAGCGCTTCGTCGCCGGCGTCGTCGAGGGCTAGCGGTGGCGCTAGGGTTCGTGCGAGAGTGGAAGAAGAGATAATGACCGCTGTGGAGTGTGTATTTATAGGTACAGGGGCGGCACTGCATTATTACACAGGTGCCCCTAGCGATTCGCATCTGAGGAACACGTGGCCATCATGCAACATATTGGGGTTTGTTCCACGTCCCACACACGCCTGGATTGTCGGGTGATCGTTCCTACTTCTCCGGGTTTCATGTGGAGGAATGAGCATTGAAAACGGACTTAATGTTTGTCTCTGTATCTTCTGCTGACAAGGACGCAGAGAAGACATTCGACAGTTTCAATAGAATGCATATGATTTGGAGAGATAGAGTTTGAGATAGAAAGCACAGAGAGGTTAGGGTCCGATCACATTCACTTAGTTCAAAAGATTCAACAAGAAGACATAGCTATAAGTGAATGCTGTAGAGGACAGAACACTAGTATATATATAATCAACATAGTGAAGATAATCATGAAAACATGTTGAGATTGAAGCCAAACCAAATGTGAAGACATAGCAAGGTAACGCCATGAGTGAAACACTTCAAATAGAACATTTGGTGGTGGCGTTACCCACCGTATAGAAAGTATTAGACCCAGACACGGCGCACAATTATCGTGGCGCTCCGAAGTCAAATTCCACATTAATGTATTCACACTTAGAATGTATGTCTTCATTGATTGAAGATATACTTTACTTCGTGTGTTGCACATCTAATTCATCAATATGCATAAGGGTTAGGATGTGTGCCTGATCACAGGACATTTAAGGATTCTAAGATATTTAGCTCACACCGTAACTTGCAAAATCTCTTCTCATCCAAGGGCTTGGTGAAGATATCTGCCAATTGCTCTTCAGTGTTGACGTGTATGATATCAATATCTTCCTTGACAACATGATCTCTGAGAAAGTGATGACGAATTTCAACGTGCTTTGTCTTCGAGTGCTGAACTGGGTTGTTGGCAATCTTGATGGCGCTTTCGTTGTCGCAGTAGAGTGGCACTTGCTTCAGATGAATGCCATAGTCCTTGAGTGTTTGCTTCATCCACAAAAGCTGAGCGCAGCAAGATCCAGCAGCAATGTATTCAGATTCAGCAGTGGAGAGAGATACACAGTTCTGCTTCTTAGAAGACCAACATACAAGTGATCGTCCCAGAAAGTGACATGTGCCTGATGTAGACTTGCCATCCACTTTGTCACCAGCATAATCAGCATCTGAGAATCCAACCAGATCAAACTTTGAGCCCTTTGGAAACCATAATCCTAGAGTTGGGGTGTGAGCCAAATATCGAAGAATTCGCTTCATAGCTAAGTGATGTGACTCCTTTGGTGCCGCTTGAAATCGAGCACACATGCAAACACTAAGCATAATATCTGGCCTAGATGCACATAGATAAAGCAAAGAACCAATCATGGAGCGGTATACCTTTTGATCGAACTCTTTACCATTATCGTCAGGACCCAGATGATGCTTGGCTGGCATTGGCGTCGTGAAGCCTTTGCAGTCTTGCATACCGAACTTCTTCAGGCAATCTTTGAGATACTTCTCTTGAGATATGAAGATGCCGTTGCGTTGCTGTTGTATTTGAAGACCGAGAAAGAACTTCAGCTCTCCCATCATAGACATTTGATATTGCTCTTGCATCATATATCCAAACTCTTCACTGTACTTCTGATTGGTGCAGCCGAAGATAATGTCATCCACATATATTTGGCACACAAACAGTTCACCATCATATGTCTTTGTGAAGAGAGTAGGGTCGAGGGAACCAGGTATGAAGCCTTTGCTCTTCAGGAAGTATTTGAGTGTGTCATACCAGGCCCGAGGGGCTTGTTTGAGGCCATACAGTGCCTTGTTGAGCTTGTATACCATGTCAGGATGTTTTGGATCTTCAAAGCCAGGCGGTTGTGCAACATACACTTCTTCTTCAATCTTGCCATTGAGAAAGGCGCTCTTCACATCCATTTGATATAGAAGTATGTTGTGATGATTGGCATAGGCCAGCAGTATGCGTATGGCTTCAAGTCTAGCCACAGGAGCAAATGTTTCATCGAAGTCAATGCCATCCACTTGAGTATATCCTTGAGCAATGAGACGAGCTTTGTTTCTGACAACTTGACCATGCTCATCTTGCTTGTTGCGGTATATCCATTTTGTGCCTATTACGTTGTGCTTCCGAGGATCAGGATGCTTAACCAGTTCCCATACATTATTCAGCTCAAACTGTTGAAGCTCTTCTTGCATAGCTTGAACCCATTCAGGTTCCATGAAGGCTTCTTCCACTTTCTTGGGTTCTGTTATTGAGACGAATGCGAAGTGCCCACAGAAATTTGCCAGCTGAGTTGCCCTTGATCGAGTGAGCGGACCAGGTGCATTGATGCTGTTAATTATTCTCTCAATCTGCACTTCATTGGCAACACGAGGATGTACAGGGCGAAGATTTTGCTCTTGCTGATCATTGTCGTTGTTAGAGGGAATGTCTTCAGGTTGAGCATTGTCTTTAGGTTGGTCTGGTGCGGAGGTGATAAGTTCCTCTTCAGGATGAGCTTCAGAAGGTCTGATTTTTCCAGTTCCCATTAGCTTGATCGATTCACTGGATGGAACTTCATCTAGCACATTTGGTAGGTGCTCTCTTTGTGAACCGTTAGTCTCATCGAACCGCACATCCACTGTTTCAACCACTTTATAATGAAAGAGATTGAAGACTCTGTAGGAGTGCGGATCCTTTCCATATCCAAGCATAAAACCCTCATGTGCTTTTGGTGCAAACTTTGAAGTGTGATGTGGGTCCTTGATCCAGCACCTGGCGCCAAATACTCTAAAGTAACTGACATTTGGCTTCTTGCCAGTAAGGAGCTCATAAGATGTCTTGTTCAGAAGCTTGTGAAGATAAACACGATTGATTGTATGGTATGCAGTATCAATGGCTTTAGGCCAGAATTTTCTTGGAGTCTTGTATTCATCTAGCATCGTTCTGGCCATCTCAATGAGTGTTCTGTTCTTGCATTCGACGACGCCATTCTGCTGTGGCGTGTACGGGGCTGAGAATTCATGTGTGATGCCCAGGGTATCAAGATATGTATCAAGGCCAGTGTTCTTGAATTCAGTGCCATTGTCACTTCTGATGTGCTTTATCTTGGCGCCATAGTTGTTCATTGCTCGATTGGCGAAGCGTCTAAAGACATCCTGCACTTCAGTCTTGTAAAGGATTATGTGCACCCAAGTATATCTAGAATAATCATTAACAATGACAAAGCCATAGAGACAAGTAGTAGTAGTAAGAGTTGAGTAATGAGTGGGACCAAAAAGATCCATGTGAAGTAGTTCGAAGGGTCGAGTAGTAGTCATGATTGTCTTCGAGGGATGTTTGGCCCTCGTCATCTTTCCTACTTCACAGGCACCACATAACAGATCTTTCTTGAACTTGACGCCCTCGATGCCTATGACATGCTTCTTCTTTGGAAGGGTGTGGAGGTTCCTCATGCCAGCATGCCCAAGCCTCCGATGCCAGAGCCAGCATTCTGAAGCTTTTGCTAGAAGACATACGGCCAGTTGTGGTCCTGCTGAGAAATCTACCACGTACAAATCATCTTTCCGATACCCTTCAAACACTAGAGACTTGTCAGATTCCATTAGAACAAGGCAACGATATTTTCCAAATATTACGATCATGTTCAAATCACAAAGCATTAAGACAGACATTAAGTTCAAGCCAAGGGATTCAACAAGCATGACTTTATCCATGTGTTGATCCTTTGAGATTGCAACTCTACCTAGACCCAATACCTTACTTTTACTAGTGTCAGCAAATGTGATGTGGCTCTTGTCGGATGGACGTAAGGTTGAGTCCATAAGAAGGCTTCTTTTGCCAGTCATGTGATTTGTACACCCACTATCAATAATCCATTCTGTAGATGCTGGTGTCGTACCCTACAGTGCAGTTAGGGGGATAGGCTTCACGAAGGGAATTGTGAAGCAAAAACATTTGACGAACCAGTGGGTTATGAAAGCTTAGATCCAGATTAGGACTAATAGGGAGAGTAGCAAGCGATTCTGGAACGAAGTACATAGTAAGACCATTCGGGCAGTTGATCTTGCGCCCTACAAGATGTTTAAGGTCCCCAGCAATAGCGTCAGAAGATTTTGGTTTTCTGCTGGAGACCTTTCCCTGCAGAAGAGAATTAAGCCTTCTTAACCACCCACATCTTCAAGGGTGGCTTAGAAGCGATAAGTCTAAGTGCAGTGTCTGAAAACTTTGGCTTTGGAGCCCTAGCAAAAAGTCTTGCAGGCGGACAATAATACTCATAAGAATAAGCAGAATAGTTTTTGGTCTTATGAACATGGCGGTTCGATGAACCGCGCTCATATTCATAGGCCTGAGTATGGTTTCCCTGCAAAACATTTGCGTTAGTGCGACTTAGGTGAGTCCTCTATCTGTATGAAGCCTTTGGGCCGTATGAAGCCTATGGTCTGGGGTTTGTCTTCTTCATATGTGGTGTCATGATGACATTCACAGGAAGATTTTCCAAACACCTTTTGGGCACCCAGATCTTCTTCATAGGTGGTCCATTTCCGCAGTTAGTACCAATGTACCTGGCAAACACTTCACCATTCTGATTCTTAAACAGTTTATAGTTTGCATCAAAGGATTCATCAATGACAATGGGGTTAGCACAAGTGAAGCCAGATAGACTGGATGGATCTGCTGAAGGTTCCTTTGCAGCAACCCATGTGGTTTTGGGATACTGCTCGGGTTTCCAGTAAGAGCCATCATCATTCATTTTCGTTATGAACCCAACACCCTCTTTCCTCGGGTTTCGGTTCAGAATCTGCCTTTTGAGGACATCACATAGTGTTTGATGCCCTTTAAGACTTTTGTACATCCCTTTTTCAAGCAATGTCTTCAATCTAGCATTCTCATCAGCAATAGCAGTGGTATCCTCAGCACAGGGGTTAGTTACCACATCAACAATTGAAGATATTGCAACAGTAGCAGCAGTGGAACATTCAGCAACAGAAGTAGCATTATCACGCTCAATGCATTTAAGACATGGTGGTTCAAATCCTTCCTGAGCGGAACTAATCTGTTCGGCGCGAAGTGACTCATTTTCCTTTTGAAGATATTCATGAGCCGCTCTCAATTTCTCAAGATCTTGCTTACTTTGAAGATAATCATTGGAAAGCTTTTCATGAGTTGTTGAGAGTGTTTCATGATGACTTTCAAGTTCCTCATACTTAATGTGAAGATTTTTTATGTCTTGAATTAAGGACTCGGATCGAGTCATTTCAGCGCCCAACAGATCATCGCTTTTGTCTAACAGTTTTTGAATATGTTCCATGGCTTTCTGTTGTTCAGTTGCAATTTTAGCAAGTGTTTTGTAGCTGGGTCTTGAATCACAATCAGAGTCATCATCACTAGATGTTTGATAGTGAGTAGTGCGTGTGTTTACCTTGGCACCGCGTGCCATGAAGCAGTAGGTAGGAGCAGAGTAGTCCTTGTCATTTGCATCAGCATCGGTGGTGAAGTCATTGTCTTCAGTGTTGAAGATGGACTTAGCAACGTATGCTGTAGCCAGACTTGCAACGCTAGAATCGGACTCCTCCTTAGACTCCACCTCCGCCTCCTCAGAAGCGGACTCCTCCTATGAATCCATTTCCTTGCCAACAAACGCACGTGCCTTGCCAGATGAGCTCTTCTTGTGTGATGAAGACTTTGAGGAAGACTTGGAAGAGGACTTTGAGTATTTCTTCTTCTTGTCGTCAGAGTCATATTCCTTGCTCTTCTTCTTCTTTATGTTCTCATTGTCCCACTGCGGACACTCAGAGATGAAGTGGCCAGTTTTCTTGCACTTGTGACATATTTTCTTCTTGTAGTCATGAGAAGAAGCTTCATCATTCCTTGAGCTTGATCGTGAAGACTTTCTGAAGCCTTTCTTCATGGTGAATCTTTGGAACTTCTTCACAAGCATAGCAAGTTCCTTTCCAATGTCTTCAGGATCATCAGAACTGCTGTCAGATTCTTCTTCAGATGAGGAGACAGTTTTTGCCTTCAAGGCACGAGTTTGCCCATAGTTTGGACCGTAGATATCTCTTTTCTCAGAAAGCTGAAACTCATGTGTGTTGAGCCTCTCAAGTATGTCGGACGGATCGAGTGTCTTGAAATCAGGTCGTTCTTGTATCATCAGGGCTAGGGTGTCAAACGAACTGTCAAGTGATCTCAGTAGTGTCTTGACGACTTCATGCTTGGTGATCTCAGTAGCTCCGAGGGCTTGAAGCTCATTTGTGATGTCAGTGAGTCGGTCAAATGTGAGCTGGACATTCTCATTGTCATTTCGCTTGAAGCGGTTGAAGAGGTTGCGAAGGACACTGATTCTCTGATCTCTCTGGGTTGAGACGCCTTCATTGACCTTGGAGAGCCAGTCCCAGACCAGCTTAGATGTTTCCAAAGCACTCACACGGCCATACTGTCCTTTGGTCAGATGACCATAGATGATATTCTTGGCAGTAGAGTCCAGTTGAACGAACTTCTTGACATCAGTAGTAGTGACACCTTCTCCAGCCTTGGGAACGCCGTTCTTGACGACATACCATAGGTCGACGTCAATGGCTTCAAGATGCATGCACATCTTATTCTTCCAGTAGGGATATTCAGTTCCATCAAAGACGGGGCACGCAGCGGAGACTTTAATTATCCCTGCGGTCGACATAGCTAAAACTCCTGGTGGTTAAACCGAATCACACAGAACAAGGGAGCCCCTTGCTCTGATACCAATTGAAAGTGCGTTATATCGACTAGGGGGGGGTGAATAGGCAATTTTTATGAACGTATTCAAAACATGGAAGTTTCAAAGACAAATGATAGAAATAAACCTATTACCATGCAGCGGAAGATAGACTACACTAGGTAAACCATAGACATGTATTCAATGAAGTGAAATCACAATGACTAATAGCAGCTAGGTAGTAACAATCAGGTAGGAATATATTAAGAAGCCGAACAGATCACACAGTCACTCAGTGAAGACAAAAGATAGTGCAGACATACAATGACTCCACAAGGTGAAAGTGCAACTATCCCTAGATGGTTTTGGTAATTCATAACAACATATAGCTCATTGAGCTAATGCTATTCCAAGATGATTATTTCAGGAAAGCTCAATGATTGGCATGGCATGGATGTGGAAGTGGAACCCTCAAAATGCTAAGGACAAAGGATTGGCTCAAGCTCAATAGCTCAAGACTCTTCATTTTATATTTTAGTGATCCAAGATCACATTGAGTCTTTAGGAAAAGCCAATACTATCAAGGAGGGATGAGGTGTTGCTTAATGAGCCTCTTGCTTCACGTGCTTAGTGATATGCTCCAAAACCCTCAACTACTTTCCCATATCCACATATGACCTAAACCCTAAGCCAAACTCGGTCCTACCGATTCTTCCTATCCGGCGCCACCGAGTTTCACTTGTCATAAGCCACTGCCAAACCCTAGCAATTCGGTTCTACCGATAGGGATCTCGGTCTCACCGAGATGGGATTGCAAACTCTCTGTTTCCCTTTCGTAACTTTTCGGTCTCACTGAAAGAGCGAATCGGTCCCACCGAGATTGCAATGTAAATTCAGTGTTTCCCTTTTGTAACTTTTCGGTCTCACCGAAAGAGCAAATCGGTCCCACCGAGTTTGCCTGACCAACTCTTTGGTTAGCTAATTAACAAATTTGGTCTCACCGAGTTTGTGTAATCGGTCTCACCGAGATTACGTTATGCCCAAACCCTAACCATATCGGTCCCACCGAGTTGCATGTCAGTCCCACCGAAAATCTCTAACGGTCAGTAGGTTTACACTTTCGGTCCGACCGAGTTTGTTGATTCGGTCCCACCGAGATTGGAAAACTGTGTGTAACGGTTGGATTTTGTGTGGAGGCTATATATAGCCCTCCACCTCCTCTTCATTCGTGGAGAAAGCCATCAAAACACATACACAATTCCAACTCTTATGTTCTGAGAGAGAACCACCTACTCATGTGTTGAGACCAAGATATTCCATTCCTACCATATGAATCTTGATACCTAGCCTTCCCAAGTTGCTTTCCACTCAAATCTTCTTTCCACAAAATCCAAATCCTATGAGAGAGAGTTGAGTGTTGGGGAGACTATCATTTGAAGCACAAGAGCAAGGAGTTCATTACCTACACACCATTTGTTACTTCTTGGAGAGTGGTGTCTCCTAGATTGGCTAGGTGTCACTTGGGAGCCTCCGACAAGATTGTGGAGTTGAACCAAGAAGTTCGTAAGGGCAAGGAGATCGCCTACTTCGTGAAGATCTACCGCTAGTGAGGCAAGTCCTGTGTGGGCGATGGCCATGGTGGGATAGACAAGGTTGCTTCTTCGTGGACCCTTTGTGGGTGGTTGCTTCTTCGTGGACCCTTCGTGGGTGGAGCCCTTTGTGGACTCCCGCAACCGTTACCCTTTGTGGGTGGAGCCCTTTGTGGACTCGCGCAACTGTTACCCTTTGTGGGTTGAAGTCTCCATCAACGTGGATGTAGGATAGCACCACCTATCCGAACCACGGGAAAAACATCCGTGTCTCCAATTGCGTTTGAACTCTCCAAACCCTTCCCTTTACATTCTTGCAAGTTGCATGCTTTACTTTCCGCTGCCAATATACTCTTTGCATGCTTGCTTGAATTGTGTGATGATTGCTTGACTTGTCCTACAATAGCTAAAATCTGCCAAGAACTAAAATTGGGAAAAGGTTAAGTTTTTATTTGGTCAAGTAGTCTAATCACCCCCCTTCTAGACATACTTTCGATCCTACAAGTGGTATCAGAGCTTTGGTCTCCATCTGCTTTGGTCTCCATAGCTTTTGGTGGTCATAGCCTTGGTTTCACAACCTAGGAGAGTATGGCGTCTAGCGAGGGAAATTATCACCGTAGAGGTCCTTACTTTGATGGTACTAATTTTGCTAGTTGGAAGCATAAAATGAAAATGCATATTCTTGGACATAACTCCGCCGTTTGGGCTATTGTATGTGTTGGTTTGCAAGGTGACTTCTTTGATGGGAAAGAACCAAACCGTGAAGCTACCGCGGATGAGTTGAAGATGTTGCAATACAATGCTCAAGCTTGCGATATTCTCTTCAACGGATTGTGCCCCGAAGAATTCAACAAAATCAGCCGTCTTGAGAATGCAAAGGAAATTTGGGACACTTTGATTGATATGCACGAAGGTACCGACTCCGTCAAGGAATCCAAGTTGGATGTGCTTCAAAGTCAACTTGACAAGTTCAAGATGAAGGATGGTGAAGGTGTCGCTGAAATGTACTCTAGGCTTGCTCTCATCACAAATGAGATTGCCGGCTTAGGAAGTGAAGAGATGACCGATAGATTCATCATCAAGAAGATTCTAAGAGCCTTGGATGGAAAATATGATACCGTGTGCACATTGGTCCAAATGATGCCCAATTACAAAGATCTCAAGCCAACGGACGTGATTGGAAGAATTTTTGCTCATGAGATGTCACTTAAGGATAAAGAGGAACTTCACAACAAATCAAGTGGTGCCTACAAAGCCTCATGTGAAGCCCCTACATCATCAAGTGAGAAACAGGACTTCAATGAAGAATTGAGCTTAATGGTGAAGAACTTCAACAAGTTCTACAAGAGTAGAAGCAAAGATAGAAGCTTCAAGTCAAGGTCCTACAATGACAAAAGATCTTCTAGTCGAGAGCGAAACTGCTACAGTTGTGGAAGACCCGGACACTATTCCAATGAGTGTACGGCTCCCTACAAGAGAAGAGAAGACTCTCCAAAAAGAAGAAGCAAAGAATCACCACCAAGAGAGAGAAGGAGTAGAGATGATCGTTATGAACGAAGATACTCACGGAGAAGCAAGGATTCGGAAAGGAAGGAAAAATCATCAAGGAGCTACACAAAACGAAGACATCAAGCTCATGTTGGTGAATGGGTATCCGGCTCCAACTCCGACAGCCACTCTGAGAGAAGTTATCACTCCGACTCCGAAGATACTCAAGATGAAGGTGTTGCCGGTCTAACACTTGTGTCAACCAACTCCTACGACATATTTGACTCACCAAAGGAAGGAATTGGAAGATGCTTCATGGCTAAAGGTCCTAAGGTAACACACCCCGAGTATGTTGATTTCAATAGTGATGAAGATGACTTGTTAGGTGATGATTTGCTTGTTGACAACTCTAGTGATGAA
Source organism: Triticum dicoccoides (assembly GCF_002162155.2). Taxonomy (NCBI): domain Eukaryota; kingdom Viridiplantae; phylum Streptophyta; class Magnoliopsida; order Poales; family Poaceae; genus Triticum; species Triticum dicoccoides. Next base: position 373,029,904 of record NC_041388.1, on the reverse strand, counting down.
TACTATGATGAAACGTCAATTAAACATGCTAATCAAGATAAAACGAATGACAATGATAAGGAGAAGATTTAGGCCCTAACTAAAGAACTAAACACTCTTAAGTTAGCTCATGAAACTATCTTCGAAGATCATCGAGAACTTTTAAGAGCTCATGAGAAATTACGCTTTGAAAAGCTCAATCTTGAGCAAGAGCATGAGTTCTTAAAAGCAATCAATGATGATCTCCGCAAGAAAAGTTCTTCTCACATTGCCAAGCATTTACTCTTATCCACTTACATGCCTCAAGTCAAGTCTAGTAACAATAACAAGAAAGACTCTTCCTCTAGTAGTAACAATGATCATGCTAAATCCAATATTGTTGCTTCTAGGAGTTCTCTTGATTCCACTAATGATTCTCTTAGCCAAGTTACACTTGAGCAAGAAAATAGCTTATTGAAGGGAATTATAGAGAAAGGAGTGTACAAAAGCCTTGCCGGGAGTAAGCAATTCAAGGAAATTGTGCGCAAGCAAGGAATGCACCGGAAGAATCAAGGTGTTGGTTTTGAACGAAAGCTCAACGCCAATGGAGTTGAGTGGGAAGAAGATCAATACCCCAAGACAAAGTTTGTTCCTCAACAAGAGAAGTATGATACTTCTTTCAAGGGAACACAAGCTCAAGATGATCTTCCACCACAAGACTACGAGCAAAAAGGGAAGGACAAGCTTCAAGAGGAAATTGATGCATTTGAAGAAGCTCCTAAGACCTTAGTCAAGTGGATTCCCAAGACTACTTCAAGTTCCACTTCATCAAGTACGACTACAACTCCAAGGATTCCCATCAAGATGGTGTGGATCCAAAAGAAGAAGAACTAGAAGAGTTCTTGAGGGTGACTCCGCCAACATACTTCACTCTTATAATTTTGGCAAGAACAAGTGCAATCAACTTCCACATCTTGCACTAGTTCAAGTAGTCACAAACCCTCTTCTTGGTAAGACAAGGGACAAGGTAACCTAAAAGTTTTCATGGACATCATCTTGTGTGTGCATCACTCTATGTCTATGGATATCCTTGTTTGTTCCTTGTGGGACTAACCCATGTAGGTATTGAAAGTGCAATTCACTCAAATGGATAGCTCCAAGTGATCTACATCAACATTGAGCATCCACATCTTCAACATCTACATGAAGTCATCATCGACAAAACCCAAGGTTAGTTCATCCCTCTAAGGGGGGATATCACATCTAGGAGGAGCTTTACTCTAAGACTTGAGCTAAAGCAACTCTAAAGATGTGAACACAACAATGCTTTATGTAAAAGTGGTAACCCCACTTGAGCTTAAACGATGAGTATGACCTATGATCAAGTGCTCTCACTTGACTCCTAAGTCAATATACTCATATATAGATGACCTTGTCATCGCAAATTGCTTGATAGATGCTAGAATTGGTTGTGCATGCCTTGCCACATATTTCATTTGCCATCTTATTGTGTGAGCATGCTGATTGCATATTTTACTCATTCGAGGACATCCACTTGTTGTTTTGATTGTTTAGTTTTATTTCCTTTTGCCAAGTGGATGGACAAGAATGCCTAAGAACCTCCTCTAGCTATCTATGCTTTTCTCGTCTCAAACTCTATTCATGCTACATCACAAAATTTGATCAAGTCAGATTCGAACCACTCCGTGTGAGGAGCGCTCGGAGTCCCCGATTCGTCATAGACTTAAACTTCCAAAACCTCTTTATGATTCTCAGTCTGACCGATACCCCACTTTCGGTCCTACCGAGATCATTAAGTTGATCTAGGTTTTCGATCTCGGTGCAACCGATTTGAACCTTTCGGTCACACCGAGTTGTTCCACTCGGTCACACCGATAGGGTCGGGCTATATATAGTCACGGGCAAAATTTGGAAATTTCTCCGAACCCCTTCGCCCGCGCGATAGCCTGCTCTGCCAACGTGGTCTCCGTATCGTCTTCTCGCCGCCAGCCGCCTCCAGTCGCTGGTCTCCGTCGCCGTCAACGGAATTCTACCCCGCCGTTGCCGCCGTAGCGAGTCTCCGCCGAACTAGGGTATGGACTCGATCTTTGTGCTATTCTCCAATCTGATTCCTAGCACATTGTGATCATCATGATTCTTGCCATGATTGAAACACTCCTATCCAGTCAATGCGCCCGTAGATTAGCTTTGATTCGAAAATTTTAGGGTTAGGTTTCCGCCGAAACCATCTTGGACCCACCGAGTTGAAAAACTCGGTCCCACCGATTTGGCTTATGCCATTGCACAAGTGAGACTCGGTCTGACCGAGAATTACTTATCGGTGTGACCGATTTTGGAACTCTATGAAACCCTAGCAGTCTCGGTGCCACCGAACTATGACTCGGTCCAACCGAGTTCACTAGTTTAGGTTCCAAAACTGCTTCGGTATCACCGAGTGTAAAAATCGGTAGATCCGAGATGTTTTCAGTGGGAAACTAAAACTAAGTTTTTGGACCATTCTTTTGCAAAAATCTCTGCACTTTGTGATGCTCATCTATTCTACCTCATCTCTAAACTATTCACAGGTCAGCAGTCAGCTTGTTCATCATGTCAGACCAGAGTGACAGCCAGAATGTGTTAGAACAGCAGGTGCACATGAGTGAGGGCACTAGTCCCTCCAGCTCTTCAGATGAGGGCAGCAGGAGCACCCCTAGCAACTTGCCAAAAGCTGCCACCAGACAGAGGAAGAAGAGAACTTCAGATTCTGAAGATGAAGATTATGTGGCAGAGGAAGAGGCCACTTCTAAGAGAGTTGAGCCAGCACAGGGCACAAAGCCAGGTTTGAAAATCAAAAGGCCAGCACGCAGGCAGCCTATGTCAAAGGCTAGAGCTTCAACTGAGAAGCCTGCACCCAAAGAGCCAGTTGCTGCTGAAGGCAAGAAGAGGAAGGAAAGGGTCAAGAAGACCATAGCCAGAGTGCTTGGAAAGGCTTCCATCATGGAAGAGGAAGAGGAAGAAGAGGTTGCTGCACCAGCACCTAAGGCACCTAAGCTTATGGGTGATGCTATCAGGACAGGGGCTAAAGCACCTAAGGCCCAAAGAAGCACCCAAAGCTGCCTCCAAGCCAAAACCTAAGAGGAAGAAGAGGTTGCTGCACCAGCACCTAAAGCACCTAAGGCCCAAAGAAGCACCCAAAGCTGCCTCCAAGCCAAAACCAAAGAGAAATACAAGGAGCGTACCTGCTGCTGAAAAGAATAAGGCCCCAATGCCTGAGACTGTTGCTGAAGAAGAGGATGAAGAGCAAGTTCTGAGAAAGCTCAAGCCCAAGATCCCAGACCACAACGATGCTCATCCTGTGGCTGAGGACATGAAGCTCAGGAGAGACTCAGGGCTAAGGAAGTGGAGAGAAGCAGATCCGTATGCTTCAAGGAGGAGGACTGCTGTGGATTACAGATTTCACACCAAGGAGCAGCAAGATTTTTATGAGATAGTGCTGCTTGATAAGAAGCCAATAGTCTGTGACATGAGATGGGTTGATTGGCAATACATCAAGGACAACGAAGAGTACTACCCTGGAGTACAGGACAGCTTCAAGGCATGTGGAGTAGAGGACTTTGTTGGGCAGAAGCTCACAAAGTGGAACGAGGAACTCATCATGAAGTTCTACTCCACAGCCCACTTATATCCAGATGGTAGGATAACTTGGATGTCTGAGGGTACGAGGTACCAATCTACAGTTGCTGAATGGGCTCAGTTGATCAATGCCCCAGAGGAGCAAGCAGATGACTTGGATATCTATGCCAAGAAGAAAATGGACCACAACTCAATGTCCAATATGTATAAGGAAATTCCAAACGAAGCTCTTGACACTTTCAAATTTGGCTCAGTGCATTATCTTCTGTTAGGGCTGCCAACCATCAATTGGATATTGAGGCACACCTTATTGCCCAAGTCTGGAGATCACAAGATGATCAGAGGCCATGCAATCAATTTGCTTCATGTATTTGATGTGCCACAGAAGTTCAAGGTCATGAGCCTCATAGTAGAGACTATCAAGAGGACTGCAGCAGATCAGAAGAGGAGCTGTGGATATGCCCCTCAAATTCAGGAGCTCATCAACTCCAGATGGGAACGGGCATATACTTGTTGGACAAGGAACACCTGCCCATCCGTCCAGATTTTGAGGACAATCAAGTTGTCATGACTGAGAATGAGCCATCATCTGCCCAAGCACAAGCAAAGAAGGAGAAGGCAAGGAAGGAGAAAGCTGCCAAGATGCCAACTCAAGAGGAGGCATCTGAGTATTTCTTGAAAACCAAACAAGAGCAGCTTGGTTACCTGATTGCATCCACCCTGCGGATTGAGCAAGGACTAGCCACCCTAACTCAAAACCAGGCAAGCTTAGAGATGATCATGGAACAAAAGTTCTATGACTTGGATGTCAAGGTGACAGAAATTCAGACTGCAGTGGAGCAGCTTCAAGATGATATGCAGGAGAGGAAAGGGAAGACAACCACTGATGCCTTTGCCAGAGTGCCACGAGGTCCGAGGTCGTCTGCAGTGCCAGTTCCTGACACAAGAGCAACTGCCTCAGCTCCAGCCGTAGCACCAGCCCAACCTGCTCCAGCGTCTACTTCAGCTCCAACTCCAGCGTCTACTTCAGCATCTACAGAAGCCTTCGTCCTTGGAGTGCTCCGGACTCCTCCACCACCTGAAGATCAAGCCTGAGCGTCGATCTAGCACTATGCATTTTCTAGGAACTTTTTGGTAACTTGTTGCCAAAGGGGGAGGAAAATGTATAGATCATAGGCTTCGAGAGAGAGAGTGTTGTTTTTTCTCTCTTGCTTTATTTGGTGGTTTTTCGAACTTTGTTTGCTTTTGAGTGCTTGAGATACTATGTCATTGCTCGTGAGACATTGATGATCATGTGTTTGATCATAAGCTACACTTAATGTTTGCTTAATGCTATTATCTTATCTATCTTATGTGATCATTCACTATTCTTGGTGATGAGTGCATGTATTTCATTCCTATCATTTTAAGCGCTCCACCAAGATGTATGTGACATGGAAGAGTAACCCATGACTCTAACTCTTTGTGCATTTGCAGTCCAAAGCAAATTTTAAATATGCACAAATTTAGGGGGAGCTCTTACTTATCACATACTTCTCAAAGCGACGATATATTTCATGCTTATTATCATGTGTCGAAGCTTTTATCTATATGTTGTCATCAATTACCAAAAAGGGGGAGATTGAAAGTGCAACTATCCCTAGGTGGTTTTGGTAATTCATAACAACATATAGCTCATTGAGCTAATGCTATTCCAAGATGATTATTTCAGGAAAGCTCAATGATTGGCATGGCATGGATGTGGAAGTGGAACCCTCAAAATGCTAAGGACAAAGGATTGGCTCAAGCTCAAAAGCTCAAGACTCTTCATTTTATATTTTAGTGATCCAAGATCACATTGAGTCTTTAGGAAAAGCCAATACTATCAAGGAGGGATGAGGTGTTGCTTAATGAGCCTCTTGCTTCATGTGCTTAGTGATATGCTCCAAAACCCTCAACTACTTTCCCATATCCACATATGATCTAAACCCTAAGCCAAACTCGGTCCTACCGATTCTTCCTATCCGGCGCCACCGAGTTTCACTTGTCATAAGCCATTGTCAAACCCTAGCAATTCGGTTCTACCGATAGGGATCTCGGTCTCACCGAGATGGGATTGCAAACTCTCTGTTTCCCTTTCGTAACTTTTCGGTCTCACCGAAAGAGCGAATCGGTCCCACCGAGATTGCAATGTAAATTCAGTGTTTCCCTTTTGTAACTTTTCGGTCTCACCAAAAGAGCAAATCGGTCCCACCGAGTTTGCCTGACCAACTCTCTAGTTAGCTAATTACCAAATTCGGTCTCACCGAGTTTGTGTAATCAGTCTCACCGAGATTACGTTATGCCCAAACCCTAACCATATCGGTCCCACCGAGTTGCATGTCAGTCCCACCGAAAATCTCTAACGGTCACTAGGTTTACACTTTCGGTCTGACCGAGTTTGTTGATTTTGTCCCACCGAGATTGGAAAACTGTGTGTAACGGTTGGATTTTGTGTGGAGGCTATATATACCCCTCCACCTCCTCTTCATTCGTGGAGAGAGCCATCATAACACATACACAATTCCAACTCTTATGTTCTGAGAGAGAACCACCTACTCATGTGTTGAGACCAAGATATTCCATTCCTACCATATGAATCTTGATCTCTAGCCTTCCCAAGTTGCTTTCCACTCAAATCTTCTTTCCACAAAATCCAAATCCTATGAGAGAGAGTTGAGTGTTGGGGAGACTATCATTTGAAGCACAAGAGCAAGGACTTCATTACCTACACACCATTTGTTACTTCTTGGAGAGTGGTGTCTCCTAGATTGGCTAGGTGTCACTTGGGAGCCTCCGACAAGATTGTGGAGTTGAACCAAGGGGTTTGTAAGGGTAAGGAGATCGCCTACTTCGTGAAGATCTACCGCCAGTGAGGCAAGTCCTGTGTGGGTGATGGCCATGGTGGGATAGACAAGGTTGCTTCTTCATGGACCCTTTGTGGGTGGTTGCTTCTTCGTGGACCCTTCGTGGGTGGAGCCCTTTGTGGACTCGCGCAACCGTTACCCTTTGTGGGTGGAGGCCTTTGTGGACTCGCGCAACCGTTACCCTTTGTGGGTTGAAGTCTCCATCAATGTGGATGTAGGATAGCACCACCTATCCGAACCACGGAAAAAACATCCGTGTCTTCAATTGCGTTTGAACTCTCCAAACCCTTCCCTTTACATTCTTGCAAGTTGCATGCTTTACTTTCCGCTGCCAATATACTCTTTGCATGCTTGCTTGAATTGTGTGATGATTGCTTGACTTGTCCTACAATAGCTAAAATCTGCCAAGAACTAAAATAGGGAAAAGGTTAAGTTTTTATTTGGTCAAGTAGTCTAATCACCCCCCCTCTAGACATACTTTCGATCCTACACAAGGAGTAACAGTAAGTAAGGAGAAAGGAAAGATGAAACCAGTGACTCGTTGAAGATAATGATTTGTTGGACCAGTTCTAGTTGCTGTGACAACTGTACGTCTGGTTAGGGCGGCTAGGTATTTAAACCTAAGGACACACAGTCCCGGACACCCAGTCCTGAACACGCAGCTCAGGACACCCAGTCCTCACCATATTCCCCTTGAGCTAAGGTCACACAGACCTCGCCCAATCACTCTGGTAAGTCTTCAAGGTAGACTCCCAAACCTTCACAGACTTCGTTCACCGGCGATCCACAATGTCTCTTGGATGCTTAGAATGCGACGCCTAACCGGCTGGAGGATGCACAGTCCTCAAGTGTGATAAGTCTTCAGATCACATAGACAAGAAGACTTAAGTGATGCCTAATTCTCTTTGGCTCTGGGTGGTTAGGGCTTTATCCTTGCAAGGAATTCTCTCTCAAAGGCTTCGAGGTGGGTTGCTCTCAAACGACAAAAGCCGTACTCTGAATCTGAGCAGCCAACCGTTTATGGTTGTAGGGGGTGGGCTATTTATAGCCACTAGGCAACCCGACCTGATTTGTCCGAAATGACCCTGGGTCACTAAGGAACTGACACGTGTTCCAACGGTCAGATTTCAAACTCACATGGCAACTTTACTTGGGCTACAAGCAAAGCTGACTTGTCCGACTCTGGACAAGATTTGCTCTCATAGTCTTCACTCGAAGACATAGGTTTTGTTTAAGCATCACTTGAGTCATTCTGACTGGTTCTCTTGGACCCCACTTAACAGTACGTGGTTCCTATGACTCAACAAAGAAGAAAAAGAACTATGAAAGATCTAAGTCTTCAAGCTCCATAGGCTTGATGCGGTGTCTTCTCTTGTCATAGTCTTCAATGTGAATATCTTCATATACCACCTTTGACATCAATGTCTTCATACATTTTTAGGGGTCATCTCTGGTAGGAAAACCGAATCAATGAGGGACTTCTACCTGTGTTATCCTGCAATTCTCACAAACACATTAGTCCCTCAACTAGGTTTGTTGTCAATACTCCAAAACCAACTAGGGGTGGCACTATATGCACTTACAGGAATCCTACTCCTACTAGGAGGAGGATTCCTCCCCCTGGCGCACCCTCTAGGGCCGGACGGCCTCCCCTTGCTCCCTTATATACGGGGGCAGGGGGCACCTCTAGAAACATAAGTTGATCTTTGATCTCTCCCAGTCGTGTGCGGTGCCCCCCTCCACCATAATCCACCTTGGTCATACTGTAGCGGTGCTTAGGTGAAGCCCTGCAATGGTAGCTTCATCAACATCGTCACCATGCCATCGTGCTGACGAAACTCTTCCCTGAGCTCTACTGGATCGTGAGTTCGCGGGACGTCACCGAGCTGACCGTGTGCTGAACACGGAGGTGTCGTACGTTCGGTACTGAGGATCGGTCAATCGTGAAGACGTACGACTACATCAACCGCGTTGTCATAACGCTTCCGCTTAACGGTCTACGAGGGTACATGGACGACACTCTCCCCTCTCGTTGCTATGCATCACCATGATCTTGCGTGTGCGTAGGAATTTTTTGAAATTACTACGTTCCCCAACAGCGAACTCCCAGCAGGCGGCGTCGAGGGCAGGCCGACTCCTAACAGGCGGCCCTCCCTCCCCTCTGAGTCTGCATGACATTAACCTGATGAGACGGGATGTAGCTATAGTGAGCCCCCACCAGGTGGCGGGACTGTAGCCATGCACCCCCCGACAAAGACTCCATCATCAAGGGCGAGGCTACAATATAAATCAGTCAAATGTGACATGCAAACGGCGGGCCCTACCTGTTGGCCGAGTTCGAGGCAGCCAGCGGGACCCACCGAGCGACGGGCCCCAGCAGCTGGCGGAGAAGCCTGTGCCTAGAGACACTGACGGCTGAGTTCTACCCCGGCCGGATTACTATTGTACCCCTGGGGGTGGGCCTATATAAACCCCCTAGGCTCACCCATGCAAAGGGTTCCGAAACCTAGCTAGCATACACACATGTAGAGAGAAGTAGATGAGCTAGCCTTGCCCTTCTTCTTCCTCTAGCAAAACAGCTCAAGGAGCACACTTGTAGCTACTCTATTGATGATAGTCATCATGCGGAGACCCTGCAGACGAGGACTAGGGGTGTTATCTCCATGTAGAGCCCCGAACCTGGGTAAACCTCATAGGCGTTCGAGGTCACGCTCACTCCCGCTTCTAGAGGCCGACGACGTACTCTTGTCCCCCTCCATGATAAGCCACCCCCTGGCATATGTCGCTAGATATCCCCGACAGATTTGAACTGGAATCGAACAAGTAGGAAGATTAGGCGAAGTTTTGCTAGGGTTTGGAGAGCTTTGGAGGAAGAAGAAGAAGAAAAGAGAGAGATGGGGGCGAAATACCTCCTTCCTCGGGAGACTTGTGGCCAACAGTGTTCCATACGACCGGCCATGCGAGCGGGAGCGCTCGTATGGAAGGCCGTCGTTCACCCTGATATCTCATTTGTGTTTATGTATACCTCATGCGACCGCTGAAACGAACGTTAGTGCCCATATGGAACACCATCAAACACTCTGGATTTTTGTTCTCTTCTGGCCGAGGATGTCATATGACCACTTATACGAGCATGAGCGCTCATATGAAAGACCTCCAAACACTCTGGAATTTTTCTCTATTTCTGTGAAGAGCTCATACGACCGCCCATGCGAGCGGTTGCACCCGTATGGGACGCCGTCGTCTACTCCGTTGCCTCCAGATGTTTTCTGCCCGAACCGCCATGAAGTCATACGACTACCCATACGAACGTGGTGGTTGCATGATAGGTCATCTGTTGTGTTGTTTCTTTTGAAACTTCTCTTTTTCTTTATTCACCTGTGGGGTTAGCTCCAACACAATACATAAGCATATATCCAGGCATTCAAACATCAATACAACACATAATTTAATTGCACATAACAAAGCCTTCATGAGAACAACTCTTCCAAACTTAACTTCTTCAGTTAGAACTTCAACACTCTTTTTATTGAAAAAAGTTAAAACTTACTTTTCTACTTTCTTTGCGTGGGTTGCCTCCCATGAGGTGCTTGTTTTTGGCCAGTTAGCTTGACCACGGTGAATATTATTTAGGTGCAAATACACTGAGACCATAGCTTCTGACATTGACAACAATGCCTTATCTGGTGTAGGTCTTCATTCCCTTTTTCCTAGGGAAATGTCTCACAAAAGGATCTTTAGCAGGTAAGTCAAATCTAACATTTGCCTCAAACACATTTATCACAACTTTGATAGTCCTTATAAAAGGTATATCATTAATTCTGGAGAAATAGGATCTTCAGGCATATCAACTATCATGAGATCAATCATGACAGGGCAATCATTTATTTGAACTACAACTCCATGCTTAATTCCTACTGCTTGAGTAAAAGTAGATTTAGCCATATTCAACCTAATCTCAGTAGTAGCATAAGGGTCTATACAGAGACTATCATAAACAAACTTAGGGATAGTAGAAACACTAGCCCCTAGATCACATAAAGCATTGAACTTATTTAAACCAATCTCGATCTCTATAGTAGGCTCAAAAGCATCGTCTTGCTTACTTGGTAACTTACTGAAAAGCTTCTTTCTTTCATCATCAAGCTCATGTACCTTGGCTGCAATGTGATCGACAAAGACATTATATGCCTCATCATTTGATACCTCGGGTGGTGGGTGCTTCATTGTTATCAGTTTTATGAATTCTGCAATAGTGTTGGTGTACTCCGACACATGGATTTTGTCAAGCTCTTCTGACTTTCCTTCGTTGCTTCTCACCATCTTAATTTCTTCAACCAGGTTAGGTTTCGGTTTACTTGCAAACTTATCTAGGATTAATGTTTGGCTCTCTGCAATTTTAGCCACTTGTGCTTCCATATTCTTGGATCTTCCATCTAGCATCTACACATCATTTGTTAGTCCAACAATCTTATCGCTCAACTGACTAAGTAAGGTAACACAGTTCTTCAAAATATTTTGAAGCTTCATTCTGCTTAGTTTGACTAGTAATAAAACTTTCTAGAGTATCCTCAAGAGTATTTCTATTGCTGCTACTAGCTCCATTAAAATTATTTGATGCTCCACTATTATTAGGATAGGGAAGTCTAGGAGCATACCCATTATTTTTCCGGTTGGTATTGGCTATTGCGAGCAATGAAATTCACATCACTGACTTCTTCATCAGTGCTGGCATTTATGTTTACCTCTTCTTTACCTTTCACCATGGAGATAAGTTTATCAAGTTTGATTGTCCACTCCGTGCTACTTTCTTCTATTGCGTCCACCCTCTTGGTGGTGGCTCTTTCAACATGCCATTGGGCAAGGTTTTCTTGCATATCATCAAGTAATTTCTTGACATCATCTATGGGTTTTCCCATGATTGTTCCTCCTGCAGCTATTGAAGCATAGTTTTTGACATGTTATTTAAACTATTATATAACATATGAAGGATTAACCATTCCTCCATTCCATGAGTAGAACAGTTCCTTATAGCTTCGTTCATTCTATCCCACACAAGCGCTAGTGGCTCAAGTTCTTCCTGCTTGAAACCTGTAGTCCAAGAATGTAATTGCATAATTTTTGCAGGTGGACAAAACATAGATAAAAATTCTTGCAACAATCAGCCCAAGAAGTAATACTGTCTCTAGGTAGAGCTAGAAGCCATTCTTTTGCTTTTTCTCTCAAAGAGAAAGGAAATAGATGCAACTTTAAAGCGTTAGGGTCATAATCCCTAATGCGTGTCATGTTGCACAACTTAGTGAAATTATGCAAGTGCATACCGGCATCTTTAGAAGCAGAGCCTCCAAATTGGTCATTTGACTCATGGAAACTAAGTTCGGTTTAATCTCATACTCAAAGGAAACAACCTCAAGTTGTGCTATGGGTTCGCGCATAAGGTTATTGCTGGGAGTAGCAAAACTCCCAAGATTACGAGCCATGGTAATATTTTTGGGGGTTTTCAACTGACAAGACTTGCAACAAAACTAAAACTAAAACTAAAACAACACTGGTACATCGAGGTGCTATACAAACGGTTTTTAACCCATTTTCGTGACGGCATTTGGAACCGTCGCCAAGTGAGTGTGGGCGATAGGGGGGTACTTCCCACACGACCCGGAAACCATCAGGGATATGCCCTCCTGGCACACATGCTCGGCAAAATGAGGTCGTGTGCGCCCGGCGAGCGCTCAAATACGGTAATACATACAATAGAGCTAAAAAAATACAATTATACAGGTGAAATTGTTTCCGGTTGCAAGTACATCCCACATAGTCAGTCCCCGCTAAACGTTTCCGTTCGTATGTACATCCCACACAGTCACTCCAAAGAAAATGTTTCTGTTCACATATAGATCACACACAATTTTTCCCGTTAAATCGTTTGTGATAACGTTGCCATTGCACATGATATTAACAATTTTATCGTTTGCATTATTGAATGCATCACACACAGTGCGTAGAAGAAACTGTGTGGCAAAGGCTGTCCATCACACACAGTTTTTATGTGGTAAACGTTTGCGCAAGGTGGCCTAACACAAACAGTTTTCAAGAGAAGGTCGTGTGTGATTGTTCATTGATCCAACACGGTTTATTCCTAGAAATTGTGTGTGTTGCCTAAGGTCATCGCCCATGGTGTTTCTCAATAACCGTTTGCAATAGCAAAACTCAATTAGCAGGCTAATTCGCCAGTAGCGGGCTAATTGCCCTATTACTAATAATCCATTTATTTGTTGGGGAACACAGTAATTTCAAAAATTTCCTACGCACACGCAAGATCATGGTGATGCATAGCAACGAGAGGGAAGAGTATTATCCACGTACCCTCATAGACCGTAAGCGGAAGCGTTATGAGAACGCGGTTGATGTAGTCGAACGTCTTCACGATCCGACCGATCCAAGTACCGAACGCATGGCACCTCCGAGTTCAGCACACGTTCAGCTCGATGATGTCCCACGAACTCCGATCCAGCAGAGCTTCACGGGAGAGTTCCGTCAGCACGACGGCGTGATGACGGTGAGGATGTTGCTACTGATGCTGGGCTTCGCCTAAGCACCACTACGATATGATCGAGGTGGATTATGGTGGAGGGGGGCACCGCACACGGCTAAGGGATCAATGATCAACTTGTGTGTCTCCATGGGGTGCCCCCTCCCCATATATAAAGGAGTGGAGGAGGGGAGGGTCGGCCCTCTACTATGGCGCGCCCTGGGGAGTCCTACTCCCACCGGGAGTAGGATTCCCCCCCTTCCATGTAGTAGGAGTAGGAGGGAAGGAAATGGAAACAAGAAGAGAAGGAAGGAGGGGGCACCGCCCCTCCCCCTAGTCCAATTCGGACTAAGCCTTGGGGGGGCATGCAGCCTCCCCTCTCTCTTTCCCCTAAAGCCCAATAAGGCCCATATACTCCGCGGCGAATTCCCGTAACTCTCCGGTACTCCGAAAAATACCCGAATCACTCAAAACCTTTCCGATGTCCGAATATAGTCGTCCAATATATCGATCTTTACGTATCGACCATTTCGAGACTCCTCGTCATGTCCCCGATCACATTCGGGACTCCAAACTACCTTCGGTACATCAAATCACATAAACTCATAATACCAATCGTCACCGAACATTAAGCGTGCAGACCCTACGGGTTCGAGAACTATGTAGACATGACCGAGACACATCTCCGGTCAATAACCAATAGAGGAACCTAGATGCTCATACTGGCTCCTACATATTCTACGAAGATCTTTATCGGTCAAATCGCATAACAACATACATTGTTCCCTTTGTCATCGATATGTTACTTGCCCGAGATTCAATCGTCGGTATCTCAATACCTAGTTCAATGTCGTTACCGGCAAGTCTCTTTACTCGTTCCGTAATACATCATCCCTCAACTAACTCATTAGTTGCGTTGCTTGCAAGGCTTTAAAGTGATGTGTATTACCGAGAGGGCCCAGAGATACCTCTCCGACAATCGGAGTGACAAATCCTAATCTTGATCTATGCCAACTCAACAAGTACCATCGGAGACACCTGTAGAGCACCTTTATAATCACCCAGTTACGTTGTGACGTTTGGTAGCACATAAAGTGTTCCTCCGGTATTCGGGAATTGCATAATCTCATAGTCATGGGAACATGTATAAGTCATGAAGAAAGCAATAGCAATATACTAAACGATCGAATGCTAAGCTAACGGAATGGGTCAAGTGAATCACATCATTCTCTAATGATGTGATCACGTTAATCAAATGACAACTCATGTCTATGGCAAGGAAACTTAACCATCTTTGATTCAACGAGCTAGTCAAGTGGAGGTATACTAGTGACACTCTGTTTGTCTATATATTCACACATGTACTAAGTTTCCGGTTAATACAATTCTAGCATGAATAATAAACATTTATCATGATATAAGTAAATATAAATAACAACTTTATTATTGCCTATAGGGCATATTTCCTCCAATCTCCCACTTGCACTAGAGTCAATAATCTAGTTCACATCCTTATGTGATTTAACACCAATAGTTCACATATTTATGTGATTAGTTCACATCTCCATGTGACTAACACCCAAAGGGTTTACTAGAGTCGATAATCTAGTTCACATCGCTATGTGATTAACACGCAAAGAGTGATCATGTTTTGCTTGTGAGAGAAATTTAGTCAACGGGTCTGCCACATTCAGAGCCGTATGTATTTTGCAAATTTTCTATGTCTACAATTCTTTGCACGGAGCTACTCTAGCTAAATGCTCCCACTTTCAATATGTATGTAGATCGAGACTTAGAGTCATCCAGATCTAGCTAAATGCTCCCACTTTCAATATGCATCGATGCAACTCTTTACGACGAGCTCTTTGTAACCTCCATAACCGAGAAACATTTCCTTATTCCACTAAGGATATTTTTGACCGCTTTCAAGTGATCTACTCCTAGATCACTATTGTACTCCCTTGCCAGAATCATGCTAAGGTATATAATAGGACTGGTAAACAGCATAGCATACTTTATAGAACCTATGACTGAGGTATAGGGAATGACTTTTCATTCTCTTTGTATTTTCTGTCGTGGTCGGGTTTTGAGTCTTTACTCAACTTCACACCTTGCAACATAGGCA
Organism: Triticum dicoccoides; assembly: GCF_002162155.2. NCBI lineage: Eukaryota > Viridiplantae > Streptophyta > Magnoliopsida > Poales > Poaceae > Triticum > Triticum dicoccoides. Next base: position 373,014,774 of record NC_041388.1, on the reverse strand, counting down.
AGAACTCCTTCTTTGACTGTTCCATTTTGAACTACTTCAAAATCTTGTCAAGGTATGTACTCATTGAAAATATATCAAGCGTCTTGATCTATCTCTATAGATCTTGATGCTCAATATGTAAGTAGCTTCACCGAGGTCTTTATTTGAAAAACTCCTTTCAAACACTCCTTTATGCTTTCCAGAAAATTCGACATTATTTCCGATCAAAAATATGTCATTCACATACATTTATCAGAAATGCTGTAGTGCTCCCACTCACTTTCTTGTAAATACAGGCTTCACCGCAAGTCTGTATAAAACCATATGCTTTGATCACTTTATCAAAGTATATATTCCAACTCTGAGATGCTTGCACCAGTTCATAGATGGATCGCTGGAGCTTGCACACTTTGTTAGCACTTTAGGATTGACAAAACCTTCTTGTTGGATCATATACAACTCTTCTTTAAGAAGTCCATTAAGGAATGAAGTTTTGACATCCATTTGCCAGATTTCATAAAATGTGGCAATTGCTAACATGATTCGGACAGACTTAAGCATAGATACGAGTGAGAAACTCTCATCGTAGTCAACATCTTGAACTTGTCGAAAACCTTTTGCGACAATTCGAGCTTTGTAGATAGTAACACTACTATCAGTGTCCGTCTTCCTCTTGAAAATCCATTTATTCTTAATGATTCACCGATCATCGGCAACTCAATCAAAGTCCATACTTTGTTCTTATACATGGATCCCATCTCAGATTTCATGGCCTCAAGCCATTTCATGGAATTTGGGCTCATCATCGCTTCCTCACAGTTCGTAGGTTCGTCATGGTCTAGTAACATGACTTCCAGAGAGGATTATTGTACCACTCTGATGCGGACCATACTCTGGTTGTCCTACGAGGTTCGGTAGTAACTTGATCTGAAGTTTCATGTTCATCATTGGCTTCCTCATTAATTGGTGTAGGTGTCACAGGAACCGGTTTCTGTGATGTACTACTTTCCAATAAGGGAGTAGGTACAATTACCTTATAAAGTTCTACTTTCCTCCCACTCACTTCTTTCGAGAGAAACTTCTTCTCTAGAAAGGATCCATTCTTAGCAACAAAATATCTTGCCTTCGGATCTGTTATAGAAGGTGTACCCAACAGTTTCTTTTGGGTATCCTATGAAGACACACTACTCCGATTTGGGTTCGAGTTTATCAATTTGAAACTTTTTCACATAAGCATCGCAACCCCAAACTTTAAGAAATGATAGCTTTGGTTTCTTGCCAAACCATAGTTCATACAGTGTCATCTCAACAGATTTAGATGGTGCCCTATTTAACGTGAATGCAGCTGTCTCTGATGCATAACCCCAAAACGATAGCGGTAAATCAGTAAGAGACATCATAGATCGCATGATATCTAGTAAAAATGCGATTACGACGTTCGGACACACCATTACGTTGTGGTGTTCCAGGTGGCGTGAGTTGCGAAACTATTCCACATTGTTTCAAATGAAGACCAAACTCGTAAATCAAATATTCTCCTCCATGATCAGATCGTAGAAACTTTATTTTCTTGTTACGATGATTTTCCACTTCACTCTAAAATTCTTTGAACTTTTCAAATGTTTCAGACTTATGTTTCATCAAATAGATATACCCATATCTACTCAAATCATCTGTGAAGGTCAGAAAATAAGGATACCCGGCGCGAGCCTCAACACTCATCGGACCCCATACATCAGTATGTATTATTTCCAATAAGTCAGTTACTCGCTCCATTGTTCCGGAGAACGGAGCCTTAGTCATCTTGCCCATGAGGCATGGTTCGCAAGCATCAAGTGATTCATAATCAACTGATTCCGAAAGCCCATCAGCATGGAGTTTCTTCATGCGCTTTACACCAATATGACCTGAACGGCAGTGCCACAAATAAGTTGCACTATCATTATTAACTTTGCTTCTTTTGGCTTCAATATTATAAATATGTGTATCACTACGATCGAGATTCAATAAACCATTCACCTTGGGTGTATGACCACAGAAGGTTTTATTCATGTAAACAGAATAACAATTGTTCTTTGACTTAAATGAATAACCGTATTGCAATAAACATGATCCAATCATATTATGCTCAATGCAAACACCAAATAACATTTATTTTAGGTTCAACACTAATCCCGAAGGTAAAGAGAGTGTGCGATGGTGATTTTATCAACCTTTGGAATTACTTCCAACACACATCGTCACCTCGCCCTCAACTAGTCTTTGTTTATTTTGCAACTCTCGTTTTGAGTTACTACTTTTAGCAACTGAACCAGTATCAAATACCGTGGGGTTTGCTATAAACACTAGTAAAGTACACATCAATAACATGTATATCAAAATACCTTTGTTCACTTTGCCATCCTTCTTATCGGCCGAGTATCTAGGGTAGTTCCACTTCAAGTGACCATTTCCTTTGCAGTAGAAGCACTCAGTTTCAGGCTTGGGTCTAGCTTTGGGCTTCTTCACGGGAGTGGCAACTTGCTTGCCATTATTCTTGAAGTTCCCTTTCTTTCCCTTGCCCTTTTACTTGAAACTAGTGGTCTTTTCAACCATCAACACTTGATGCTTTTCTTGATTTCTACCTTCATCTATTTCAGCATCACGAAGAGTTTGGGAATCATTTCCGTTATCCCATGCATATTATAGTCCATCACGAAGTTCTAGTAACTTGGTGATAGTGACTAGAGAACTCTGTCAATCACTACATTATCTGGAAGATTAACTCCCACTTGATTCAAGTGATTGTAGTACTCAGACATTCTGAGCACATGCTCACTAGCTGAGCTATTCTCCTCCATCTTGTAGGCAAAGTACCGTGAGAGGTCTCATACCTCTCGACACGGGCATGAGTATGAAATACCAATTTCAACTCTTAGAACATCTTATATGTTCCGTGGTGTTCAAAATGTTTTCGAAGTCCCGGTTCTAAGCCATAAAACATGGTGCACTAAACTATTAAGTAGTCATCATACCGAGCTTTGTCAAACGTTCATAACGTGTGCATCTGCTCCTACAATAGGTCTGTCACCTAGCGGTGCATCAAGGACATAATTCTTCTATGCAGCAATGAGGATAATCCTTAGATTACGGATCTAATCTGCATCATTGCTACTAACATCTTTCAACTTTATTTTCTCTAGGAACATATCAAAAATAAATGGGGAGCTACATCGCAAGCTATTTATCTACAACATAGATATGCAAATACTATCAGGACCAAGTTCATGATAAATTAAAGTTCAATTTAATCATATTACTTAAGAACTCCCACTTAGATAGACATCCCTCTAGTCATCTAAATGATCACGTGATCCAAATCAACTAAACCATGTCCGATCATCACATGAAATGGAGTAGTTTTCAATGGTGAACATCACTATGTTGATCATATCTACTAGATGATTCACGATCGACCTTTCGATCTCAGTGTTCCGAGGCCATATCTGCATATGCTAGACTGGTCAAGTTTAACCCGAGTATTTCTGCGTGTGCAAAACTGCCTTGCACCCGTTGTATGTGAACGTAGAGCTTATCACACCCGATCATCACGTGGTGTCTCGGCACGACAAACTTTGGCAACAGTGCATACTCAGGGAGAACACTTGTACCTTGAAATTTACTGAGAGATAATCTTATAATGCTACCGTCGGACTAAGCAAAATAAGATGCATAAAGGATAAACATCACATGCAATAAAAAAAATATGTGACATGATATGGCCATGATCATCTTGCGCCTTTGATCTCCATCTCCAAAACACCGTCATGATCTCTATCGTTACCGACATGACACCATGATCTCCATCATCTTGATCTCTATCAACGTGTCATCACATGGTCGTCTCGCCAACTATTGCTTGTGCAACTATTGCTATCGCATAGCGATAAAGTAAGCAATTACATGGCACTTGCATCTTATGCAATAAAGAGACAACCATAAGGCTTCTGCCAGTTGCCGATAACTTTAACAAAACATGATCATCTCATACAACAATTATATATCATCACGTCTTGACCATATCACATCACAACATGCCCTGCAAAAACAAGTTAGACGTCCTCTACTTTATTGTTGCAAGTTTTACGTGGCTGCTATGGGCTGAGCAAGAACCGTTCTTACCTACGCATCAAAAACCACAACGCGGTATAGTGATTGCCTTTTGATCTTCAGAAAGAACCATGTTCATTGAATCCAATTCAACTAAAGCTGGTGAAACAGACACCCACTAGCCACCTGTGTGTGAAGCATGTTGGTAGAACTAGTCTCGTGTAAGCGTACTCGTAATGTCGGTCTGGGCCGCTTCATCCAACAATGTCGCTGAATCAAGAATCGACTAGTGACGGCAAGCAATATGTATATACCCACGCCCACAACTCCTTTGTGTTCTACTCGTGCACATGACATCTACGCATAAACCTGGCTCGGATGTCACTGTTGGGGAACGCAGTAATTTCAAAAATTTCCTACGCACACGCAAGATCATGGTGATGCATAGCAACGAGAGGGAAGAGTATCGTCCACGTACCCTTGTAGACCGTAAGCGGAAGCGTTATGAGAACGTGGTTGATGTAGTCGAATGTCTTCACGATCTGACCGCTCCAAGTACCGAATGCACGGCACCTCCAAGTTTAGCACATGTTCAGCTCGATGACGTCCCACGAACTCCGATCCAGCAGAGCTTCACGGGAGAGTTCTGTCAGCACGACGGCGTGACGACAGTGATGATGTTGCTACTGACACAGGGCTTCGCCTAAGCACCGCTACAATATGATCAAGGTGGATTATGGTGGAGGGGGCATCGCACACGGCTAAGGGATCAATGATCAACTTGTGTGTCTCCATGGGATCCCCCTCCCCGTATATAAAGGAGTGGAGGAGGGGGAGGGCCGGCCCTCTACTATGGCGCACCCTGGGGAGTCCTACTCCCACCGGGAGTAGGATTCCCCCCTTCCATGTAGTAGGAGTAGGAGGGAAGGAAGAGAAAAGAAAAGAGAAGGAAGGAGGGGGCACCGCCCCTCCCCCTAGTCCAATTCGGACTAAGCCTTGGGGGCGCGTGCAGCCTCCCCTCTCTCTTTCCCATAAATCCCAATAAGGCCCATATACTCCCCGGTGAATTCCCGCAACTCTCTGGTACTCCGAAAAATACCCGAATCACCCGGAACCATTCCGTTGTCCAAATATAGTCGTCCAATATATCGATCTTTATATCTTGACCATTTCAAGACTCCTCGTCATGTCCCGGATCTCATCCGGGACTCCGAACTACCTTCGGTACATCAAATCACATAACTCATAATACCGATCGTCACTGAACGTTAAGTGTGCGGACCCTACGGGTTCGAGAACTATGTAGACATGACCGAGACACGTCTCCGGTCAATAACCAATAGCGGAACCTGGATGCTCATATTGGCTCCTAAATATTCTACGAAGATCTTTATTGGTCAAACCGCATAACAACATACGTTGTTCCCTTTGTCATCGGTATGTTACTTGCCCGAGATTCGATCGTCGGTATCTCAATACCTAGTTCAATCTTGTTATCGGCAAGTCTCTTTACTTGTTCCGTAGTACATCATCCCGCAACTAACTCATTAGTTGCGTTGCTTGCAAGGCTTTAAAGTGATGTGCATCACCGAGAGGGTCCAGAGACACCTCTCCGACAACCGGAGTGACAAATCCTAATCTTGATCTATGCCAACTCAACAAGTACCATCAGAGACACCTGTAGGGCACCTTTATAATCACCCAGTTACGTTGTGACGTTTGGTAGCACAGAAAGTGCTCCTCCGGTATTCAGGAATTGCATAATCTCATAGTCACAGGAACATGTATAAGTCACGAAGAAAGCAATAGCAATATACTAAACGATCGAATGCTAAGATAACGGATTGGGTCAAGTTAATCACATCATTCTCTAATGATGTGATCCCTTTAATCAAATGACAACTCATGTCTATGGCTAGGAAACTTAACCATCTTTGATTCAAGAGCTAGTCAAGTAGAGGCATACTAGTGACACTCTGTTTGTCTATATATTCACACATGTACTAAGTTTCCGGTTAATACAATTCTAGCATGAATAATGAACATTTATCATGATATCAGGAAATATAAAAAACAACTTTATTATTGCCTCTAGGGCATATTTCCTTCATTATTAATCTAATTGACATTCATATTAAGCACATAATATATTTCATTTCCATATTAAGGAAGCAGGATTTCATAATTGAAATACATCAGAGTACAACATGATATAGCTTCAGCACTCAGCTACCCCATTACACAACTGCACCAGCACTAAGTTTCACATGCAACATGTAGAACCTTTCGGAATTAGCATCATAGATGGTATATAGACAGATGCATCTCATCTGGAAAACTGCTGAAGCGGAAGGCGGATACTGAGCCTTCATTCATGTTGAAGGTCTTTGCAACTTTAGGCCAGTGTCTGTGGATGATTGACCGTCCGTCCTTCGTCCTCTTTAGGAACACTTCAATATTGAACCGTGGGTGTTGTATGAAAACCTTCCTCGCCTCCTGACCATAGAGGTGGTTTGAGAGGTAATCATTAGTGAACTGCTTTGGAAAGGCCTGAAAACAAGGATGTCCATAAATATCTTCTCTATATTGGAAATGGGGCAAAGGAATAAAAAAATGCAAGGTATAATAGTTAGTACCATCTTGTAGTGAACTGATGTCTTTTTCATTGTGCAGACAAAGATCTTGTTGTTTTTTGTCGCTAATTTCTTTATCCTAACAATCTTTCTGAATTTCTTGACTTGATTGATATTCATGGACAACTCATTTCCCCATATGCAAAAAGGGTCGAACAGTGGGTCAAAACCTCTGACATTAGGACCTACATGTGCAAGACCAAATTGTTAAAAACCTAAATATTAGAATGGTTCCTGCAATTGCACAATAATGTGCTATTAGACAACTGACCATGCATGTGCTAACCTCGATTGTAAAGCTCATTGCTTCCCATTGTTTCCCTGCAACACATATAAGGTAGTTAGTCATCAGGTTAAGTAAGAGTTCGTATGCTATCAGTAAAATATGTTGATGAAAAATAAGCACATTGCAGATTCATCAGATTAATTCAAGCGACATGGAAAACCCATTTATCCAAACCAAGCATGATTAGGAACTAGGAAATATACAACTTTTATATGTTTCTCATGTATTAAGTGCGGCCAAATTCGATTTATTCCTCACATGCACAACAATACAAAATTCTACCCACGACAATTGGACATCGCATTGCAGAATTGAACCAAGCAGTTAAGTAAACACCACAACAAATGAACCAAACATTAACTGAGCACCACATTGCACAATATAACATACTCCTAATAGAAGATCAGACAGTTAACCAAACCAAGCATGCTTAACAACTTGGAAATATAGCAACTGTATTTGTTTCTCATGTATTTACTACAACCAACAATTCAATTTATTCCTCATATGGTATACAATAACAGAATGCACCCACAACAATTGAACATCGCATTGTAGAATTGAACCAAACAGTTAACTAAACACCACAACAAATGAACCAAACATTAACTGAGCACCACATTGCATAATATAACATACTCCT
>NC_041388.1:372988836-373006829 GCF_002162155.2 Triticum dicoccoides | reverse complement strand
AAATTCAATTTATCCCTCACATGGTATACAATAACAGAATGCACCCACAACAATTGAACATCACATTGCAGAATTGAACCAAACAGTTAACTAAACACCACAACAAATGAACCACATGTTAACTGAGCACCACATTGCACAATATAACATACTCCTAATAGAAGATCAGACAGTTAACCAAACCAAGCATGCTTAACAACTTGGAAATATAGCAATTGTATTTGTTTCTCACGTATTTAGTACATCCAAATTCGATTTACTTCTCACATGGTATACAATAGCAGAATGCACCCACAACTATTGAACATCACACTGCATAATTGAACCAAACAGTTAACTAAACACCACAACACAAATGAACCAAACGTTATCTGAGCACCACATTACACAATGTATAACCAAACCAAGCATGCTTGAGAACTTGGAAATATAGCAATTGTATTCGTTCTCATGTATTTTGTAAAGATAAATTCGATTTATTTCTCACATGGAAGACAATACAAAATTGCACTCTGAAGAATTGAACATCATATTTGCAGAATTGAACCAAACAGTTAACTGAAGATGACAACTAATTAACCAAACAGTTAATAAGTGAGCACCACACTGCACGACATATAGAACATATACACTAGAGCAACAGATTGCATGGTAAAATTAGATAGCACAATTCACTAGAATTTGTTAAGGAAAGGCACGAGCAGCACATGCTATGGGTAAATCGAGCATGCTTAAGTGGCGTAGCTAGCAAATGGCAAGGTGCTCCTCCAAGATCTGGGGGTCGGCACGAATGGCAGCCATCACGACCTCATCCACGCGTGCGGCCGCGCTACCTCTTGAGTACTACATTTGTTTTCCCTTGAAGAGGAAAGGGTGATGCAATAGAGCAGCGTAAGTATTTCCCTCAGTTTTTGAGAACCAAGGTATCAATCCAGTAGGAGGCCACGGACGAGTCCCTCACACCTACAAACAAATAAACTCCTCGCAATCAATGCGATAAAGGGGTTGTCAATCCCTTCACGATCACCTATGAGAGTGAGACCTGATAGATATGATAAGATAATATTTTTGGTATTTTTATGATAAAGAGAAATAAAGATGCAAGTAAAATAAATGGCAAAGGAAATAACTAAGTATTGGAAGATTAATATGATGGAAAATAGACCCGGGGGCCATAGGTTTCACTAGAGGCTTCTCTCGAGAGCATAAGTATTACAGTGGGTGAACAAATTACTGTTGAGCAATTGACAGAATTGAGCATAGTTATGAGAATATCTAGGTATGATCATGTATATAGGCATCACGTCCGAGACAAGTAGACCGACTCCTGCCTGCATCTACTACTATTTACTCCACACATCGACTGCTATCCAGCATGCATCTAGAGTATTAAGTTCAAGAGAACAGAGTAGTGCTTTAAGCAAGATGACATTATGTAGAGGGATAAACTCATGCAATATGATATAAACCCCATCTTGTTATCCTCGATGGCAACAATACAATACGTGCCTTGTTGCCCCTATTGTCACTGGGAAAGGACACCGCAAGATTGAACCCAAAGCTAAGCACTTCTCCCATTGCAAGAAAGATCAATCTAGTAGGCCAAACCAAACTGATAATTCGAAGAGACTTGCAAATATAACCAATCATACATAAAAGAATTCAGAGAAGATTCAAATATTGTTCATAGATAAACTTGATCATAAACCCACAATTCATCGGTCTCAACAAACACACCACAAAAGAAGATTACATCGAATATATCTCCACAGGAGAGGGGGAGAACTTTGTATTGAGATCCAAAAAGAGAGAAGAAGCCATCTAGCTAATAACTATGGACCCGTAGGTCTGAAGTAAACTACTCACACTTCATCGGAGAGGCTATGGTGTTGATGTAGAAGCCCTTCGTGATCGATACCCCCTCCGGTGGAGCTCCGGAAGAGGCCCCAAGATGGGATCTCGTGGATACAAAAAGTTACGGTGGTGGAATTAGGGTTTTGGCTCCGTATCTGGTAGTTTGGGGGTACGTAGGTATATATAGGAGGAAGGAGTACGTCGGTGGAGCAACATGGGCCCCACGAGGGTGGAGGGCGCGCCCCCTACCTCGTGCCTTCCTGGTTGATTGCTTGACGTAGGGTCCAAGTCCTCTGGATCATGTTCGTTCCAAAATCATGTTCCCGAAGGTTCCATTCCGTTTGGACTCCGTTTGGTATTCTTTTTCTGCGAAACCCTAAAATAGGCAAAAAACCACAATTCTGGGCTGGGCCTCCGGTTAATAGGTTAGTCCCAAAAATAATATAAAAGTGTATAATAAAGCCCAATAATGTCCAAAACAGGATATAATATAGCATGGAACAATAAAAAATTATAGATACGTTGGAGACGTATCAAGCATCCCCAAGCTTAATTCCTGCTCGTCCTCGAGTGGGTAAATGATAAAAACAGAATTTTTGATGTGGAATGCTACTTGGCATAATTTCAATGTAATTCTCTTAATTGTGGTATGAATATTCAGATCCGAAAGATTCAAGACAAAAGTTTAATATTGACATAGAAATAATAATACTTCAAGCATACTAACTAAGCAATTATGTCTCTTCAAAATAACATGGCCAAAGAAAGTTATCCCTACAAAATCATATAGTCTGGCTATGCTCCATCTTCACCACACAAAGTATTCAAATCATGCACAACCCCGATGACAAGCCAAGCAATTGTTTCATACTTTTGGTGTTCTCAAACTTTTTCAATCTTCACGCAATACATGAGCGTGAGCCATGGACATAGCACTATAGGTGGAATAGAATGGTGGTTGTGGAGAAGACAAAAAGGGAGAAGATAGTCTCACAATAACTAGGCATATCAACGGGCTCTGGAGATGCCCATCAATAGATATCGATGTGAGTGAGTAGGGATTGCCATGCAACGGATGCACTAGAGCTATAAGTATACGAAAGCTCAACAAAAACAAACTAAGTGGGTGTGCATCCAACTTGCTTGCTCACGAAGACCTAGGGCATTTTGTGGAAGCCCATCGTTGGAATATACAAGCCAAGTTCTATAATGAAAAATTCCCACTAGTATATGAAAGTGATAACATAGGAGACTCTCTATCACGAAGATCATGGTGCTACTTTGAAGCACAAGTGTGAAAAAAGGATAGTAGTATTGCCCCTTTTTTGGGCCTTTTTTATTTGGCCTTTTTTGGGGGACAATACTCTATGAATGATGATCGTCACACTTCTATTTATTTATAACTCAATGATTACAACTCGAGACTAGAACAAAGTATGACTCTATATGAATGTGTGACGCCCTCGATGCGGCTATATCTCCCACGTGTCGAAGCACGACTTAGAGGCATAACCGCATTGAAAGCAATGTCGCAAGTGAGGTAATCTTCACACAACCCATGTAATATATAAGGGACAAAGATACATAGTTGGCTTACACTCGCCACTTCACACAATTACATGAATAAAGCATTACATCATCCAAATACAATCAAGGCCCGACTACGGAGCCAAAATAAAAGAAGACTACCCCAAATGCTACACAGATCCCCGATCGACCCCAACTGGGCTCCACTACTGATCGACTAGAATGAAACAACACCAAGGACAAGATCTTCATCGAGCTCCTCCTGAGCTTGGTTGCGTCATCTGCGCGGACTCATCGGCACCTGCAAGCTGGTTTTGGAAGTATCTGTGAGTCACGGGGACTCAGCAATCTCACACCCTCGCGATCAAGACTATTTAAGCTTATGGGAAGGGTAAAAGGTATGAGGTGGAGCTGCAGCAAGCGACTAGCATAAATGGTGGCTAACATACGCAAATGAGAGCAAGAAGAGAAGGCAAAGCACGATCGAGAAACTATGATCAAGAAGTGATCATAGAACAACCTACGTCAAGCATAACTCCAACACCGTGTTCACTTCCTGGACTCCGCCGGAAAGAGACCATCACGGTTACACACGCGGTTGATGCATTTTAATTAAGGTCAACTTCAGGTTTTCTACAACGGACGTTAACAAATTCCCATCTGCCCATAACCGTGGGCACGGCTTTCGAAAGTTCAAATCCCTGCAGGGGTGTCCCAACTTAGCCCATCACAAGCTCTCACGGTCAACGAAGGATATTCCTTCTAGCGGGAAGACCCGATTAGACTCGGAATCCCAGTTACATGACATTTCGGCAATGGTAAAACAAGACCAGCAAAGCCACCCAGATGTGCCGACAAATCCCGATAGGAGCTGCACATATCTCGTTCTCAGGGCACACCAGATGAGCCAGACGTCGAGTGGGCCAGCCCAGAGTTGCCCCTGGTAGCTCCGGACATCGCTCAGTTTGGACCAACACTCAGAGGAGCACTGGCCCGGTGGTTTAAAAAAGATGACCCTTGGGCAGGCCTACCCAAGGGAAAGAAAAAGGCTAGGTGGCGAATGGTAAAACCAATGTTGGGCCTTGCTGGAAGAGTTTTATTCAAAGCGAACTGTCAAGGGGTTCCCATTATACCCAACCGCATAAGGAACGCAAAATCCGGGAACATAACACCGATATGACGGAAACTAGGGCGGCAAGAGTGGAACAAAACACCAGGCATAAGGCCGAGCCTTCCACCCTTTACCAAGTATATAGATGCATTAATCAAATAAGAGATATTGTGATATCCCAACAAATAAACATGTTCCAACAAGGAACAACATCTCCATGTTCCAACAAGGAACAAACTTCAATCTTCACCTGCAACTAACAACACTATAAGAGGGGCTGAGCAAAGCGGTAACATAGCCAAACAACGTTTTGCTAGGACAAGGTGGGTTAGAGGCTTGGTTCAACAATATGGGAGGCGTGATAAGCAAGTGGTAGGTATCATAGCATAGGCATAGCAAACGAGCGAGCAACTAGCAAGCAAAGATAGAAGTGATTTCGAGGGTATGGTCATCTTGCCTGAAATCCCGCAAGGAAGAAGAACGAGTCCATGAAGAAGACAAACGGACGTAGTCGAACGGGTCCTCACAAACGCGACATTATCGGAACCAACCCGAAGAAGCAACACCGGAAAAGAGCAAACAACATAGTAAACAACCACGACATAAGCATGGCATGATGCACAACCAAGTATGATGCATGTCCGGTTTAATGAAGCATGGCATGGCAAAAGAGCACAAGCAATCCTACAAATTAAGTGGAGCTCAATATGCAACGGTGCATATTGACGAAACACCACGACAAGTTATTTAGTTCGATCTCGTTTATGTACCCAACAAGATTAAATGTTGATTAACATGGTAAGAGGGTGAAGCATAATAAAACTACCTATCTAGGTAAGTTTAAATGAGGCTGGAACATCGAACAACAAATCCGGAAACTCCTCATGAGCATATTATAGATTTGGTACTGTTCTGCCCTGAACCATATTTTATAGTTGTTAAACATGCAAAGTGATGCCACCATGTTAAACTAGGCATTTTTCCACCCCATTTACATATAAAGTTTATTAAAATCCGAGTTATAGTTATTTAGTTATGAAATAAATCATTTTAACATGGCATAGGAGCAAATTTAAACAAACATCATTTTAAACATTTTAAACATGGATGAAAATGACATATTATGAAACTAGACAAAATTCTAAGCAAGTTTCATATATAAATTGTTTTAATCTGATGCACGGTTATTAAGTTATTATATGCATGAAGTTTAGGGACCTATCTGCAAAAACAGTGTTCTCTGAAAAAAAGGAAAAACGTTCAGGGAAAAAAATGCGTTGGGCTGAAACTGAGATCTGGCCCAGGCGCGGGGGAGCTGCTCACATCGGACCTTAAGGCCGGGCGAGGGGAGTGGCTTGGGCCTGCTCTGTGGGCTGCAGGAAAAAGGTGGCCATGGGCCGGTCGCAGCTGGATCGAACGAGGGCGTGCAGGGGCCGCGGTCAACGTGCTCGCTCCTGGGCAGGACGAGAAGCAGGGCACGAGCGGGCATCCTCTGCAGTCTGCACGATAGGAAGCAGAGCCGCGGCGGCACGGCTGCTCGCCGGAGACGAAGGAAGGGAGGCGGAGACGGCGGGTCTGGACGGAGGGGGGCGGATGCAGGTGAAGGGGCTCCAGGCAGAGAAGGTTCCATGGGGCGGCGGCGTCCTTGTTCGTCCCTGAGAGAGAGAGAGCGCGCGATTGAGAGAGAGGAAAACGGAGGAGGACCGGAGGACAGAGAGGAAGGGTCGGTGACCTGCGTGGCTCCGGCGAGGTTGGGGAGGTCCGGTGCGCGAGGAACGACGCGGGGAAGGAAGGATGGGCACGGGTCCAAGGCGCGGCAACAGGCGATGCAAAGGAGTCGACTCGGGCGCTGGGCGTCCTCGTCCTCGAAGCAGCGGGTCAATGCAGGCGGCGCTCACAGAGGCAAAGCTCGAGCGCGAGCTCGCAGTCAACGGGAAGATGGCGCAAAGCAGGTCTCCGGCGGCGCGGGGAATTTGAGGCAGCAGCGAGGTTCGGACGGCCATGGCGGACTCCATGGGCTTGGCGGGGCGGCGCAGGTGGTCCCTGTTCAGAGAAACGAGAGAGAGGGATGAGCGCTGGTCGAAGAAGAAGAACGGGAGGAGAAGAATGGGAGAGGCGGCATAGCTCAACTGCTGGTGTTTGCCCGGTGCTCCGGCGAGCAGCGACTGAAGGTCGAGGAGGAGCTCCTCTTGCTGTTGGAGCGAGGTAGGGAGGAGGAAACACTCGGGTAGGAGATGGTGGTTGGCTGTTATGATTAGGCGGCGCTGGAAACCAGGGAGGTGGTCGGGGAGATTGGATCAGGAGGAGATCCCGAGGGGAAGCGAGAGACTTGCGGCGGCTGCGAGAAAGGATGGATGGGACGACAGGTTTTTTTAGGGTTAGGTAGGCTGAATATATAGTAGGTGAAATCTTGGTTAGGTGCAACTGGTCCCTTCGATCTGAATCAGACGGTCGCGAAAAAATATGTTAGGAAGTACAATTAACAAAATGGGAACGTTTTGTAGATGTTTGGGGATGATCCGGACACAACGGTGACGACTGCTCGGGTCGGGTCCGGGACAGATTTCGGACGCGCGCGGGAGGAGGTCCGCGGCCAGACGAGAGAGGTTAGGTAGGGCCTGACGGATTGTGAAGAGCGGGTTGGTCTGAGAGAAAAGGAGAGAGATGCAGCCCGGCACGGTTTCCGGATACCAAAAACATCCGACGTTAGACCGGCTACATTGCCGCTATAGTTATCCGTTGGGGCATCAAACGATCTCCGAATGCGATGAAATGTCACATCCTAGTTAGCCATGCATTAGAGTGTTGCATCATGTCTACTTTTTCATCAGAAACTTGAAATGGGGATGACAGAACCCCCAGTCCCCTCTGAAACCAACTAGGGTTTACAAAAAAACTTTTCAATGAACCTGAAATGCCCTTCTAAAATGCCCATCATTTTTGTCTTGGTTCAGAACCTCTGCCAAAAGTGGTGCACATTTTCCTAGGCCATCTTAGGGTTTTTGAATTAAGTCATAAATATTTGAATTTGGGCATTTAAAATTATATAAAATATTTAAATGCTCAAATATCTCCAAACTAAAATGTTTCATGTTGGAAATAATCCAACTATGGACCAGGAGTAATTTGGTGATTTTAGGAGTTGCCTAAGTATTTTATTTAATTCAACAAAGTTGCAGAATTATTAAAAAAGAACAGAAACAGAAAGAAAAGGGAAAACTTACCTGGCGCCACCACAGGCCCACCAGCCAGCCCACCTGGCCGGCCCAGCCCGGCCACCGCTCCAGCGAGCTGCTTGGCTTGCCAGGCAGGCAGCCAAGGTGCTCGGCGGCGGCACCGCAGCTCGCCACGCAGCTGCACGCCGCCCTGCCTCCCCCTCTCGCCGCCCTGATGGCCTGGACGAGCTCCACGTCGCGCCCCGACCCTCCTGGACACCTCCATTCGCCCCCAGTTTCTCTCCCTCGCGCTCCCACGCCATGGCCGACGCCACCGTCGCTGCACCACCGCCGTAGCCGTGCTCTCCGTCGTCTCCACGCCGCGCCACCCTGTCCAGAAGCTCCGCCGTCCTCTACTTCATCGAGCTAGCCGAGCCCCGTGTGCTCGTGCGGCCCGAGACCACCGCACCGACCTCGCCCGAGCTCACCGTCGCCGGAGATCCCCTTCAACGCCGTCGCCGCCTCAGCTCGTCCCCGACCTCGCCGGTGGCCTCTACGGGAGCGCTGTGAGCCTAGCTACTCCTCCGACCCTCTCTCTCTCATTCCTGAGCCGTGTAGCCACCGCACGAGGATCACACGCCCGCACCGCCACGGATCTCGTCGCCGACGTGCTTCCGGCCACACTCCGGCCACAAGATGGTGTCCATCTTACTCACCGAGTCCCGCAGCACCTAGCTAGCCACTCCACGAGCCTCACCGACCCCTCTAGCGCCAAGTTCATCTTTGACCGAACCCCGGTGGCCGCCAAAGTCGTCGCCGGCGCCAACTCCGGCCACCCCGACCCCAACGGACTCCGCCAAGAGCTGCGGTTTGTCCTCAGCTCCACTCCGGTGGTCTCCGCGGCCCATTTGGTGGCCGAAATGGCCAAAACCACTCCCGCCGCCGCGTCGGGCTCGCCGGCGGCTAAACGCCGGCATCGCTGGCTTTGACTTTGACCACGAGTGGGCCCTGGTTGACTCCCCTGAGTCAATGACAGGTGGGGCCCAGCCCTGTTAATTAAACAGGATTAGTTTTAATTAAATTTTAATTAAAATAATCACCCTGACATGCGGGACCCACTGTCAGGTTTGACCCAGACCTGTTCCGTTGACCTGCTGACGTCACACTGACGTCAGGCTGACGCAGTAATTGATTTTCTGGATTTAATTTAAATCAGGAAATTCCAGAATATAATTTAAACTTCAAAAATTCATAACTTTTATTCTGTAACTCCAAATTGGACAAATTATATATGAAAAATGATCAGAAAAATCCAATCTATCCATCTGTACTATTTTCATGCATGATCAAACAAGTTAAATTGATGTTTTAAACAGAACAAGGAAAAGCACTTTAAAAGGCCATGTTGAGTTTGAAATTTGAATCTTTGATTCAAATTTGTTCAAACCCTTCTGGTTTTAGTTGCATTAGCCCAACACACTCATATTGCCATGTTTCATGCATGCATCATATTGTTGCACATTGTTTGGTGATGGTTGTGTATCGGTGTCCTTGCGACAGGTTCTGCCTCCGAGGAGTACCGTGATTACCCTAACGAAGAACCGTATCAGTGCATCGAACCATCAGGCAAGCAACCAACCATTTGATCATATCGATACAATCCCATGTTCTCGCTCCTGCTCTCTTTTACTGCATTAAGACAACGCGTTTCAAACTGCTGTGTGCTACGGTAGTTGAACCCATTTCCTCTGCATGACCTGTCATTGCCACAGTAACTAGATGAAACCCACTAGCATGTGTAGGAGTTGATTGAGCCATATGTATGTGTTGTTCCTACCTTGCTATGCCTGCTATGCTTAGAGTCGTGTCAGGTCTGGTTCATCTGGGTGATGGGCTAGAGTGAAATGTTATGTCGGTAATGAGAGTGGTGTGGTGAACACGATTTGGTAAAGGTATCGATGAGAGTCCATGTAGGAGTACATGGTGGGTTGTTTCATTGAAGCCGACCTTAAGCACTGAGATCTGTATGTGTGATTTAAGAATCAGCTACTACCATGCATTGGGCCCGAAACCAATGGACCCTCTCGGCTTCTTATTCACCCTAGTTCTCCGTCCAGGAGTTGCAAGTAGTTTCTGGTGTTTGTAGCCTACTGTAGGCCGTGGACAGCGCTGACCGTAGGGGTGGGCTGTGATGCGGTAGGTACGTGGCCGGGTGTACCGAATACCCGTTAGGTATCTCGGGAACCCTGTTCACATCGTTCGGGGCCGTATGGGAAACCTCGGCCGGACTCCCTGCGGATGGAACCTGAATAGGCGATAAACCTGGACTGGAGGCTTAGGTGATTAGGTAGGTCGTGGCCGACACCCACGTTGGGCTTCCGCTTGAAGGTTGCCGAGTACATGTCGTGTAAACGACGGTAAGTGGTGAGAGCGTGTATGAAGAAGTACCCCCTGCAGGGTTAACATGATCTATTCGAATAGCCGCGTCCGCGGTAAAGGACTACTTGGTTGCCTATACAGTTCATAGACAAGTAAATGAAAACTGTTAAAAACCTCAAGATAAGTGTGAGTGCCGAGGATGGCTCTTCCGTAGGAAGACGGAGGCGGATCCTCGGTAGTGTATTGAAGTGGTGAGTAGTGGACTCGTGTGCGCAAAACCATTTCAAGTTGGAGTATCGTAGGTTAGCCTAGCCAAGAGTCAATGCATGTATGTAGGATCTGATGTAAGTCTTGCTGAGTACCTTTGTACTCATGTTGCTATAATCTACATTTTTACAGAAGACGCTGCAACCCCTTCTGATGGGTTCTATGTAGACGTTGACATCAACGAGTAGGCTAAAGACCCAGGTGGTGACCCTGAGCTTGTGAAGGACCACGTAGTATAGCTAGGCTTTCCAAGCCTCTTTTATTTTACTAGTTGTCTGTACTCAGACAAGTTACTTTCGCTGCTGGTTTGTATGACTGTATGACTTGTATGTGGGGTCGTGAGACCCGTACCTTTGTGTATGTTATGTATGGCTCACCGAGCCTTAAATAAAGTACTTGTGTCATAGAGTCATGTTGTGATGCTTCGTTGTATTTGCACATATCGAGCATATTGTGTGTATGATTGAAATGCTTGGTATGTGTGGGATCTGACTATCTAGTTGTTTATCTTTGGTAGCCTCTCTTACCGGGAAATGTCTCCTATTGTTACCGCTGAGCCATGGTAGCTTGCTACTGCTCTGGAACACTTAGGCTGGCCGGCATGTGTCCTTCTTCGTTCCTGTGTCTGTCCCTTCGGGGAAATGTCACGCTTTGAGTACCGGAGTCCTGTTAGCCCGCTACAGCCCGGTTTACCGGAGTCCTGCTAGCCCAGTGCTACAGCCCGGACCCACTTGCTGATGACCGACACGTTCGAAGCTGGGTCATGGATGCCTGTCCCTGTAAGTCTGTGCCACTTTGGGTTTACGACTAGTCATGTCAGCCCGGGCTCTTTATCATATGGATGCTAGCGACACTATCATATACGTGAGCCAAAAGGCGCAAACGGTCCCGGGCAAAGGTAAGGCGACACCCGTGGGGATACCATGCGTGAGGCCGCAAAGTGATATGAGGTGTTACCGGCTAGATCGATGTGACATCGAATCGGGGTCCTGACATGAAACTTGACAGGCAGTCTATGTACACTATAATAAGACCACACGTCAACTCTCATCCCATTCCGAGTACATTTTCCGGCCACTTATAAAATACTATTTCGGACATGCCACGGGCGTGTGCAAGTGTGGTTGGGCTCAGAACGGACAACGGAGAGAACTCAGAGAACCCGGACGAATGCAAGTTTTAAAACATGGAGATGCAATGCACATGATGACATGATAAGATGCAACACGCAAGCAAATGACATGACAACGACATCGAATAACTGGAAGACACCTGGCACATCGGTCTTGGGGCGTTACAACACTCCACCACTACGAGGGGATCTCGTCCCGAGATCTAGAATGGCACAGGGGGGAAACGGAAAAGGAAGAGAAGAGGTAAAACCTAAGTTGCTCCTTTGACAAACGAGTGAAACCAAAGAACCTTGAAAAGGTTAAGCCAAATTGAAAGAAAGAATACAACTAAGATGAATAAAGTTGAAAACCTCCGTTAGAAAAGAGAAACAAGGAACAATACTAGAACCTTGTAGGTTGAAAGACATAAGAAAAAGGTTGCAATGAACAAGAAGTACATGCAAGCACTCCGGTTAAAACGAGAAGCAGAAGGAACGATAAAGATCAATTATGACAACACTCCGGTTGGAAATGGAAGGAATTGAACATGATCTTTACAAGATGAGAGGATACTTGTAAAGAGGACACGACACTCCGGTTAAAAGGATAAGCACGAAAAGAACACGATCCTGACAACACAAGAAGAAGGGTTGAAGAGAGCAACATCACAATGCCTCCGGACGGAAGAAATAGAAGATAGATAATTGAAATAAAAGAATGGAGAAGAAAATTCCAACTTCTACCACAAAAGAGCTTGAGAAGGCATCCTTAGGAGACGGGTCGAGTGGAGTTGTTGGAACCCCAACAATGAAAAGAATAACCTTGATGTGGTCTTATGGAATACATCCCAAATTAAAAGATGACAACCTGCCACTCACGGGAAAAGAATCGTATTGATATGAACAAGGAGACGAGAAAATATTTCACCGGGAGGATAAAGAAGAACTTGGGTCCTTTAAAAGCACCATAGATAGCAATGAACCTTAGGGAAGGCTTTAGGTGAAATATAGCCCAAGATAACTCCAAAGAAGAGATTGATGGATTTAAATTACATCATACTTAATAACATGTGAATCATGAAACATGAACTCAAATTATCAAGAATGACATAATACCACCTCCAAAGATACGGTAGAAAGAAATTGCACTCCGGATTGCAAGATGAAGAAAACTTGAGCTCCTTTGAAAAGAACCTTGATGAACACTTCGAGAAGGAATTAAATCATTGGTGAACCATCCTGTAGAACCTTCATGAAGAACTCCGGTAGTAAAAGAATGATCAAGCGAGAGAAAAGACAAGTTGAAAACACAAGGTGAAGACTTGCAATGATTAGATGGATCTTCACGATGAAAGAAATTGAGATAGCTTGGAACTCTGGAAAAGAAAAGATGAAACAATTGAAACCGAGAATTTGGTGAGCCTCCGGAATAAGGAATTAATCACTTGAATGAACAAGAATAAGAATTATGTTATGCTTATCCTTCACCAATTAAATTGGTGACAATCAACGGATTTGGCATATTACTTATTCTCGTAGAAAAGATTAAGATGGGTCTCTCGCCAACTTGAGAATGCCTTCAACGAAACACCGGTGGAATCGAAACAAAGAATGAATTGATATGATAACGAAAGAAGAGGAATCTTGCACGAACCACCGTAAGAATTGAAAATGAACGAAGAAAAGATAAAGAAACACCGTGAAGAATTAGAAAATGATCGAAGATACTTGAGGCCATCTAGATACATGAGAACGAAGGGATCACGAACTGATTAGAGATCACTTGAACGATGCACCGGTATGATTTAGAGAAAGAGAGCTGAAAGCTGAGAATGAACAAATCTTAGATGATGGGCTCCAGATAACAAACTGAGAAGACTCTTGAATTGCTCCGGTCGGTGAAAAAAATTCTCACAATCCAAAAACAACTATGAGGGGATGACAACAAGCTAGAATGACGAGTCTTGAAGAGAAAGGAGCAAGATTTAGAGGAAAATCTTCTTCGGTCTTCAAAATCTGAGAATGACGACGAGAAACACCATCGTGAGAGACACTCCGGAATAAAGAAGAATAGAAAAGTTGAGCCAATGATGAAAAGAATTGGGAAGATCTTGGGGAAAGACATTTGACTGATGATAATGCATTCTTACGTCAAACTTCAAAAAGAATTTAGGATAGCTCTGGGAAAATAGAAGAGTCAGGTAAGATCCTGGAAAAGACCTATGGGTTAGGGCCCACTCAAGAGAAACACTGTTGAAATGATTACTTGAAAAGAGAGATTGCACCGGTTGAATTAAAAAGCTGGAATGATATAACATCCTCAAAAGAGTTTGAACGAAAACAGAGTGGAAACACGAATCTTCGAGATATCTTGAGCACTCCGAACAATAGAATAGCAAGCGGGGAATGATTATGAGGTGAACCAACAAGAGCAGACATTTGAAACGAGGAAAGGATATGATCTTCAACGCTTGAATTGGTTCCACCGGAGAAGATAAAAGAACAAAGAATGATAAACTTGAGGCTCCATTAGAATCTTCATGAGCAACACTGGGCAAGAACATTGATGGAAAAGGAATGAAGAGACTTCACATCAATAAGATGGATACTTGATCAAGAAATCTGAATCCTTCAAGAAAACAAGGGTGGGAGGGTGGGAAAACACCGTTGAGAATGAAACAAACACCGTTGAGAAGAAAAGATTATTAATCTTGCTGATGTTGAAATGATCGGACCCACTTGGAGAGAGACACACCGGTTGAACAAGATTGACATGACAATCTCGATTATCATGAAGGATTGGTATTCACATCGGAGTATGAGAACACCATTTGGGGAAGGTATGGAATCAACATTTGACTTCGAAGCAACTTGAATACCACAACTCAAAAACAAAAAAACAAAGGATTGGCTTGCGGAATAAGCCGGAACAAACATATGATAGAAATTTCGTCTGAATTTTTCATGGTGGGGCCTACACAGGCTCGATCGTACAACACCATCATGTACAAGGCAGTGCACATGACATACGAAGCATCCACGAGTCGGCATAGCCAAGGACTCTTTAAGACACAACGAGACCACTGTAAAACCAACCGTGGATAGCGGACCACTAGACGTCGAACCCCAATTTCATATCATACATCTGTCGGAAAGAAATCCTAAGATCTACTTGAATTCCCACTTATAAACTCCCGAAACTTTCCGATTATGCAATCAGGTGTTGGGGATACAGGGGAAGCATAATATCTCACCCAAAACTAGCAAATCCTACATCCAGTTGTATCCATCCTTCAACACATAACCAAGAAACCTTCGGAAATCATCTACCTCAACCTTCGAAAAGCATCCGTTATACAAGTTATGGCAATACTCCCGAACTCCCGCCCCAGTACTGGGTGGCGTCGAGGTTATCTCACCAACAATTGCACAAAAGAGATTTTTGATGTCGGCGAACCAAACTCAGGTATTCCAGAACTGCAATGATAAAATTGTGGCGACAACACCTCGGAGCTCAACTCCTCGGGACACTGCCACAACCCCTAAATGTCAGGAGGCACCAAGAACAATGTTCTCGTCACAAAACCATCGGAACGATTCCAAGATACCCGCGTGATCCTAAATTTTTTTAGAGAAATTTGAGAAGAGAAGAGTCAAAACTCTACGTCAGGATGCCTTACCAGAGCGATGAAGGGACTGGGGAGTAAAAAGAATTCCTAAACTCTCCGATATATAATTCCTAAATGTCTCAAAACATTTTTCTAGACTCAACAACGTCAGCTAATTCGATCAAGCAGTGGGGGCTCCTAAGGTCGGGGAAGGCTCTGATACCAACTTGTGACGCCCTCGATGCGGCTATATCTCCCACGTGTCGAAGCACGACTTAGAGGCATAACCGCATTGAAAGCAATGTCGGAAGTGAGGTAATCTTCACACAACCCATGTAATATATAAGGGACAGAGATACATAGTTGGCTTACACTCGCCACTTCACACAATTACATGAATAAAGCATTACATCATCCAAATACAATCAAGGCCCGACTATAGAGCCAAAGTAAAAGAAGACTACCCCAAATGCTACATAGATCCCCGATCGACCCCAACTGGGATCCACTACTGATCGACTAGAACGAAACAACACCAAGGACAAGATCTTCATCGAGCTCCTCCTGAGCTTGGTTGCGTCATCTGCGCGGACTCATCGGCACCTGCAAGCTGGTTTTGGAAGTATCTGTGAGTCACGGGGACTCAGCAATCTCACACCCTCGCGATCAAGACTATTTAAGCTTATGGGAAGGGTAAAAGGTATGAGGTGGAGCTGCAGCAAGCGACTAGCATAAATGGTGGCTAACATACACAAATGAGAGCGAGAAGAGAAGGCAAAGCACGATCGAGAAACTATGATCAAGAAGTGATCCTAGAATAACCTACGACAAGCATAACTCCAACACCGTGTTCACTTCCCGGACTCCGCCAGAAAGAGACCATCACGGTTACACACGCGGTTGATGCATTTTAATTAAGGTCAACTTCAGGTTTTCTACAACCGGACGTTAACAAATTCCCATCTGCCCATAACCGTGGGCATGGCTTTCGAAAGTTCAAATCCCTGCAAGGGTGTCCCAACTTAGCCCATCACAAGCTCTCACGGTCAACAAAGGATATTCCTTCTAGCGGGAAGACCCGATCAGACTCGGAATCCCGGTTACAAGACATTTCGACAATGGTAAAACAAGACCAGCAAAGCCACCCAGATGTGCCAGCAAATCCCGATAGGAGCTGCACATATCTCGTTCTCAGGGCACACCGGATGAGCCAGACGTCGGGTGGGCCAGCCCAGAGTTGCCCCTGGTAGCTCCGGACATCGCTCAGTTTGGACCAACACTTAGAGGAGCACTGGCCCGGGGGTTTAAAAAAAGATGACCCTTGGGCAGGCCTACCCAAGGGAAATAAAAAGGCTAGGTGGCGAATGGTAAAACCAATGTTGGGCCTTGCTGGAAGAGTTTTATTCAAAGCAAACTGTCAAGGGGTTCCCATTATACCCAACCGCGTAAGGAACGCAAAATCCGGGAACATAACACCGATATGACGGAAACTAGGGCGGCAAGAGTGGAACAAAACACCAGGCATAAGGCCGAGCCTTCCACCCTTTACCAAGTATATAGATGCATTAATTAAATAAGAGATATTGTGATATCCCAACAAATAAACATGTTCCAACAAGGAACAACATCTCCATGTCCCAACAAGGAACAAACTTCAATCTTCACCTACAACTAACAACGCTATAAGAGGGGCTGAGCAAAGCGGTAACATAGCCAAACAACGTTTTGCTAGGACAAGGTGGGTTAGAGGCTTGGTTCAACAATATGGGAGGCATGATAAGCAAGTGGTAGGTATCGCAGCATAGGCATAGCAAAAGAGCGAGCAACTAGCAAGCAAAGATAGAAGTGATTTCGAGGGTATGGTCATCTTGCCTGAAATCCCGCAAGGAAGAAGAACGAGTCCATGAAGAAGACAAACGGACGTAGTCGAACGGGTCCTCACAAACGCGACATTATCGGAACCAACCCGAAGAAGCAACACCGGAAAAGAGCAAACAACATAGTAAACAACCACGACATAAGCATGGCATGATGCACAACCAAGTATGATGCATGTCCGGTTTAATGAAGCATGGCATGGCAAAAGAGCACAAGCAATCCTACAAATTAAGTGGAGCTCAATATGCAACGGTGCATATTGACAAAACACCACGACAAGTTATTTAGTTCGATCTCATTTATGTACCCAACAAGATTAAATGTTGATTAGCATGGCAAGAGGATGAATCATAATAAAACTACCTATCTAGGCTAGTTTAAATGAGGCCGGAACATCAAACAACAAATCCGGAAACTCCTCATGAGCATATTATAGATTTGGTACTGTTCTGCCCTAAACCATATTTTATAGTTGTTAAACATGCATAGTGATGCCACCATGTTAAACTAGGCATTTTCCCACCCCATTTACATACAAAGTTTATTAAAATCCGAGTTACGGTTATTTAGTTATGAAATAAATCATTTTAACATGGCATAGGAGCAAATTTAAACAAACATCATTTTAAACATTTTAAACATGGATGAAAATGACATATTATGAAACTAGACAAAATTCTAAGCAAGTTTCATATATAAATTGTTTTAATCTGATGCACGGTTATTAAGTTATTATATGCATGAAGTTTAGGGACCTATCTGCAAAAACAGTGTTCTCTAAAAAAAGGAAAAACGTTCAGGAAAAAAAACATGCGTTCGGCCAAAACTGAGATTTGGCCCAGGCGCGGGGGAGCTGCTCACATTGGACCTTAAGGCCGGGCGAGGGGAGTGGCTTGGGCCTGCTCTGTGGGCTGCAGGAAAAAGGTGGCTGTGGGCCGGTCGCAGCTGGATCGAACGAGGGCGTGCAGGGGCCGCGGTCAACGTGCTTGCTCCTAGGCAGGACGAGAAGCAGGGCACGAGTGGGCATCCTCTGCAGTCTGCACGATAGGAAGCAGAGCCGCGGCGGCACGGCTGCTCGCCAGAGACGAAGGAAGGGAGGCGGA
>NC_041388.1:372941239-372988649 GCF_002162155.2 Triticum dicoccoides | reverse complement strand
TCTGGACGGGGGGGGGGGGATGCAGGTGAAGGGGCTCCAGGTGGAGAAGGTTCCATCAGGCGGCGGCGTCCTTGTTCGTCCCTGAGAGAGAGAGAGAGAGCGTGATTGAGAGAGAGGAAAATGGAGGAGGACCGGAGGACAGAGAGGAAGGGTCGGTGACCTGCGTGGCTCCGGCGAGGTTGGGGAGGTCCGGCGCGCGAGGAACGTCGCGGGGAAGGAAGGCTGGGCGCGAGTCCAAGGCGCGGCAACAGGCAATGCAAGGGAGTCGACTCGGGTGCTGGGCGTCCTCGTCCTCGAAGTAGTGGGTCAACGCAGGCGGCGCTCGCAGAGGCAAAGCTCGAGCGCGAGCTCGCAGTCAACGGGAAGATGGCGCAAAGCAGGGCTCCGGCGGGGCGGGGAATTTGAGGCAGCAGCGAGGTTCGGACGGCCATGGCGGACTCCATGGGCTTGGCGGGGAAGCGCAGGTGGTCCCTGTTCAGAGAAACGAGAGAGAGGGATGAGCGCTGGTCGAAGAAGAAGAACTGGAGGAGAAGAACAGGAGGGGCGGCATAGCTCAGCTGCTGGTGTTTTCCCGGTGCTCCGGCGAGCGGCGACTGAAGGTCGAGGAGGAGCTCCTCTTGCTGTTTGAGCGAGGCAGGGAGGAGGAAACACTCGGGTAGGAGATGGTGGTTGGCTGTTGTGATTAGGCGGCGCTGAAAACCAAGGAGGTGGTTGGGGAGATTGGATCGGGAGGAGATCCCGAGGGGAAGCGAGAGACTGGCGGCGGCTACGGGAAAGGATGGATGGGACGTCAGGTTTTTTTAGGGTTAGGTAGGCTGAATATATAGTAGGTGAAATCTTGGTTAGGTGCAACTAGTCCCTTCGATCTGAATCAGATGGTCGCGAAAAAATATGTTAGGAAGTCCAATTAACAAAACACAGACGTTTTTTAGATGTTTGGGGATGATCCGGACACAACGGTGACGACTGCCCGGGTCGGGTCCGGGACAGATTTCGGACGCGCGCGGGAGGAGGTCCGTGGCCTGACGAGAGAGGTTAGGTAGGGCCTGACGGATTGTGAAGAGCGGGTTGGTCTGAGAGAAAAGGAGAGAGATGCAGCCCGGCACGGTTTCCGGATACCGAGAACGTCCGACGTTAGACCGGCTACATTGCCGCTATAGTTATCCGTTGGGGCATCAAACGATCTCCGAATGCGATGAAACTTGACAGGCGGTCTATCTACACTATAATAAGACCACACGTCAACTCTCATCCCATTCCGAGTACAGTTTCCGGCCACTTATAAAATACTATTTCGGACATGTCGCGGGCGTGTGCAAGTGTGGTTGGGCTCAGAACGGACAACGGAGAGAACTCGGAGAACCCGGACAAACGCAAGTTTTAAAACATGAAGATGCAATGCACATGATGACATGATAAGATGCAACACGCAAGCAAATGACATGACAACGACATCGAATAACTGGAAGACACCTGGCACATCGGTCTCGGGGCGTTACAGAATGCCTCCGGCGATGTACCGGGATAGCAATGATGCATGAGTGACTTATATGAAAGAATTATGAACGGTGGCTTTGCCACAACTAAAATGTCAACTACATGATCATGCGAAGCAATATGACAATGATGGAGCGTGTCATAGTAAATGGAACGGTGGAAAGTTGCATGGCAACATATCTCAGAATGGCTATGGAAACGCCATGATAGGTAGGTATGGTGGCTGTTTTGAGGGAGGTATATGGTGGGTGTTTGATACCGGCGAAAGGTGCGCGATATTAGAGAGGCTAGCAATGGTGGAAGGGTGAGAGTGCATATAATCCATGGACTCAACATTAGTCATAAAGAACTAACATACTTATTGCAAAAGTCTATTAGTTATCTAAGCAAAGTACTATGCGCGTGCTCCTAGGGGGATAGATTGGTAGGAAAAGACCATCGCTCATCCCCGACCGCCACTCATAAGGAGGACAATCAATAAATACATCATGCTCCGACTTCATCACATAACGGTTCAGCATACGTGCATGCTACGGGAATCACAAACTTCAACACAAGCATTTCTCAAATTCACAACTACTAAACTAGCACGACTCTAATATCACCATATCCATATCTCAAAACAATTATCAAGTTTCAAACTTCTCATAGTATTCAACACACTCATAAGAAAATTTTATTATTGATCTTGAATGCCTAACATAATTAAAGCAAATTACCATGCTGTTTTGTAGGACTCTCAAAATAATATAAGTGAAGCATGAGAGAACAAAAGTTTCTATAAAACAAATCCACCATCGTGCTCTAAAAGATATAAGTGAAGCACTAGAGCAAAAACTATATAACTCAAAAGATATAAGTGAAGCACATTGAGAATTCTAACAGTTTCCGAATCATGAGTGTCTCTCTCAAAAAGATGTGTGGAGCAAGGATGATTGTGGAAAACTAACAAATAAAGACTCAAATAATACAAGACACTCCAAGCAAAACACATATCATGTGGAAAATGAAAATATAGCTCCAAGTAAAGTTACCGATAGAAGTAGACGAAAGAGGGGATGCCTTCCGGGGCATCCCCAAGCTTTGGCTTTTAGGTGTCCTTAGATTATCTTGGGGGTGCCATGGGCATCCCCAAGCTTAGGCTCTTGCCACTCCTTGTTCCATAATCCATCAAATCTTTACCCAAAACTAGAAAACTTCACAACACAAAACTTAAAGTAGAAAATCTCGTGAGCTCCGTTAGCGAAAGAAAACAAAACACCATGATACGTCTCCAACGTATGTATAATTTTTGATTGTTCCATGCTATTATATTATCAACCTTGGATGTTTTATATGCATTTATATGCTATTTTATATGATTTTTGGGACTAACCTATTAACCCAGAGCCCAGAGCCCAGTGCCAGTTTTTGTTTTCCCCTTGTTTCAGTGTGCAGAAAAGCAATATCAAACAGAGTCGAAGCGGAATGAAACCTTCGGAAAAGTTATTTTTGGAAAGAAAGCAATACATGAGACTTGGAGTGCATGTCAGGGGATCAACGAGGAGAGCACGAGGCAGGGGGGCGCGCCCCCTGCCTCGTGGGCCCCTCGTGGCTCCCCTGATGTATTTCTTCCGCCTATATATATATACCCTAAAACTATCGAAGACGAGAATAGATCAGAGTTCTGCCGCCAGAAGCCTCCGTAGCCACCGAAAACCAATCTAGACCCGTTCCGGCACCCTGTCGGAGGGGGAATCCCTCTCCGGTGGCCATCTTCATCATCCCGGCGCTCTCCATGACGAGGAGGGAGTAGTTCTTCCTCAGGGCTGAGGGTATGTACCAGTAGCTATATGTTTGATCTCTCTCTCTCTCTCTCTCTCTCTCTCTCGTGTTCTTGAGGTGGTACGATCTTGATGTATCGCGAGCTTTGCTATTATAGTTGGATCTTATGATGTTTCTCCCACTCTACTCTCTTGTAATGGATTGAGTTTTCCCTTTGAAGTTATCTTATCAGATTGATTCTTTAAGGATTTGAGAACACTTGATGTATGTCTTGAGTGGGATACCTGTGGTGACAATGGGGTATTCTATTGATCCACTTGATGTATGTTTTGGTGATCAACTTGCGGGTTCCGCCCATGAACCTATGCATAGGGGTTGGCACACGTTTTCGTCTTGACTCTCTGGTAGAAACTTTGGGGCACTCTCTGAAGTACTTTGTGTTGGTTTGAATAGATGAATCTGAGATTGTGTGATGCATATCGTATAATCACACCCACGGATACTTGAGGTGACATTGGAGTATCTAGGTGACATTAGGGTTTTGGTTGATATGTGTCTTAAGGTGTTATTCTAGCATGAACTCTTTAATAGATCGATAAGAAAGAATAACTTTGAGGTGGTTTCGTACCCTACAATGATCTCTTCGTTTGTTCTCCGCTATTAGTGGCTTTGGAGTGACTCTTTGTTGCATGTTGAGGGCTAGTTATATGATCCAATTATGTTATTATTGTTGAGAGGACTTGCACTAGTGAAAGTATGAACCCTAGGCCTTGTTTCCTAGCATTGCAATACTGTTTGTGCTCACTTTTATCAAGTTACCTTGATGTTTTTATATTTTCAGATTACAAAAACCTATATCTACCATCCATATACCACTTGTATCACCATCTCTTCGCCGAACTAGTGCACCTATACAATTTACAATTGTATTGGATGTGTTGGAGACACAAGAGACTCTTTGTTATTTGGTTGCAGGGTTGCTTGAGAGAGACCATCTTCATCCTACGCCTCCTATGGATTGATAAACCTTAGGTCATCCACTTGATGGAAATTTGCTACTGTCCTACAAACCTCTGCACTTGGAGGCCCAACAACGTCTATAAGAAGAAGGTTGTGTAGTAGACATCACACCACTTCAAGGTACTGTAATGAACTCATTATTTATTTATATTGGTGTTAAACCTACTGTATTCCAACTTCTCTATGGTTTATAAACTATTTTACTAGCCATAGATTCATCAAAATAAGCAAACAACACACAGAAAACAGAATCTGTCAAAAACAGAACAGTCTGTAGTAATCTGTAGCTAACGCAAGATATGGAACCCCAAAAATTCTAAAATAAATTGCTGGACCTGAGGAATTTATCTATTAATCATCTTCAAAAATAATTAACTAAATATCACTTTCCAAATAAAAATGGCAGCCGTTCTCGTGAGCGCTAAAGTTTCTGTTTTCTACAGCAAGATTAAAAAGACTTTCCCCAAGTCTTCCCAACAGTTCTACTTGGCACAAACACTAATTAAACAAAAAAAACACAACCAAAACAGAGGCTAGATAAAATATTTATTACTAAACAGGAGCAAAAATCAAGGAATAAAAATAAAATTGGGTTGCCTCCCAACAAGCGCTATCGTTTAATGCCCCTAGCTAGGTATAAAAGCGAAGATAGATCTAGGTATTGCCATCTTTGGAAGGCAATCCATAAGTGGCTCTCATAATAGATTCATAAGGTAATTTAATTTTCTTTCGAGGGAAGTGTTCCATACCTTTCCTTAACGGAAATTGGAATCTAATATTCCCTTCCTTCATATCAATAATTGCACCAATCGTTCTAAGGAAAGGTCTACCAAGAATAATAGGACATGAAGGATTGCAATCTATGTCAAGAACAATAAAATCCATGGGCACATAATTCCTATTTGCAACAATAAGAACATCATTAATTCTTCCCATAGGTTTCTTAATAGTGGAATCCGAAGGTGCAAGTTTAAAGAGCAATCATCAAAATCACGGAAACCTAGCAAATCACACAAAGTCTTTGGAATAGTGGAAACACTAGCACCCAAATCACACAAAGAATAGCATTCATGATCTTTAATCTTAATTTTAATAGTAGGTTCCCACTCATCATAAAGTTTTCTAGGGATAGAAACTTCCAACTCAAGTTTTTCTTCATAAGATTGCATCAAAGCATCAACAATATGTTTGGTAAAGGCTTTATTTTGACTATAAGCATGAGGAGAATTTAGCACGGATTGCAACAAGGAAATACAATCTATCAAAGATCAATTATCATAATTAAATTCCTTGAAATCCAAAATAGTGGGTTCATTAATATTTAAAGTTTTGACTTCTTCAATCCCACTTTTAACAAATTTAGCATCAAGATCTAAAGACTCCGAATTTTTGGAACGCCTTCTAGGTAAAGGTGGATCATATTCAGTCCCATCATTATCAAGATTCATATTACAAAACAAAGATTTAATAGGGGACACATCAATAACTTTTAGATCTTCATCTTTATTATCATGAAAACTAGAAGAACACACTTTTATAAAGCAATCTTTCTTAGCACGCATCCTAGCGGTTCTTTCTTTGCACTCATCAATGGAAATTCTCATGGCTTTGAGAGACTCATTGATATCATGCTTAGGAGGAATAGATCTAATTTTCAAAGAATCAACATCAAGAGAAATTCTATCAACATTCCTAGCCAACTCATCAATCTTAAGCAATTTTTCTTCAATCAAAGCATTGAAATACTTTTGCGAGGTAAGAAATTCTTTAATATTAGATTCAAAATCAGAGGGTATCTTATTAAAATTTCCATAATAATTGTTGTAGGAATTACCATAATTATTAGAGGAATTACTAGGATACGACCTAGGATTAAATTTTCCTCTATACGCGTTGTTACCAAAATTATTCCTACCAACAAAATTCACATCCAAAGATTCATTATTATTCTCAATCAAAGTAGACAAAGGCATATCATTAGGATCAGAAGAAACACTTTTATTAGCAAATAATTTCATAAGTTCATCCATCTTACCACTCAAAACATTAATTTCTTCTATCGCATGCACTTTCTTATTAGTAGATCTTTCAGTGTGCCTTTGAGAATAATTAACCATAATATTATTTAGGAGTTTAGTAGATTCTCCTAAAGTGATTTCC
The DNA here is from genome assembly GCF_002162155.2 of Triticum dicoccoides. Taxonomy (NCBI): domain Eukaryota; kingdom Viridiplantae; phylum Streptophyta; class Magnoliopsida; order Poales; family Poaceae; genus Triticum; species Triticum dicoccoides. The sequence goes on along the minus strand of NC_041388.1, from coordinate 372,982,208 downwards.
ATAAAAGTGCCTCTCGCGGTCGAATCTAAAAGATTTCTAGAAGCAAAATCCAATCCGGCATAAATTTTTTGTATAATCATCCACAAATTCAAACCATGTGTAGGGCAATTACGTATCATTAATTTCATCCTCTCCCAAGATTTTGCAACATGTTCAAGATCAAGTTGCTTAAAATTCATAATATCGTTTCTAAGAGAGATGATCTTAGCGGGAGGAAAATACTTAGAGTTAAAAGCATCTTTACACTTACTCCACGAATCAATACTATTTTTAGGCAAAGACGAAAACCAAGCTTTAGCACGATCTCTAAGCGAAAAAGGAAATAGCTTCAATTTAACAATACCATTGTCCACATCTTTCTTCGTTTGCATATCACACAAATCAACGAAGTTGTTTAGATGGGTAGCAGCATCTTCACTAGGAAGGCCGGAAAACAGATCTTTCATGACAAGATTCAGCAAAGCAGCATTAATTTCACAAGATTCAGCATCGGTAAGAGGAGCAACCAGAGTGCTAATAAAATCATTGTTGTTGGTATTGGTAAAGTCACACAATTTGGTATTATCTTGAGCCATCATGACAAGCAAGCAATCCGACACACAAGCAAACAAGAAACGGGCAAAAAGAGGCGAATAGAGAAAGAGAGGGAGGATCGAGAGAGAGAGAGAGGGAAAATAAAACGGCAAGGGTGAAGTGGGGGAGAGGAAAACGAGAGGCAAATGGCAGATAATGTAATGCGGGAGATAAGGGTTTGTGATGGGTACTTGGTATGTTGAATTTTGCGTAGACTCCCCGACAACGGCGCCAGAAATCCTTCTTGCTACCTCTTGAGCACTACGTTGGTTTTCCCTTGAAGAGGAAAGGGTGATGCAGTATAGCAGCGTAGGTATTTGCCTCAGTTTTTGAGAACCAAGGTATCAATCCAGTAGGAGGCCACGGACGAGTCCCTCGCACCTACACAAACAAATAAACTCATCGCAACCAACGCGATAAAGGGGTTGTCAATCCCTTCACGGTCACCTACGGGAGTGAGATCTGATAGATATGATAAGATAATATTTTTGGTATTTTTATGATAAAGAGAAATAAAGATGCAAGTAAAATAAATGACAAAGGAAATAACTAAGTATTGGAAGATTAATATGATGGAAAATAGACCCGGGGGCCATAGGTTTCACTAGAGGCTTCTCTCAAGAGCATAAGTATTACGGTGGGTGAACAAATTACTGTTGAGCAATTGACAGATTTGAGCATAGTTATGAGAATATCTACGTATGATCATGTATATAGGCATCACGTCCGAGACAAGTAGACCGACTCCCGCCTGCATCTACTACTATTACTCCACACATCGACCGCTATCCAGCATGCATCTAGAGTATTAAGTTTAAGAGAACAGAGTAACACTTTAAGCAAGATGACATGATGTAGAGGGATAAACTCATGCAATATGATATAAACCCCATCTTGTTATCCTCGATGGCAACAATACAATACGTGCCTTGCTGCCCCTACTGTCACTGGGAAAGGACACTGCAAGATTGAACCCAAAGCTAAGCACTTCTCCCATTGCAAGAAAGATCAATCTAGTAGGCCAAAGCAAACTGATAATTCGAAGATACTTACAAAGATAACCAATCATAAATAAAAGAATTAAGAGAAGATTCAAATATTGTTCATAGATAAACTTGATCATAAACCCACAATTCATCGGTCTCAACAAACACACCGCAAAAGAAGATTACATCGAATAGATCTCCACAAGAGAGGGGGAGAACTTTGTATTGAGATCCAAAAAGAGAGAACAAGCCATCTAGCTAATAACTATGGACCCGTAGGTCTGAAGTAAACTACTCACACTTCATCAGAGAGGCTATGGTGTTGATGTAGAAGCCCTCCGTGATCAATACCCCCTCCGGCGGAGCTCCGGAAAAGGCCCCAAGATGGGATCTCATGGATACAAAAAGTTACGGCGGTGGAATTAGGGTTTTGGCTCCATATCTGGTAGTTTGGGGGTACGTAGGTATATATAGGAGGAAGGAGTACGTCGGTGGAGCAACGTGGGCCCCACGAGGGTGGAGGGCGCGCCTGGGGGGTAGGCGCGCCCCCTACCTCGTGCCTTCCTGGTTGATTGCTTGATGTAGGGTCCTAGTCCTCTGGATCATGTTCGTTCCAAAAATCACGTTCCTGAAGGTTTCATTCCGTTTGGACTCCGTTTGATATTCTTTTTCTGCGAAACCCTAAAATAGGCAAAAAACAACAATTCTGTGCTGGGCCTCCGGTTAATAGGTTAGTCCCCAAAATAATATAAAAGTGTATAATAAAGCCCAATAATGTCCAAAACAGGATATAATATAGCATGGAATAATAAAAAATTATAGATACGTTGCAGACGTATCAGGCCGTGATTTGCTTCTCCGCTGCCAAATGCTCCTTGAGCTCTTGGCTATACCGCGTGCACCATGGATTAGGGCGACACTTATTTGGTGGAGGGGTCGGTGATTTGGGTAGAAGGTGTCGCGCCTGCGGTCGGGGCATGTGGGATGTAGAAGGAGGAGCAGGATGGAGGTCGGGTGTGGATTACCTGCCTGGATAGACGAGGCCGAGCAGCGTGAAGGAGGGTCGCCGGTGAGGAGGCGGTGCTGCAAGAAAGGAGTGAAGGTTTCAACTTGGAAAGGAAGGCGGAAACAGGGGAAATGTGGCTTTTGGTAGGGGGGGAGGTAGATATTTTCGCGGAAGCCGAAAATTTGGAATCGCTTCAGCGAAAAAACTGGCACGCAAAGTGTCATCAGACACGGTCCCTTATTCAGAACTGTGTATGATATGTGAACGTCACAAACGATTCAGATAGCTTAACCCGTGTGTGATGAGTTTGAACGTCAAATTTTTTGGTTATAATTTCCCTGGTTACAGTGGTCATCCACGCCATTGCATAATTTGGGTACACAAAGGAGACTACAACACACCCACACTTCTTAATCGAGCAAGTTCAGCAATTAAACAGAGCTAGCTGGCCTAAACATTACTCTAATAAATTAAAGACTGATGCTCTTAATTAAACAAAACAAAGAGTACTACTATGGCTGGTGCTTGTCGATCTCCGCCGCCTCCTCCATGTACAGCTCGCGCCCGATGGTCTCCTGGGGAAGGGGCCACATGGCATCCATCACACCATACTCGGCAAGCATCTCGCCATCCGCGTCCGCCATCTCTTTGGAAAAGGCCGCCACGAGCTGGGTGTGGGCGGCCGCGATCTGGGCTTGGACGGGCTCTGTCGTGCAAGGTATGCGGTAGAGGAATGGACGGCTGCTCGAATGCTCTCGGCGATTGCCAACTATTCGACCGTGGGTTGCCGACCATTGTCGGAGAAGCTTTGTTTGATTTGTGCGGTGACCGCCACGAGCTGGGCTGGGCGGTCTCGACATGGTCGTGGGTAGCCTCCATCAGAGCTAAGGCCGTCGCAGCAGAACGAACAGATGTTGTGCCGCTCTTGCCAGTTCCTATCCCCGAGGCAGATGTTGTTGCTGCCGCCTGAGAAGCAACAACGTCTGTTTGGGCTGCCTTGGCCACCTGGTCGCAGATTGCGGGTGCGCTCATGCACCTTGTTAGCACGCGCATGGCGGCTGCGGGCGTGCTCTCGCCGAAGTTGTCCTCACGACGCAGGTTCACGTACCCATCTTTCAGCAGCGATTATTGAACAGTGAAATGATATTTGGGGAGCGAGCTAGTGTGCTTGGCACGCTGTCTGTGGACTGTAGCCGACACACCTTCTCGTGTAAGCCATAGGTGTACTATACACCGACGGTGCTCCAGGATATTTTGTACTACATCTCACACGGTTGGTGATAATAAACTGTGTGAGAACTACTTGATTTTTCATCTTGATTTGAATTACATAATGGGGTCGCAGCGGCAATGGACGGTGTTTGAATTGCTAGACCTTTTATTTCCAGTGAACATGCAACTATATGTGTGTCGTAAAAGAATTGGAATTATTCAGAGTTCATTTGGACATTTTATATATTAAATTGGTTTTCTAGCCATTTCAGGTGCACAATTCAAAATTAAACTACATGCACATGCTCTGGTGCGCCAACATGGGTCGTAAAATCATATATGTGTCCATGGGTTTATGCTTATGTCTCCTACAAGAAATGGGGATGAATTTCAAACACCACGGCACTGTGGCTCTCTCGCAAACGTCGACGTACTTGCTTTTGTAATTCTAGTAAATCCAAAAGTCGTCCAAAATTCATGAAACTTGGCACGCTATCTTGGAGCGGCATCAACATGCCGTGGTAAATTTTTTGTTCCATTTGGGACAGGTTTGGGTATAAGCTTCTCACAAACCAAAGCTTCTCACAACAAGTGTGATGGTTTCGGTAGGGAACGTTTCACCTTTCTAGACAAAATGATATCCGTTGCCTCTTCTTGATTTCAAATTTTTTCCTAGTGTCAACATAGAACAACATGAGTGTTTTGTCAATTTTAGGATTTTTCGGGGTTCGCTTGGACATTTTTATACATTAACTGAGTTTTCTATCCATTCATGTGCATAATTTAAATTTGAACTACAGGCACATGCTGTAATGCATATAAATTAGTTGAAAATTCAAATTTGTGTTCTTGGTTGCATGCTTAGGTCCCATGCATGAAATGAGAATGAATGTCAATCACACTGCCACCGTCACTCAGCCGCAAACATTGAGATACCTGGTTTTTAATTTCTAGTAAATGCAAAGCTCGTCTGAAATTCATGAAACTTGGTATGCTATCATGGAGCGGCATCAACATGGCGTGGTAATTTTTTTGTCCCATCTGGGGCAGGTTTCACTACAAAAAATACACTTCCGTGATGCTACATGTTTGTCACAATAGGTCACATTTTCTTTCATGCATGTACATCCATGACAATTTTATGATAGAATCAAGATAGTCATGCATGTGCTGTCATAAAAGTGTTCCATGACATTACCAAAATCATCATCACAGAAGTGTCCACTTCCATGACGATAAATCACGCGTCACAGAAGTGCTTTTGTCAAGGGTGACCGACACGTGGCATCCACCGTAATAGGTCGCCGTTAAGCTATCAGGCTCGGTTTAGGATCCGATAACCCATTAACAACCCGGACCAATGGGAATTTTCCACGTGTAAAATTCTGATTAGCCGGAGGAAACATGTGTCAGCTCGTCATGGGTTAGATAAGTGCCTATGATATGTCGACACGTGCGATGGCCCACCACTGGCCCATATAGCTTACAAAGGCCGGCCCGTTTGACTTGGTCAAAAGTTCACGGGCTGGCCCATGGAAAGCCTATTAACGGTCTCTTCGCAAATAGCCCATTTTACGGCCCAGTAACTCACGGCCTGGTAGGGCCTACCCGAAATCGTCCCAACAACGTCATGTGGGCCGTCGAATATAACACCAGCCCGTTTCACTTTCGCCCTATGTATGGCCCATGACATCTTTTTGCCCATATGAGGCCTTTCATATCTTTAGGCCCTTTAGAAGCCCTCGGTGACTCTAGCCCATAATGAACAGTAAATTTCTTTGTACCCATTAACGACCCATGACTCACATGGGCCGTTTCCAGCCCATGTTAGCTTTCGGCCTGCAGACGACCCATACGTTCTTGGGCTCCTTTCCGGTCCTCGATTACTTCCGGCCCATTACTGGCCTGTTACCCTAATGGGCCAAATTTGGCCCGTGGCCAGAGTCGGTCAGTTTGTGGTTTGTTAACCCGTTGCGCCATTTCCAGCCCGTCCTATATTCTGGCCCATTAACGACCCGTTATGCCTATGACAGAATTAAGCCTTTGTTGTCCTCCGGCCTGTGAATGACTCGTTACCGTGCTGGGCCAATGCCAATTATGCCCGTTTATGGCCCATGTAGGCACATTTATCCGACAGCCCGAGGCCCACCGATTCTACGGCCCCGTTGGAGGCCCATTTATCGACGGCCCATAGGAGGCCCATGGATCCTACGGCCTGTAGCAGGGTCAAGGTTACCACGGTCCGTATATGGCCCATGGTTGTTGTGGCCACTAGCAAACCAGGGAAAAAGAAGACTCGGAAATAAATAAGCTCGAAACTAACGCTAGGCTATTAAGGCGATTGCATAGATTACATCCACTGGGCATCAAAGATCGCCACCAGTGCAAATATAGGGAACACCCTACACTATACAAAAATGGCTTGTTGTTTTCTTCAGCTAGTGGCAGCCCATTAAGAATAAATTTTGTATCACAACAAAACAAATTACAACTATAAAACAAAAGGTTGGCATCAAAGTTAACAGTCTGGCAGATAAATGCACCACCAGAAGTTCAGAAGCTCAGTACATTTGACCTAACCGTCATGTTTTCATGTTGTATTGTTCGATGGAGCACCAGAACCTTTGCCTTCATTTCTCCCAGGCTCCTGAACAACATAGCAAATGTCTGATAGTCTGGTTTCAAAACCATGCATATCTTGACGACATCGAACAATGTCTATCCTTGTTTCACAAAGGGTCTTTGTTAGGGAATGTAGTTGTGTCTGGAGCGCAGATATAACATTGTTTTGAGCTAGCATATCTTGATCATGAGGCAGTTTGGAAAAGATTGCCTTAAAACCAACCCAGTATTACGCAGGAACGTGCTTTTGGCACTGTTAGTGGACAGGTACTGACCCACTGCAGCAAGAGCTGACATTGCAGTTATAGTTGCCTCGCCATCTTCAGAAGGTGGCGGTTCCACCATTTTTTCCATAGCTTGCTGAAAAGTTGAGTTTTTACATTAGTAGTACCAGAACAGAAGATATTAAGGAGGGGGAAAAACCAAAAAAATAGCTTTGGTCTATATACAGAACTTATTCTGGTGAACCCATGTAAAATATTAATTGTATTTTACTGCAAAGTACATAATAAAACCAGGTTACAAACATATGACCATGTATCATGGCTAATGTATTGTCTATTTCTTCACATTGTATTGACCGCTAAGGATAAAGAGGCAAATTTTATAATGCGGTAATCATAGTATGAATCACTCATATCATAAAACAACTAAGAACAGACAAACATGCAATTGTAACATTGTGTGGGCAAGTCCAGCACAGAACTAGATTACAGATCAAGATCAAAGGAACATCACTCCTCGCTTTTAAACCTTGTAAGGTGCAATGATACGCTAAGACAATTGTGTATAAAATCAAAAAGAGTAATAGACATTGACTGCAAACCATGCAGTTCAAGGCACAAGTTAGAGTAAGTAGTAGTTAAAAGGCATGAGGATTAAGGACTTCCATCAACGGCTTTGACTGGTGTAGTCATGCCCTTCGTCTTGCTGGTGTGACAGTCCTTGAAGATTTCCACGGCATTTGGTTCAGGTACTTTTTGGTACTTGCGGGCTTTCCTTTGCATTTGGAACAAGTCAATATAGATCTGATAATATGGTACAACGAAAAGAGTGAAACAACAGCTAATTACAAGAGCCTCACAGTGTGCAATATAGCTACGAGATCCTGTCGTCTGTTGGAATTTCACTTTCGTACGGTTGGCCTTGTTCTTTGAATAGTTCACCTACAAGAAGATAGATTTGCGAGGCACATGCGTAAATAGGACTTCAACATGTGATCTGATCACATATGTATAATGTACCTGATACTTTGGATCAGATCAGTGTTTAACGAGGCCTCTCCAGTCTTCATCCGATATATTTTCCACTGGAGATGTTTGGGCAAGTTCACTGTTAGCCTTGCCTTCAAAGTGAGTTTTCCTCAAGTTATACCGATACTGTCACAGAGCATACTTGAAAACATGGGTGCAAGCTTGTTTGGTTGCATTATCTTGGCTATCCAACTTGAACCTCATATGTTGAAAATTATGGGAGTCTCATTATCAGCAACCTAGAAAGTATGGGACAGAGCAAGACGATATTACTAGTTTCCATACATAACCATACTTATAGATAAATGGTCGAGGAAGGTGTTGAACTGGGTTTCATCTTTGTCATTCCTATACTGAATCCATGTTGGTGGGATACGTACTTGACACCTAACGGAAACCGCTGCCTCTGATACTAACTTGGCTAGCTTTGTAGCATCATGTGGCCTTTTTAAACCTGCCTCAAAACGGATCTCCATTCTTCCTCCTCTAGATTTAGTTAACCTATCGAGCATTATCCCTGATGTTTTTTCCTCTTGCGCCTAGGTTCTAGTCCAACAACGAACATAGGAAGTGTTAGTGTACATCAAACTGTGAGACTACATATAAAGAAGCATGCAACTATAACTTGACTCCAGCAACTACCTTCTTGCTGTTGAAGCTCACAAAGTTCATCTAATCTTGCCAACTCGTCTTGTGTCAAGAGTGCTTCGGAAGTAGTGTCAGGTGGCAAGGGGGCTTGGGATCGTGCTGCTAGCTGAGTTGAACAACGCGTAACTCGTGCAGCTGGTGGTACTGTGGAAGGTGTTGCAACAACTAGAGCTATCTCTGCTTGTTTGGTGGCAGCTATTGGTTTCTGTTTGGCTTGTTCTGCAGATCGCGTAGCATGGGATACCCTGTTTGTACAATTTTCTGCTAGATTTTGACCTTCTATTGCACCACCAGTACCAGCAGAATCTGCAGGATTCTTCCGCTTCCTTTTCCCTGTCATTATGTGTTCTTTCCTCTTTCTCTTTGCCATGTTAAGTCAAGCCGACAAGAAAAACGAATAACAATTTAGTCCTTCAGAACAAATTGATGCGTGATACAGGCGAACTAAAATTTGATGTTAGACAACTACATGATAGGAGGATGTAATATGTAAGAAAAACAGGACGACATGAGATAACCAGAACTATGATGTGTAAACTAAGCAGAAGACATTTCACTAAATTAGAAGCAATGCAATGGAAGGTAGACAACATATGAAATATGCTACAAATATCGCTCTGCCAAGTTAACAGTGTCTCGTCATAAATGGCATTTTAAAAAATGTGAGGCAGTACAAGAAATAAATCATATGCAAGATGCAAACAACATCACACTACCAAGTTTAAGGTCTCTCATCATTAGTGCCATTGCATATTCACAACACTGCATATTCACAACTTATGATGTGTAAACTAAGGAGAAGGCATTTCAACAAATTATAAGCAATGAAAGCTAGACACCATATGAAAGATGCAACGAATATCACTCTACCAAATTAAAACTATCTCATCATAAGTGCCATTTCAACAAATTAGAAGTAGTACAAGCTAGAAAAGAATGCGAGATGTAACCTATATCACACTCCTAAGTCAAACATGTCTTATGATAAGTGATTGTTGCAGGTTACACAACAATAGTACTTTGATGTAAGAACATGGTGTGATAGACAGATATTGTATGTTCTAGAAATAGGAACACATGTCTTATTCACAAGTATAATGTGTAAAGTAAGGAGATGGAATTGAACAAAATTAGAAGCAATACAAGCTAGACATCATACATAACATGCAACCACATATAAGAGTGCCAAGTTAGAGGGAGCACCTGTGATGGTGCACTAGGGGAGACGTGCGCATCATCAACACAACTACGTTGAGTGTCTATGCATGTGTTGTCTTGCAAATCTTCTTGGGGGTGGTGGAGTAGAATCTGTAGAGGCCCTCCGTTTGGAAGGAGCACCTATATCCGCTGCCTTGCTACTTTCCTTCCGCTTTATTGATTTTGAATTGTCAAGTAGAACCGACAAGAAAAAGCAATAAAATTCACTATTTAGAACTCATTCGTGCATGGTAATGACAATCACTACTTTGATGTAAGGCAAACACATGATACCAGGATGGAATATGTACGAAAAACAGGACGACATGGCATATTCACAACTGTTTGTGTAAACTAAGCAGAAGCCATTTCAACAAATAAGAAGCAATGCAAGCTACACACCACATAAAAGATGCAACCAATATGACTCTGCCAAGTTAAAAGCGTCCCATCATAAATGGCGTTAAGCAGCGCATGCTATAAATCATATGAAAGATGCAACTAATATTACACTGCATATACTAAAGGTGTCTCATCATATTGATTCATGCGGGATAAAAAAACAATAGTTTTATGTAAGGACATGCTTAATAGACAGATGTACTATGTACTAAAAATAGGAAGGCATGTCACATTAACATGTATAATGTATAAACTAAGCAGAATAGCACATGCAATTTAACCAGATTGGAAGAATTACAGTCTAGGCACCATATGCAACATGCAACCACATATCACGCTGCCAAGTTAGAGAAAGCACCTGCGATGCTGGTGTAGGGGAGATGTGGTCATCGTCTACAGAGATACGTTCACTATCTTCATCTAGCCTTGCTTTTTCTTGAGAATCATGTGGGGAGGCTGACACTGCATTCTTCAAAAGAGGATCTTTTCTCAAAGTAACCGACTGGGGTGACTATCTCATCATAAGAGATTGATGAGGGATACACAAGAACATTAGTTTGATGTAAGAACATGGTTAATAGACAAATGTACTAGTATGTACCGAAAATAGGAAGGCATGTCATATTCAAAGGTATAATGTGTAAGCTAAGCAGATGCAATTTAACCAAATTGGAAGCAATACTAGCTAGACATCCAGCTGGAGTGGTGAGCATGATCGTCGAGGACCCGAGACCTTGGTGGGAGGCGGGCTGCTTTGCCACCATCGTGGCTTTTTAGTTGGCTTCCAGGTGATGTCTGTCTGCGCTGGGCTTGTCACTGGCTAGGCCAGTGCCCTGACTAGCTATTTGTTTTCTAGTGCTCCCGGGATGGTGGTTCATGTAAAAAAATATCTTGCCTTATCTTAATAAAGATCGACTTCGGCCTTTTGAATACAAGCTAGACACCATATGCAACATGCAACCACATATGACACTGCGAAGTTAAAGCAAGCACCTGGGATGGTGGTTCATTGCGAGCGAGGTCATCAACTCCAGAGCTATGTTTACCATCTCCATCTGCTGACACTGCACCCTTTATAATGCTGAAACATGTCTGGCCTAGCCGCGTACCACGCTGGAGTGACTTCTCTCTCTTCTTTTCTGCTTCGGCGGTAGGGTCTGAAATACCCTTGCACAAAAACACAATAGTGAGAGTATGGGTGAAGTGTGTGCAGAACTAGTGCACTATAAAAGTAGCAGATAGCAGGTGGCTGAAAAATAAATGACATGATACATATGATAGCTCTACAACATTGCATGGCAAACAAAATTTGATTCTACTCTATATGATTTTGAAATATATGAGCACAGGATGGCTGGGAAATGCATGTACTCCTCCAGCACACCACCCCATGTGGTCCTATCAAAATAATAGTCAACTAAAAATAAATAGGTTAGTCAATTTTTTATGAACCGTCCGATCTATAAGGAGCGGGCAGATGGCCTTCGTCTACCTCCCTCTAGTCATTGTTGACGATCTTTCTCGAACCGCCAGCGACCACCGGCATAGATCCCTGCCTCCGCCGCCCGCCCTCCCCTCGACCTCACTCCACCGCCGTGCTTGGCAGCGCCTCCAGGCCATCCCTTTAATCGTGGCTGACCTCCAGATCGGGCGCCAACAGCTCTAGGCCCCACACGCCCCTAAGATAAACACCGAGGCACTGCTTTCCCGGTGTAATAGGCGGATTAGCGCATGTTACGCCGTGGAATGCTTCCTTTAATTGGGAATCAACTGACCAGGAATTGAAATCCAGGGGGGCGACGGACCTCTAGCTAAGGTGAAATAGTATATGAGGAGAAACCTTGTGCATCGCGAGTTACTAGGAACATCTAGTATCAAGAAGAAGCGGTCAACTAGTGTCTTCTGTGGGATGAATACCGTGCAAGCAGACACGTAAGATTTGCACGAATAAGGGAAGAGGAGTACCATTTCTGGTTGCCAGTGTTTTGTCCTTCATATGTCGCGGCGATGTTCTTCTTTTTGTCGGGGGAACCAATGTTTTGGAGGAGGGTGCAGCCTTGGACGAACCCATGGCCAAATTGTTGACTGTGTTGCCGTGGCCGTATGTCAGCGGAGGGGAAGCAGATCCGAGGCGGCGAAGGATGCCGTAGAAGGAAAAACTCTGGTGCGGTGGACAATGGCGAAGTTGGAGCGGCATCGGTGAGGCGCAGGACGGCGTGGTTGAACTGGCTCGGGTATGGACAGCTCAGCTTCGACTTCAACTACTAGCCGTGGAGGGCATTGCGGTTGAGGTTGCAGTGGACGACTGAGGGAGTCCTGGATTAGGGGGTATTCGGATAGCCGGACTATAACCATTGGCCGGACTGTTGGACTATGAAGATACAAGATTGAAGACTTCGTCCCGTGTACGGATGGGACTCTCCTTGGCGTGGAAGGCAAGCTTGGCAATACGGATATGTAGATCTCCTTCCTTGTAACCGACTCTGTGTAACCCTAGCCCCCTCCGGTGTCTATATAAACCGGAGGGTTTAGTCCGTAGGACACAATAACAACAATCATACCATAGGTTAGCTTCTAGGGTTTAGCCTCTCTGATCTCGTGGTAGATCTACTCTTGTACCACCCATATCATCAATATTAATCAAGCAGAAGTAGGGTTTTACCTGCATCGAGAGGGCCCGAACCTGGGTAAAAAGATCGTGTCCCTTGTCTCTTGTTACCATCCGCCTAGACGCACAGTTCGAGACCCCCTACCCGAGATCCGCTGGTTTTGACACCGACATTGGTGCTTTAATTGAGAGTTCCTCTGTGTCGTCATCATTAGGCTTGATGGCTCCTTCGATCATCGTTAGCGATGCAGTCCATGGTGAGACTTTTCTCCCCGGACAGATTTTTGTATTCGGCAGCTTTGCACTGCGGGCCAATTCGCTTGGCTATCTGGAGCAGATTGAAAGCTACGCCCCTGGCCATCAGGTCAGGTTTGGAAGCCTAAACTACACGGCCGATATCCACGGAGACTTGATCTTCGACGGATTCGAGCCCCTACCGAGTGCGCTGCACTGTCACGATGGGCATGATTTAGCTCTGCCACCGAACAGTGTCCTGGAGACCGCACTTGCAGCCACTCCGACCTTTAATTCGGAGCCAACTGCGCCATCCGAGGGCGGATGGTTAGACCCCGCCGCAGAGGCAACAGCCCCAACGGAGATCGAACTGAACACCAACCTTATCCTTCGCAAGGCCCGTGACTCCCCATCGTCGGACTCTCCTCCGGACTCTAGACCATCCGCGCCCCTGCTAATCGAATCCGATTGGGCACCGATCATGGAGTTCACTGCCGCGGATATCTTTCAGCACTCGCCCTTCGGTGACATACAGAATTCACTAAGGTCTCTCTCCTTGTCAGGAGAGTCCTGGCCGGATTATGACCGGCAGGATTGGGATGCGGACGACGAAGAAATTTGACGCCCACCCACCACCCAATTCATAGCCACTGTCGATGACTTGACCGGCATGCTCGACTTTGACTCCGAAGACATGACGGTATGGACGACGATGCAGGAGACGAACAGGAACCAGCGCCTATAGGGCACCAGAAAGCCACCTCGTCGTATGACATATATATATGGTGGACACACCCAAAGAAGGCAATGTCGATGGAACAACGGAGGATGACCCCTCCAAGACGCAACCTAAGCGCCGGCGTCAGCGGCGCCGCTCTAAGTCCCACCAAAGCAAAAACGGTGATTCTGGCACAGGGTAACACCCCGGACAGTGCCGAAGACAACCCCCTCCAGCAAGATTCAGCACAGGAGGATGGAGAAGCCAGCCCTCATGAGAGAGCGGCAGATAGAGAGGAAGAGGATGATAATTACATACCTCCCTCCGAAGACGAGGCAAGCCTCGGCGACGACGAATTTGTCGTGCCTGAGGATCCCATTGAGCAAGAGCGCTTCAAGCGCCGGCTTATAGCCACGGCAAATAGCCTTAAGAAAAAGCAGCAGCAACTTAGAGCTGATCAAGACTTGCTAGCCGACAGACGGACTGAAGTCCTTGCGGCCGAGAAATATGAACTCGAACGTCCCTCCAAAAGCTACCCAAAACGCAAGTTGCTACCCCGATTAGAGGAGGAAGCATCTAAACCTACATCCCCAGCGTATGACGTGGCTGACCGGCCACCTCGTGGCCGCGACAGAGAGGCCTCTCGGCCCACAACTCAAGCCGCACCCTGGCGCCACTCAAAAAATACCAAGGCTTGGGGAAAGGCGCTAGACCTGTGAGATATATTGGAGGACAAAGCAAGGCAAACAAGATCGATCTACGGATCGCGTGGGCGCCCCACGACACGAGACGATAACCGTCACGCCGGATACAACAAAAGTAAATCCGGCCGGGCCGAACACAACAGACAAAACTCATTCAAGCTGCATTGTGATATAGCCCAGTACAGAGGGGCCGCACACCCGTTATGCTTCACAGATGAAGTAATGGATCATCAAATCCCAGAGGGTTTCAAACCCGTGAATATCAAATCATATGATGGTACGACAGATCCCGCGGTATGGATCGAGGACTATCTCCTTCATATCCACATGCCCCGTGGGGACGACCTACATGCCATCAAATACCTCCCACTCAAGCTTAAAGGACCAGCCCGGCATTGGCTCAACAGCTTGCCATCAGAATCCATAGGTTGTTGGGAGGACCTAGAAGCCGCATTCCTCGACAACTTCCAGGGCACCTATGTGCGACCACCAGATGTCGATTACTTGAGACACATAATTCAACAGCTAGAGCAATCAGCCAGGAAATTCTGGACACAGTTCCTAACTAAGAAAAATCAAATCATCGACTGTCCGAATGCAGAGGTCCTAGCAGCTTTCAAGCATAACATCCGCGATGAGTGGCTTGCCCGGCACCTTGGACAGGAAAAGCCGAAATCTATGGCAACCCTCACGACACTCATGACCCGCTTTTGCGCAGGAGAAGATAGTTGGCTAGCTCGTAGCAATAACATGTCAAAGAGCCCTGGTAATTCGGATACCAAGGACAGCAATGGCAGGTCACGTCGCAACAAGCATAAGAGCCGCATGAACAGCGACAATACCGAGGATACGACAGTTAATGCCGGATTCAGAGGCTCTAAGCCCGGTCAACGAAAAAAGCCATTCAAAAGAAGCACTCCGAGCCCATCCAGTTTGGACCATATACTCGATCGCTCGTGTCAGATACATGGCACCCCTGACAAGCCAGCCAACCACACCAACAGGGATTGTTGGGTGTTCAAGCAGGCCGGCAAGTTAAATGCCGAAAACAAAGACAAGGGGCTACATAGCGACGACGAGGAGGAGCCCCGACCGCCGAACACCGGAGGACAGAAGGGGTTTCCCCCACAAGTGCGGATGGTGAACATGATATACGCAACCCCATCCCCAAGAGGGAGCGGAAGCGTGCGTTAAGGGACGTATACGTGTTGGAGCCAGTCGCCCCATAGTTCAACCCATGGTCCTCCTGCCCGATCACTTTCGATCGCAGGGACCACCCCACTAGTATCCGCCATGGCAGATTTGCCGCATTGGTTCTAGACCCAATCATTGACGGATTTCACCTCACTCAAGTCCTTATGGACGGCGGTAGCATCTTGAACCTGCTTTATCAGGACACAGGGCGCAAAATGGGCATAGATCCCTCAAGGATTAAACCCACAAAAATGATCTTTAAGGGCGTAATACCAGGTGTAGAGGCCCATTGCATAGGCTCAGTCACACTAGAAGTGGTCTTCGGATCCCTGGATAATTTTCGAAGCGGGGAGTTAAACTTTGACATAGTCCCGTTCCGCAGTGGCTATCACGCACTACTGGACGAACCGCATTTGCAAAATTCAATGCGGTGCCGCACTACGCATACCTCAAGCTCAAGATGCCAGGACCTCGGGGGGTCATCACAGTCAATGGAAACACATAGCGCTCTCTCCGAACCGAGGAGCACACTGCGGCCCTCGCAGCAGAAGTGCAAAGCAGCCTATCAAGGCAATTCTCCAGTCCGGCGATCAGACGTCCGGACACCATCAAGCGTGCCCAAAGTAATCTGCGACAGGACCGCCTGGCACGTTCTGAGCTCGCATAGCAATGCGGCCCCTACCCCAGCCCCATCCAAATGGCGACACACGTGCCACGTGTACACAATTACGCATTAAAAATACCATGGGCACAGGGGAGGGGCACGACTACGGCACGCCCCGAAATGCGGCTCAACCGCACTAGGGGCTCCCTACTTTGTTATTTTTTCTCTCTTCCAGGACTTCACTCTCTGGAAGCCCTGTCCGGCAATATAATCGCCGAACACATGATGCAAGGACCAGGGGGGCCGGAAGCTACGTCGCATCATGGAACTCCCAGGTGGTCTCTATAACGAGCAAAATACCCGCTTTCACTACCATTCCGCAGCTTACCCTTGGAAGAGACATGTCAAATAGTCCCATTTTCTACTTATCACACTACTTGTATAGTTTTGCTTCAATGCATCTTTTCGAATAAACAATGCATAGCATCAGTCTATTTTTCCATTTTTCTTTTATATAAGTGTTCATTAATGACACCTTACAACCGTACACTTTGGTACGGCCAATACACCAGGGGCTTAAGTACCCCACAATATGGTGTGAGAAGTCCGAACACTTTCACAAGTGCGGCACCCCAAACTTATAGCATTATATGCATCAGCTCCGAATCATGTCTTTGGTCAATAGTTGGGTTTGCCCGGCTCCCATGTTTTGGTACCTTACGTTCTGCTATATCGGCTAAGGTAGCACTGGGAGAACTACTGCGATTGTGCCCCGATTCAGCTGGGCTAAGCACCTTAGTAGAGAAAGCTAAAACTGACTGTCATGATAGCGCGAGAGCTGGTCGCTGTTCAAGAGGTTTCGAGTCCCTAAAGACTTATGCCGCTTAGGGCGAGGAGCCAGCTTTGTCCGGCCTAGGCGTGTATAGCGCCCCGAACTCGGTCTTCCGAACACTAGGGGCTTCGCCAAAATTTAAAATTATAGAATTCTCTGGCTAAGTGAGAGTGATAACGCATTATAGTCCGATTGCCTTGTTCGTTGTGCTGAGCACCTCCCTCGAAGGACTCAAGAATGGGAAAAAGAGTGCTCAAGTTTATCCCGAACACCCCAGCACTCGTGGCATGGGGGCAGAAGCCGACGACTCGCCATCTCTTAGATTTAATAAATGGCCGTATAGAAGGTAATATTTTAAATTCAAACAAGAGTTGCATAGCGCATATGAAAAAGTTTTCAGCGTACAGGATCACAAATGCGAGTTCACTCAAAAATTACATCCTTGGAACATTCATCCGCCACAAGGCCGGCACCCTTCAGGACGCCCTCATAGTGCATCTCGGGTTTGCGATGCTCCTTGCCCTGCGGTGGCCCGTCCTTCACCAGCTTCTCAGCATCCATCTTGCCCGAGTGTACTTTAACACGGGCAAGCGCCCTGCGGGCGCCCTCGATGCAGACGGAGCGCTTGATGACTTCAAGCCACGGACAGGCATCCGCCAGCCGCCTCACCAGCCCAAAGTAGCTCCCAGGCATGGCCTCTCCAGGCCACAGCCGGACTATAAGACCCTTCATGGCCTGTTCGGCCACCTTATGGAGCTCGACCAGAACACCTTCTCCGTCGAGCTCCCTTCCTCGGCCCGGTAGTAGGTGGCGGCATCTGACACGCTGCGGGGCAAATCTGCGAACGCTCCTAGAGAGCTCCGGACTCGGTTAAGTAACAAGTAATTCACTTTCACATGCTTGCTTTGCATAATGAATGCCTTACCCGCCGCTATCTTCTTCATCGCCTCAATTTCCTGGAGGGCTTTTTGGGCTTCGGCCTTGGCAGACTTGGCGCTTTCAAGGGCCGCTGCGAGCTCGGACTCTCGCGTCTTCGAGTCAAGCTCCAAACTCTCGTGTTTTTTCACGAGGGCCTGGAGCTCTTGATGCACCTCCTCCACACGCGCTTCCTGTTTCCCTCGCTCGGTGCGCTCCGTGGCCGCTTTATTTTTGGCCTCGGACAGCCTTGCTTCAGGGTCGCCACCTCGTTCGTGGCCCCCGCCATAGCCACGATGATCCTGTCATTTTTCGCAACCACATATTTTTAATATACTTACACAAGGTATTACTTACCTTCTTTCTCCTCAAGCTACTTCTTGGCAAGGCCGAGCTCTTTCTTGGACCACTCAAGGCTCTACTTCAACGCATCGACCTCTGCAGTCAGTGCGGCAAAGGTCAGCAGCGCAGCCTGCATACCCATATTGACATACTTATGTTAGACTCCTGTGTTTATTATTAGATCCTCTATTCGGCTTTTCTTTGTGAACACCAAACAGAGCATCAGGGGCTATTGTCTATGCGGTAATATTTTCATATATTTTTTACATACCTCAAAGCCTATTAGAAGGCTGGCACAGGCTTCAGTCAGCCCGCTCTTGGCGGACTGAACTTTCTGGATCACCACACTCATAATAGTACGGTGCTCCTCGTCGATGGAGGCGCCGTTAAGCACCTCCAACAAGTTATCTGGTGCCTCCGGTTGCACGGAGGTCACCGGCGCGGTAGGATTGCCCTTCTTAGTGGGGGCCCGCCTGCCGGAGTCCGGAACCAATGAAGGTTCCGGTGCGATGTTCGGCCCAGGGCCGGACTTGGAGCCCTTGGGAGCCTTGCACCCCTTGTGCCTGCAGTCCGGAAGGTCGCCTTGCGGCGCCTCCAGGACCACCTCCCCTCGGCTTGGAACCCTTTGGGACAGCACCTCGGTGTTATCCGTAGGGCGAGGGGTGGAAGCGGTCGGAAGTGAAAAGCTATTCGCATCCGACGAATCCAAGGAACCACTCGACGATATGTCGACTTGGTCTCGGGGCGGACTGCACGATTATATTCGGCGTTAGGAGAAGTTGTGCAATAAAGGAACGCTACGAGTCACTCTGGTGTCCGAATACTTACGACTTCGCTAGGGGCTTGGCCCTGGGCAGCCACTCCTCTTCGCCGTCGGCGGCGTTGGTGCAGTAGTCCGAAGGAAGGGTCCTTCCCTTCTTGGACCCTCCGGCCTCCCCCGTTGGGGCGGCCTTCCTTTTCTTTTCTCCCCCTGCTGGAGGGGAAGAAGCCTCTTTTTCCTCCTCCTCACCTTCGTGGGAGGAGTGCGCCTCGGAATCATCAGACGACGAGTCCGACACCACCGGGCGCCGGGAACTCTTTCGGGTTCCCGTGGCCTTCTTCTCCGGCACCACGTAAGGTGCCGGAACCAGCAGCTCCGCCAAGCGGGCGTCCGCTGGGCCTTCGGGCAAAGGAGCCGGACAGTCGATTTGTCCGGCCGTCTCCTGCCAGTCCTGTCAAAGGTACGGGAGCTTAGATCCTGCATAGAGTCAAACTATGAAAAACGAGTATCCTGTAAGAGGTAAAAACAGCTTACCGCGCTGGCTTGGCGCTTCGCGCAGAATCCGCGATCCTTGGTAGTGGGAGGGGGAACCTCGGCGCCCTTGAATAGCACCTTCCAGGCATCCTCGTGTGTTGTGTCGAAGAGCCTATTCAGAGTTTGGTGCTGGGCCGGGTCGAACTCCCACAAATTGAAAGCCCGTCGTTGACACGGGAGGATCCAGCGGATGAGCATGACCTGGACTACGTTGACGAGTTTGAGCTTCTTGCTCACCATGTTTTGGATACATGTTTGGAGTCCGGTCAGCTCTCCCGAACTATCCCAGGACAGGCCCTTCTCTTGCCAGGAGGTGAGCCGTGTGGGGATGCCAGATCGGAACTCGGGGGTCGCTGCCCATTCGGGGTCACGCGGCTCGGTGACATAGAACCACCCCGATTGCCACCCCTTTATGGTCTCCACGAAGGAGCCCTCGAGCCATGTGACGTTGGGCATCTTGCCCACCATGGCGCCTCCGCACTCCGCCTGGCGGCCGCTCACTACCTTCGGCTTGACATTGAAGGTCTTCAGCCATAAGCCAAAGTGGGGCTCGATGCGGAGGAAGGCCTCGCACACGACGATAAACGTCAAGATGTTGAGGATGAAGTTCGGGGCCAGATCATGGAAATCTAGGTCGTAGTAGAACATGAGCCCCCGGACGAATGGGTGGAGAGGGAATCCCATTCCGTGGAGGAAATGGGGTAAGGAACACTACCCTCTCATGGGGCCTGGGGGTGGGGATGAGCTGCCCCTCATCTGGGAGCCGGTGCGCGATGTCGTCGGGTAGGTATCCGGCTCTCCTCAGCTTCTTGATGTGTCCCTCCATGACGGAGGAGACCATCCACCTGCCTCCCGCTCCGGACATGGTTGGAGAGGGTTGAGGTGGGAAGTGCGAACTTGGGCGCTGGAGCTCGAGTGTGCAAAAATGGATTAGCAAAAGGAGGAAGAAGGCGTGGATGAAAAGGTGAATCCTTATCCCTTTATATGGGCGGACGAAACTATGCGTCCCCACCAGCCTGGTAAAACTCGCTTATCCCCCAAGCACTGTAATCAATGGCACGGTTGGGTTACCCGCGCCCATATTGATGAGAATCCCGTGATAAGGGGACACGATCTCTGCTTTGACAAGACGTGCCAAGGAAACCTCCTCGCAAAACATGCTGAGGTGGGACAGTAAAAAAATGATTCGAATAAAGGCTTGGCTGTGGTGTGATGTCATGCTACAGAATACGTCAGCAGATTAGATTTGTGGAAATGTTACTCTCTCCCTCAACGGTGGTAGGTGGAACTTGTTTTGCAGAGCCGGACACGATCCTCGTGTTCAAAATCTTCTATGAAGTATTCGGAGGAGGAACCCGCCTTGCAATGCCGAAGACAATCTGCGCGCCGGACTCATCGTCATTGAAGCCTGGTTCAGGGGCTACTGAGGGAGTCCTGGATTAGGGGGTATCCGGACAGCCGTACTATAACCTTTAGCCGGACTGTTGGACTATGAAGATACAAGATTGAAGACTTCATCCCATGTCCGGATGGGACTCTCCTTGGCGTGGAAGGCAAGCTTGGCTATACGGATATGTATATCTCCTTCCTTGTAACCGACTCTGTGTAACCCTAGCCCCCTCCGGTGTCTATATAAATTGGAGGGTTTAGTCTGTAGGACATAATAACAACAATCACACCATAGGCTAGCTTCTAGGGTTTAGCCTCTCTGATCTCGTGGTAGATCTACTCTTGTACTACCCATATCATCAATATTAATCAAGCAGGAGTAGGGTTTTACCTCCATCGAGAGGGCCCGAACCTGGATAAAAACATCGTGTCCCTTGTCTCCTGTTACCATCCGCCTAGACGCACAGTTCGGGACCCCCTACCCGAGATCCACCGGTTTTGACACCGACAACGACGACGTCGGGGTATCGGCTCCGGCGTGATGGAAGAGGGCGGCGGTTGATGGGTGGGATGGGGTGGCGGACGGAGGACGCCGGGGTTTCGCGGCTGGTGGAGAGGTAGTTTTGGCACCCACGGAGTATGAATGGGTAATCGAACGGGGTGGGGAGCTAAGGGAGAACCATGTTTCGGTCTAGGACGCACTTTTTTGTTTTTTTTAACAGATGGGACACGCTTGTTTGAAATTTGGTGGAAGTACAAACTTTGCCCCCCTCCTAAATTTCAGACCTACTACGGGTCGGGGGTAGGATGGTAATCCGTGGTGTCCCAAATAGTGGGCGGGAGCGATTTCGGCCGCGTGCATGTGTGCTTAGGCGGCCATTATGTATGAATGTATTTTGGAGGCGGTTGCGTGGCGTCTAGAAGAAGCTACTAACCTACCCCGGTTAGACCTTTGGACGTTGGGCCAGTAGGTTTCACGGGTCGGAGTTAGAAAAGTAATTTCCTTCTACCAAATATTGGTCTCACGCGATTTCAGGCGAGTAGAGGCTCTTTTGGCGCTTCGTTCGAAATTTTGAAACAGAAGCATTCCAGTTTAGAGTACTCTTGAACTTTGAGGATTGACCTAAATAGACAATGTTAAATTTGACCTTGTATGTTTGAAAACCTCATTAAATTATCTACTTCTTTGTGAAATTTTGACACTTCAAAATCCTATAAGTACAATTATTTTGGAATGGAGGAGCTAAATTTGAATCTATTTTGTACACGACTATATATGCCATTATGTACAAAAGCAGAGCAAAGATTGCTGCCCCCATAATTTAGGTATGATTTACAAATACCATGATATCGAATTCAAATAATTGAATGGACTTTATGTTGAATTAGAATTTTTTAAACCACCTTAAGTTGAATTCAAATGTATGCTAGTTCATAGCTAGCTATTTATAATGTTCATTGTGTAACTTCCGTATGTATAATGTGCTTTACACACACAACATGAACTATACTCACGTTTATATTCGATTGCTAAAGCGATGCATTGTCTAGAGTTCAAAATACTAACTATGTGTATCAATTATGTCGAATAATAACATAGACATGCTCAAATTCGATAGAATCTAGATGTCTGATGGATCAATGACCGTTCCTTACGCGAATTGCAAATATCCTGATCCCATCCTAATATTTGGATACACTTTATATCTTTAATCAATGTGTACATCAGTCTTTTACGTGTAGTTTCACTCTCCATCGGTGGTCTCTCACACATGCTCACACACTCTCTCCCGAGGTGTCTTTCTCGCAGACATGCTCTCGATATAACCATCCCTCCCTCTCCTAACCATTTATGACTGTTTACACTAACCTTTCTCACAAGCACTCTTCCTCTCACAAGCATACACACGCACAATCCCCATAGACCCATTTCTATATACATAGACCTACCTACGTGTCTCCTGTACGCACATTATCTTTAGGCCTGTCTCTCACGCATTGTCTCACACCTCTCTTCCTAATCGACGAGTATAATTCTAGCAGAGCATTATGTAGGATGCCCCTTAGAGTTAGGTTGGATGAATAGTAATATCAGAGATAAGGGGTTACCTTAGTCCGAGGACCTAGGGTTACAAATCTTAGGCGGCTTTGTTAGTGGACACAGAGTCCTTCATGATTCTGCTATCTTTGTCTTGTATGACTAGTCATTCATGGGTCTCCCTAAATGCGCCACGGGCCGACCAATGTGGCGCAGGACGGAACCAAACCACGGGCCTCACCTCGGCCCAACGGACATCACGCGGTGACACACCCTCTGCCCCCAGGTCTCGTTATCTTGTCACATCCACACATACCAACACAGACACCACACACAAAAAAATTCTCCTCGTGCCTCTATCCCCTCCCCCCTTGCATATACACACTCAAGGGAATCTCTCGCCGTGACATCATATTCGTGTCTCTCTCTAGACCTCTCTCATTTGTCGTGCTATCTCTCCCATGCCCCCTCCCCCGGCCGACCCCTCTATCCATGCCTCTCTCGAATACGTAATACACACACATACCTCTCTAGGCCCTGCCAAATACATCAACTACAAATTCACACATGTTACATCACGTACCCCATTGATCTAAAAAGCCCTCTCTTCACGTTTATTTCACATACAACATTCCTTTTGAATAAAGTGTGGCCAAAAAATTATTTTAGAATTTGTACATATATACAACATTACAAAGTTATATGGAGGAGTATGAACGTTAATTTGCATTGCATGGTGCCCACAATGATATTTATTCCGCATTGTGAATTTTTATATTTTTATACTATATATAAAGTTAGTCATAATATAGAGAAATGAAGATCATATCTCTCTCCATCGCATACCCCCCCCTCTACGCCCCTTTCACGTACGCACACAAACTATCTCCACAGGTCCTCTAAAAGTTCTCCTCCAGCACATTCACGCATGTTTCATCTTTCTCTCGCGATATATACAATGACAATCATTGTATTTGAAGCAAAAGCATGATACATACATTGGACTTCAGAATCTACTCATTACGGTCACCATTTACATTTTGTGGTTATTATACAGTCACGGGCTCACCGTACAGCTCTGTATTTTCTCAAGACACGACTAGTTGACCAGTTAAATGCTCCACGTGGCACCTCTAGTGTTGCATCACATTATCTCACTACCATCCGCCATCCGCGTGGCAAAATCACCTCATTTTTACTAATCTTGATTCTATAATTTTTTAGATCAATATAATTGACATTTGTATAGATAGCACACAGGAGCAAAACCAAGTGGTACAGTTAAGGGCATCCACAATGTGTAGCCAAATGTGAAAATAGGTTTTGGCATCGATGGGAACCATTGTGGACGGTGCTGCCAAAGCCAAAAAGATGGAACCAAAGCTCCCTGATTGATTGATTGATTGATTGATTGAAGGAATAGAAAAATGCAATGTCTCTCCTCTTTCTCCCGTGCTTGGACGCATGTACAGTATAGAGCACAGAGTCTACTCCCTTGTCCCTTCTATCACAAATCACAAAGCAGTGAGGCGTCAAATCACAAAGCATGAATGAAGCAACCATCATTTCACTCTTTGCTGACTCCGCTTCTCCATCGTCTTCTTCAAGAAACCACCTCACCGCACTAAGGTGGACAGATGATGCTATTGTGTACTAGTAGTACTAGTACATTTACGCGTCCTTTGGTTCAACGGACTTCCTGTATGCAAATAAGGCGGTTGTCTTGGCTTGTAGGCGGCACTTGCGAATGACTTACCGTGGTCTCTCTCAATGGTGTACTCCGTCAAACGCACTTTGCCAAACCACAAAGTTTGAGATATCGTCGACGTCACCGCAATGGGGAAGGAAGTCAGCTAGTTACTACCTCCATTTTGTTGTACACAAGGCCAGTATGTCAAAATTACAATCTACAAAAGTCCACTAACACTAATCGAGGCAAAATTGATGGGGTTTGCCTCGTACTAGCAACCAAGGACATTAATATACCCTTGCATGCATGCGGAAGTGAGAAGGTTGGTTTGCATGGCGCTGCATTAATCAAGCGATAAGGAGTGAGATGGTTAGCTCTTTGGGCTTTGAATAAAACAATACGTATTAATTGACAAGTCAAATGAGGATTTGTATTGATTAATCCCGCGAAGGAAAACCCCGCCTTTCTCTTTTAACACTAGTACTCCTAGTACGTATGCACTTGTATCCTGTTTGGGTCTAGGCCTTGCATTGCCATACTTCGGCACACATTTTTGCCAAGCTTGCCTAAAGTTTTCAAAATGAAAAGGAGGTACACTTGCGCATGGCTGTCGCGGTCGCACCGCACCCTCACACAGTCGCTCCTGCACGCCGCGGTCACACCGCGCCCTCACACAGTCGCTCCTGCACACCGCGGTCGCAACGCACCCTCACACAGTTGCTCCTGCATGCCGCAAACCCAACCAAGGGAACACATCCTCACTGACACGTGGTACCACATGTGAACAAACCAAACTCAGCCATCCTACCGCCGACACATAATTTTCGTTCATACAGTATGTTTATCCAACCGCATGTTGGGGAGGATCCATACGGCCCGTGCGGTGGTTTGTTGGGGAAGAAGAAGAGGTGAGGAAGAAGGGTTAGGAGATGTAGGACATCCAACTGCCTAAAATGGTAGACCGACCCAAATGATGAAAGTGAGGCGACTTGCATAACAATATATGTTTTTACAAAACAAAATATCCCTAAAAACAGGAAAACTATCACTGCTCGCGGAACGAGACGGCCTCGTTGTCTTTGCCTGCCGGCGCGAACCAGTCGTAGCTGCCGATGTGTGTCTCTGCATCGTGGTTGTCCTCGGCCTACAGCTACTCGTTCACACGGAGCGTGCGGGCACTCTACACGGACGATAGCACCACCCGGTTCAAGTCCAGGGCGTCCGGTTCCGCCTGTAGGAGGGCCTCGATGGTAGCGACATCCGCGCGCTCTGCTTTGAGTTGAGCCTCTGCCGCCCGGTTGAAGTTCAGGACGTCCGGTTCCGCCTGCAGGAGGGCCTCGATGGCAGTAGCATCCACGCGCTCCGCGTCAAGTTGAGCCTCCGCCGCCCGGTTCACATCCACGAGATCTGGTTCCGCCTGCAGGAGAGCCTCGATGGCAGCGGCATGCGCGCGCTCCGGTTGAGTTGAGCCTCTGCCTCCCGGTCCTCCTTTAGTATCGACAGGTTGAACCGCTGGTCCGCCTGCACCATGGGGGACCCGGACGCCGACACGAAGTCGACGTCCATCGTCTCATACCCATCGAGGGCCTTCTGCCCGTGACCTCCGCCATGAACATTGGATCGGCTTCCTCCTCCTTGTAGCTTGGCTCCGGAGAACTCGAGGATTGGCCCACTGCAAAGCGAGCTTGGGAACGGAGGTCTGTGGCACCGACCACCGCCGCGATTTCTGCGCGGCGCTCCGGCATCAGCATCTTGTAGTACGTGATCTTGCGGCGCACCATGGCTTTCCGACGAACTAGGGGACGCTTGATGTAGGCTAGGGGATCGAAAGGTGGGGGAATGGGTTGGAGAGGAGGTGTGGTTTTGGGGCACGGGCTGGCGTAGGCCAAGCAGCGAAGGTTCTGGTGTGAATAGTAGTTCCGGTGATGACCGGTCAATCGGTTTTGACTGTACATCGCTCTTATCATGTCCGCGTTGCACCCCGACACGTTGGACCCTCCACATCGCTCACCAAATGGAACACACTTCGTCTTGCGTTTTCGCTCGCTTGTGGGACCGCAGTTGAGAGCAAACCGACGTCCCCCCTCTCCCGCCTGCGTAATTTATACTACCACTCCCTCCATTTTATGCGGAGTAAATAAAAACAGAGGGTGCATACTACGGATGAGGATCCCCTGACGTGGTCGAACCCATTGAGTAACTGACATGCGGGGCCTAGCAAGCATGGGGTCCGCCAGTAAGTGGCCGAAAGGGAGGTTAAGGCAGGGATACCTACGTCAGAGGATCCACTTCCACTACTACTCCCTCCTTCCATCTACTATACAGGCCTAATGCGTTTTTCGAGGCTAACTTTGACCAAATGTTAGAGTAATAATATATGACATGCAACTTACACAAAGCATGCGGTCAAATTCATATGTGAAAGGAGCTTCCAATGATATAATTTTTACATTATACATCTCATGTACTATTAATCTTGTCAATAGTTAAAGGGGGTTTTGAAAAACGCATTAAAGCATGGTTAATAATATAGCCAGCCGATGGCTATAAGGAACTGCCATGCCATCTATAGCCATCATCTATATGCACTCATACAATAGTGTGGGCTATAAGGTTGGCTATTTCCCGCAAAAAAATAAGGTTGGCTATTGTATTAGTACTTTTTTCCATCTCCTCTCTATCTCTTTCTTCATATTTATTGTATTTACCTAGGAATGCGTATATAGCTATGCTCTTGCATGAGAGCTCACTCCCCTTACGTTTTCACACCTCTCTTCTCCACATAGGCAAAAGTGCCATGTAAGTTGGCTCTTAGAATGTCTATTAGGTTGGCTCTAAGCACTTAATATTTGCATGAGCAAGGTATATGATTGCAAGAGAGTTGCATGCATACTATTTTTCTTGATCTATGTGTTATAGATGGGCTTTAGAATAAGAGCCCGCTTCACTCTCTCTCCTCTCTTCTCACTCCTCCAAGTAGGATTTTAATGACATGACAAGTCTTATAGCCTGCTGACTAGGCCTTTATTAGACTTGCTCTTAGGCCCTATATAAATGGAAGGAGGGAGTACTATGAGCACTGCATACTCTACTACATATGTTGTCAGTACTCCACTAGTACTATTGGACAGGGAGCTTAAAAAAAGTTACTATTGGACAGGCTATACATGGCGAAATCCTAGTAGGAAGAGCATGCGCAAGAACAAGCACATTCATGTGGTTGAAAACAAATTGGAAACCATCTTTGTTTGAATACACATCTAGGAGTACGTACGAATCTAACAATATTGATTGGGCGTTGTTGAATGCTGATACTTTTTTCTGTAAGTTTGATCAAATTAGAGATACTTTGACTACACATAAAACTTATACATATGTAAACTAGAAAGGATCGGAGGGAGTATATTGTACATTCAAAAGCGAAACGAACATTGAATACCCTTTATATATGATTTGCAGATGATATGATCACCGGTTCAAATTTTGAATCCGCCTTAGGTATCACACATGCACCCACTCGTTTTCTCTCGATTTCATCTCGGGGTCCGGAGATCGATTGAAAGAGGAATAGGGTGGGTACAATACGCTCGTTTCGCTTATGAACATACAATATACTCCCTCTGATCCCCATAGACACCCCCCGCGGGTCATTTCTATCATAGAAACAGACCAAATCTTTATCTCCTTGCATGACACACAATTGATCTCTGAACATCAATCGATCTCGTCAAGATGTGTCGGGGCATGAACCGAATGGGATGTCAAAACTAAGACGGGAAGCGACACGTAGTGGAGGCAAAGTGAAACTTTAAACGAACCTTTGTTTGTATGCATGTCGGACAAATTACAACATTGGAAATACAAGCATGGTCTAGGCCCACATGTGAATGATACGCAGTGGAATGCTCAAATGAGGCATGCGAGAGGATGGACTCGACCGGAGGGCGGCATGATCGATGGAGAAGAGGGTTGGAGAGGAATGAGAAATAAGCAACGCCACATGATTATACTTGAACGGCTCAAATAAACAATAAGCTGTCTCGTTTTCCCTTCCGTCTTGGTCACGGAGTAAGATACTCCCTTTGTTTTTATTTACTATGTATATTAGGTTTGACTGAAGTCAAACTTCATAAAATTTGACCAAATTTATAGAAAACTAGCAAGATGCCCGTGCCTTGCACATAACATCAAGATCTTGTGGGAGAAAAGGATGGACGAGGGAAGGACTTATCTGCAAATGTGGAGAGGAGTGCAGGTAAATTTTCAAGTTTCCTTCCTATCCATTAGATATCGATCGGACGGCCTATACTGCATGATGGCAGGCACACCATCATCACCAACTCTGCGTTTTATCTACACTAGCAAGATGCCCATGCGTTGCATGGAACATCAAGATGCATTTGTATGAGTAGTTTATCTTGTGGGAGAAAAGGCTGAATGAGGGAAGGCCTTATTTGCAAATGTGGAGAGGGGTGTGGGTATATTTTTGCAAAATTGCCATAGTTTCCTTCCTATCCGTCAGATATAAATCGGACGGACTCTTATAAAAAATAGAGTTGGTGATGATGGTGTGCCTGCCATCCTGCAATATAGGCCGTCCGATTTATATCTGACGGATAGGAAGGAAAATATGGCAATTTTGCAAAAAGGTACCCACACACCTCTCCACATTTGCAAATAAGGCCTTCCCTCGTTCATCCATTTCTCTCACAAGATAAACTAGTCATACAAATGCATCTTGATGTTACGTGCAACGCACGAGCATCTTGCTAGTAAGAGTAGAAATATGAACATGTACAATAACAAATATATATATATGATCTGAAAGTATATTCAATAATGAATCTAATGGTATTGATTTGTTATTGTATATGTTATTATTTCTGTCTATAAACTTTGTCAAAGTTTACAAAGTTTGACTTTGAGCAAAGAGAAAATGCGACGTAAATAAAAACAGAGGGAGTACGCAGGGACTAGTATACTCCCTCCGTCCTTGAAAGAGTGTACTTCGAACTTCGTTGGAGAGTCAAACTATTTGAAAGTTTGACCGAGTTTGTGCAAAAATATATCAATGTTTGTGAAACCAAATAGGTATATGCTACCTCTTGAGCATGCGTTGGTTTTCCCTTGAAGAGGAAAGGGTGATGCAGCAAAGTAGCATAAGTATTTCCCTCAGTTTTTGAGAACCAAGGTATCAATCCAATAGGAGATAACACGCAATTCACCTAGTACCTACACAAACAATCAAGAACCTCGCAACCAACGCGATAAAGGGGTTATCAATCCCTTCAGGGTCACTTGTGAAAGTGAGATCTGATAAAGATAGTAAGATAAATATTTTTGGTATTTTTGTTGTATACATTGGAAAGTAAAGAATGCAAAATAGTAAACGAGATGCGATGTAAATAAAAGAGATGCTATATAATAAGAAACAGACCCGGGGGCCATAGGTTTCACTAGTGGCTTCTCTCATGATAGCAAGTATTATGGTGGGTGAACAAATTACTGTCGAGCAATTGATAGAAGAGCGCATAGTTATGAGAATATCTAGGCAATGATTATGAACATAGGCATCACGTCTGTGTTAAGTAGACCGAAACGATTCTACATCTACTACTATTACTCCACACATCGACCGCTATCCAGCATGCATCTAGAGTATTGAGTTCATAAGAACAGAGTAATGCTTTAGGCAAGATGACATGATGTAGAGGGATAAACTCAAGCAATATGATATAAACCCCATCTTTTTATCCTCGATGGCAACAATACAATGTGTGTCTTGCTGCCCCTACTGTCACTAGGAAAGGACACCACAAGATTGAACCCAAAGCTAAGCACTTTTACCATTGCAAGAAAGATCAATCTAGTAGGCCAAACTAAACCGATAATTCGAAGAGACTTGCAAAGATATCAAATCATGCATATAAGAATTCAGAGAAGAACCAAATATTGTTCATAGATAAACTTGATCATAAATCACAATTCATCGGATCTCAGCAAACACACCACAAAAAATATTACATCGAATACATCTCCAAGAACATCGAGGAGAACTTTGTATTGAGAACCAAAGAGAGAGAAGAAGCCATCTAGCTAATAACTATGGAACCGAAGGTCTGTGGTAGACTACTCACACATCATTGGAGAGGCTATGGTTTTGATGTAGAAGCCCTCCGTGATCAAATCCCCCTCCGGCAGATCGCCGGAAAAGGCCCCAGATGGGGTCTCACAGGTACAGAAGGTTGCGGCAGTGGAAAAGTGGTTTCGTGGCTCCCCCTAATGTTTTTAGGTTATAAGAGTATATATAGGCGAAAGAACTACGTCGGTGGAGCTCCGTGGGGCCCACGAGGGTGGGGGAGCGCCTACCCCCTGGGCGCGCCCTCCTACCTCGTGGAATCTTCGCAGAGTTTCAGACTTCCACTCCAAGTCTCCTGGTTTGCGTTTGTTCCAATAAAGATCCTCACGAAGGTTCCATTCCGTTTGGATTTCGTTTGATATTCCTTTTCTGCGAAACACTAAAATAGGCAAAAACAGAAACTGGCATTGCGCCTCCGGTTAATAGGTTAGTCCCAAAAATAATATAAGAGAGCATATTAAAGCCCATTGAGCATCCAAAACAGATAATATAATAGCATGGAACAATAAAAAATTATAGATACGTTGGAGATGTATCTGTTGGAAATATGCCCTAGTGGCAATAATAAAATGGTTATTATTGTATTTCCTTGTTCATGATAATTGTCTATTGTTCATGCTATAATTTTATTAACTGGAAACCGTAATACATGTGTGAATACATAGACCACAACATGTCCCTAGTAAGCCTCTAGTTGACTAGCTCATTGATCAATAGATGGTTATGGTTTCCTGACCATGGACATTGGATGTCGTTGATAATGGGATCACATCATTAGGAGAATGATGTGATGGACAAGACCCAATCCTAACCATAGCACAAAATCATATAGTTCGTCTGCTAAAGCTTTTCTAATGTCAAGTATCATTTCCTTAGACCATGAGATTGTGCAACTCCCAGATACCGTAGGAATGCTTTTGGTGTGCCAAACGTCATAACGTAACTGGGTGGCTATAAAGGCACACTACAGGTATCTCCGAAAGTGTCTGTTGAGTTGGCACGAATCGAGACTGGGATTTGTCACTCCGTGTGACGGAGAGGTATCTCTGGGCCCACTCGGTAATGCATCATCATAATGAGCTCAATGTGACTAATGAGTTAGCCACGGGATCATGCGTTACGGAATGAGTAAAGAGACTTGCCGGTAACGAGATTGAACGAGGTATGGGGATACCGACGATCGAATCTCGGGCAAGTAACATACCGATAGACAAAGGGAATTGTATACAAGATTGATTGAATCCCCGACATCATGGGTCATCCGATGAGATCATCGTGGAACATGTGGGAGACAATATGGGTATCCAGATCCCGCTATTGGTTATTGGCCGGAGAGATGTCTCGGTCATGTCTGCAAGGTTCCCGAACCCGTAGGGTCTACACACTTAAGGTTCGGTGACGCTAGAGTTGTTATGGGAAATAGTATGTGGTTACCGAAGGTTTTTCGGAGTCCCGGATGAGATCCCGGACATGCCGAGGAGTTCCGGAATGGTCTGGAGGTGAAGATCGATATATTGGATGAAGGGTATTGGAGTCCGGAATTGTTCCGGGGGTACCGGGTGACGACCAGCGTGTCCGAAAGGGGTTTCGGAGGCCCCGACAAGCGTTGGGGGGCCTTATGGGCCAAGGGGAGGGGGCACATCAGCCCACTAAGGGGCTGAGCGCCCCTCCCACCCCATCTCACGTAACTTGGAGAGGTGGGGGCGCCTCCCCTAAGGCAGCCAGCCCTCCCGGCTTGGGGGGCAAGTTTCCTGGGGGTGGGTGCGCCCAAACCCATCTAGGGTTTTCCCTGTGGCCGCCGCCCCTCCCCTAGGGAACCCTAGGGTGACTCCTCCATCCCCCTTCTCCCTATATATAGTGAGGGAGAGAGAGGGCAGCCGCACCCCTTCCTTGGTGCAGCCCCTCCCTACTCTAACTTTTCCTTCTCCTCCGTAGAGCTTGGCGAAGCCCTGCAGGAATACCACAAACTCCACCACCACGCCGTCATGCTGCTGGAGTTCTCCCTCAACTTCTCCTCTCCTCTTGCTGGATCAAGAAGGAGGAGACGTCCCCGGGCTGTACGTGTGTTGAATGCGGAGGTGCCATCCGTTCGGCGCTAGATCGGATCTTCCGCGATCTGAATCGCCGCGAGTACGAATCCATCAACCGTGTTCTTGTAATGCTTCCGCTTAGCGATCTTCAATGGTATGAAGATGCACTCCCTCTCTCTCGTTGCTAGCATCTCCTAGATTGATCTTGGTGACACGTAGGAAAATTTTGAATTATTGCTACATTCCCCAACAGTATCAAGCATCACCAAGCTTAATTCCTGCTCGTCCTCGAGTAGGTAAATGACAAAAACATAATTTTTGATGTGGAATGCTACCTAACATAATTTTCAATGTAATTTTCTTTATTGTAGCATGAATGTTCAAATCCAAAAGATTCAAGACAAAAGTTTAATATTGACATAATAATAATAATACTTCAAGGATACTAACCAAGCAATCATGTCTTCTCAAAATAACATAGCCAAAAAAATCTCATCCCTACAAAATCATATAGTTTGGCCATGCTTCATATCCGTCACACAAAATGCTGCCATCATGCACAACCTGATGACGAGCCAAGCAATTGTTTCATACTTAGCCTTTTCAAACTTTTTCAACTGTTACACAATATATGAGCGCAAGCCATGGGCATAGCACTATGGGTGGAATAGAATGGTGGTTGTGGAGAAGACAAAAGGGAGGAAGATAGTGTTACATCAACTAGGCGTATCAATGGGCTATGGAGATGCCCATCGATAGATATCAACGTGAGTGAGTAGGGATTGCCATGCAAGGGATGCACTAGAGCTATAAGTGTATGAAAGCTCAACAAAAGAAACTAAGTGGGTGTGCATCCAACTTGCTTGCTCACGAAGACCTAGGGCAATTTGAGGAAGCCCATCATTGGAATATAAAAGCCAAGTTCTATAATGAAAAATTCCCACTAGTATATGAAAGTGACAACATAAGAGACTCTATCATGAAGATCATGGTGCTACTTTGAAGCACAAGTGTGGAAAAGGATAGTAAGATTGCCCCTTCTCTCTTTTTCTCTCATTTTTTTGTTTGGGCCTTTTTTTATGGTCTCTTTTTTTCGTCCGGAGTCTCATCCCGACTTGTGGGGGAATCATAGTCTCCATCATCCTTTCCTCATATGGGACAATGCTCTAATAATGAAGATCATCACACTTTTATTTACTTACAACTCAAGAATTACAACTCGATACTTAGAACAAGATATGACTCTATGTGAATGCCTCTGGCGGTGTGTCGGGATGTGCAATGAATCAAGAGTGGCATGTATAAAAAATATGAAAGGTGGCCATGCCACAAATACGATGTCAATTACATGATCATGCAAAGCAATATGACTATGATGAAGCGTGTCATAATAAATGGAACAGTGGAAAGTTGCATGGCAATATATCTCGGAATGGCTATGGAAATGCCATAATAGGTAGGTATGGTGGCTGTTTTGAGGAAGGTAAATGGTGGGTTTATGGTACCGGCGAAAGTTGCGCGACACAAGAGAGGCTAGCAATGGTGGAAGGGTGAGAGTACGTATAATCCATGAACTCAACATTAGTCATAAAGAACTCACATACTTATTGCAAAAATCTACAAGTCATCAAAACCAAGAATTAAACGCATGCTCCTAGGGGGATAGATTGGTAGGAAAAGACCATCGATCGTCCCCGACTGCCACTCATAAGGAAGGAAGTCAAAAAACACCTCATGCTTCAAATTTATCACACAACGGTTACCATACATGCATGCTACGGGACTTGCAAACCTCAACGCAAGTATTTACCAATTTCACAATTACTCAACTAGCACGACTCTAATATCACCATCTTTATATCTCAAAACAATTATCAAGTATTAAACTATTCAATGCACTCTATATGAAAGTTTTTATTATACCCATCTTGGATGCCCATCATATTAGGACTAATTTCATAACCAAAGCAGAATGCCATGCTGTTCTAAAAGACTCTCAAAATAATATAAGTGAAGCATGAGAGATCAACAATTTCTATAAAATAAAACCACCACCGTGCTCTAAAAAGATATAAGTGAAGCACTAGAGCAAAATTATCTAGCTCAAAAGATATAAGTGACGCACATAGAGTATTCTAATAAATTCCGATTCATGTGTGTTTCTCCCAAAAGGTGTGTACAGCAAGTATGATTGTGGTAAACTAAAAATAAAAGACTCAAATCATACAAGACGCTCCAAGCAAAACACATATCATGTGGTGAATAAAAATATAGCCTCAAGTAAAGTTACTCACAGACGAAGACGAAAGAGGGGATGCCTTCCGGGGCATCCCCAAGCTTAGGCTTTTGGTTGTCCTTGAATTTTACCTTGGGGTGCCTTGGGCATCCCCAATATTAGGCTCTTGCCACTCCTTGTTACAAAATCCATCAAATCCTCACCCAAAAACTTGAAAACTTCACAACACAAAACTCAACAGAAAATCTCATGAGCTCCGTTAGTATAAGAAAGCAAACCACCACTTTAACGTACTGTAATTAACTCATTATTTATTTATATTGGAGTTAAAACTACTGTATTCCAACTTATCTATGGTTCATACCCCCCGATACTACCCATAGATTCATCAAAATAAGCAAACAACACACGAAAAACAGAATCTGTCAAAACAGAACATTGTGTAGCAATCTGGAGGTTTCGAGTACTTCAGGACAACCTAAATAATTTGTATATTGATCTACTGCAGTTGGAATTGGTATCTTGTAGCTCTCTGGTAAAAAATGAAAATTATTCTCGTGAGCGCATACTTTCTGTTTTTTCAGCAAGATCAAACAACAATCACCCAAGAAGATCCTAAAGGCTTTACTTGGCACAAACACTAATTAAAACATAAAAAACACAATCATAACAGAGGCTAGATAAATTATTTATTACTAAACAGGATCAAAAAGTAAAGAACAAAAATAAAATTGGGTTGCCTCCCAACAAGCGCTATCGTTTAACGCCCCTAGCTAGGCATAAAAGCAAGAATAGATCTAGGTATTGTCATCTTTGGTATGCAATCCATAAGTGGCTCTCATAATTGATTCATAAGGCAATTAAATTTTCTTTCTAGGAAAGTGTTCCATACCTTTCCTTAACGGAAATTGAAATCTAATGTTTCCTTCTTTCATGTCAAAAATTGCACCAATCGTTCTAAGGAAAGGTCTACCAAGAATAATAGGACATGTATGATTGCAATCCATATCAAGAACAATGAAATCTACGAGCACATAATTCCTATTTGCAACAGTAAGAACATCATTAATCCTTCCCATAGGTTTCTTAATGGTGGCATCCGCAAGGTGCAAATTTAAAGAACAATCATCAAATTGATGGAAACCTGACACATCACACAAAGTTTTTGGAATCGTGGAAACACTAGCACCCAAATCACACAAAGCATAGAATTCGTAATCTTTAATCTTAATTTTAATAGTAGGTTCCCACTCATCATAAAGTTTTCTTGGAATAGAAACTTCTAGTTCAAGATTTTCTTCATAGGATTTCATTAAAGCATCAACGATATGTTTTGTAAAAGCTTTATTTTGATCATAAGCATGAGGAGAATTTAACATGGATTGCAACAAGGAAATACAATATATCAAAGAGAAATTATCATAATTAAATTCCTTGAAATACAAAATAGTGGGTTCATTGCTATCTAAAGTTTTGACCTCTTCAATCCCACTTTTATTAATTTTAGCATCAAGATCTAAAAACTCTGAATCATTGGGACGCCTTTTAACTAAAGTTGACTCATCTCCAGTCCCATCTTTATCAAGATTCATATTGGAAAACAAAGATTTAATAGGAGACACATCAATCACTTTTAGATCTTCATCATTATTATCATGTAGATCCTTCGGTTTAGCGGCCATCTTATTAACTAAGGTGGCTTGCTTATCCGAAATTTGACCTACTAAATTTTCAAGATGAGCAAACTGAGATTTCAAACCATAAAATTATTTAGACATATCATCGAGCTCTTTATTCATGTACTCCATAAAGCCTTTCTATTCTTTAAGCTCGTTTCTAAAGAAATTATTGTGCTCAAATTGCAAAGACATAAAGGTTCCAACGTTGTTCTCAATTTCTTCCAACCTTATAAGGTGAGGATCAACACTTTTAGGCAAGGCCATCAGGGAAAACAGGCACACAAGAGGCAAACGAAAGAAGGCGAACAAAAAAGGGGCGAATAAAATGGCAAAGGTGAAGTGGGGGAGAGGAAACCGAGAGGCAAGTGGCAAATAATGTAATGCGAGGGAGAAGAGTTTATGATGGGTACTTGGTATGTCTTGACTTGAGCGTAGATCTCCCTGGCAACGGCGCAAGAAATCCTTCTTGCTACCTCTTGAGCATGCGTTGGTTTTCCCTTGAAGAGGAAAGGGTGATGCAGCAAAGTAGCGTAAGTATTTCCCTTAGTTTTTGAGAACCAAGGTATCAATCCAGTAGGAGATAACATGCAAGTCACCTCGTACCTGCACAAACAATTAAGAACCCCGCAACCAACGCGATAAAGGGGTTTTCAATCCCTTCACGGCCACTTGCAAAAGTGAGATCTGATAAAGATAGTAAGATAAATATTTTTGGTACTTTTGCTGTATAGATTGGAAAATAAAGATTGCAAAATAGTAAACGAGATGCGATGTAAATAAAGGAGATGCAATATAATAAGAAAGAGACCCGGGGGCCATAGGTTTCACTAGTGGCTTCTCTCATGATAGCAAGTATTACGGTGGGTGAACAAATTACTGCCGAGCAATTGATAGAAGAGCGCATAGTTATGAGAATATCTAGGCAATGATTATGAACATAGGCATCACGTCTATGTTAAGTAGACCGAAACGATTCTTCATCTACTACTATTACTCCACACATCGACCGCTATCCAGCATGCATCTAGAGTATTAAGTTCATAAGAACAGAGTAATGCTTTAGGCAAGATGACATGATGTAGAGGGATAAACAATACAATATGTGCCTTGCTGCCCCTACTGTCACTAGGAAAGGACACCGCAAGATTGAACCCAAAGCTAAGCACTTCTCCCATTGCAAGAAAGATCAATCTAGTAGGCCAAACTAAACCGATAATTCAAAGAGACTTGCAAAGATATCAAATCATGCATATAAGAATTCAGAGAAGAACCAAATATTGTTCATAGATAAACTTGATCATAAATCCACAATTCATCGGATCTCAGCAAACACACCACAAAAGGTATTACATCGAATAGATCTCCAAGAACATCGAGGAGAACTTTGTATTGGGAACCAAAGATAGAAGAAGCCAACTAGATAATAACTATGGACCCAAAGGTCTATGGTAAACTACTCACACATCATCGGAGAGGCTATGGTGTTGATGTAGAAGCCCTCCGTGATCGAATCCCCCTCTGGCAGATCGCTAGAAAAGGCCCCAGATGGGATCTCACGGGCACAGAAGGTTGCAACAGTGGAAAAGTGGTTTTGTGGCTCCCCCTGATGTTTTTTGGGTATAAGAGTATATATAGGTGAAAGAAGTACGTCGGTGGAGCTCCGTGGGCCCACGAGGGTGGGGGCGCGCCTACCCCCTGGGTGCGCCCTCCTTCCTCGTGGAAGCTTCGCGGAGTTCTAGACTTCCACTCCAAGTCTCCTGGTTTGCGTTTGTTCCAAGAAATATCCTCGCGAAGGTTTCGTTCTGTTTGGATTCCATTTGATATTCCTTTTCTGTGAAACACTAAAATAGGCAAGAAAACAAAAACTGGCACTGGGCCTCCAGTTAATAGGTTTGTCCCAAAAATAATATAAAAGAGCATATTAAATCCCATTAAACATCCAAAACAGATAATATAATAGCATGGAACAATAAAAATTATAGATACGTTGGAGACGTATCAGTATATGATGAAAATATATTATATCATGAATCGAATGCTACTAATTTGACGGCATAAATATTGGTGTATTATTGTATAAATACAGTCAAACATAAAAAGTTTGAGTTTTCAAGAAAGTTGGAAGTACACTCTTTGAAGGACGGAGGGAGTAGTTACTACTGCCGAAACATGGTAAGTTGGACCCCTAAATGCGGGCACGGACCGAGCACACCTCAATTATTCTTTCAAACAGTCAGACACCTACATTTAGCACACCATCCGGCTACTTAATGAAGTGTTACGCTTCACTACTTGAAAAGGAAAAGGGTGGTACCGTACCCAAAACCACCACACTTGGAGCTAGGGTAACAACTTGGTACTGTACCACATTTGAACCAGGGCACACAAACCACCTGTTCTGCCCCTAATGCGCAACACGGAGCACTGATGCTCGAATATGGCCGGTAAAACAGGGAAACCAACATGTGGGGCACACCTGTCGGGATGACGTGGCGCAGACTAGTCCAATGGAGGAGCTAGCCCGCGACCTTCTCGCTACCAGCAACCGTTCATGTGGGTCGTGGGGGCCAGCAACATGGTGCAGCTCCAGCACCGCCTCTGGACAGGGCGACTACGGTGAGCGACATGCTCATCATCGCTAGACACGGTAGGTTTCAGTGTGCCGAGGGTGGCGTTAGCGTTGTGGCACGACCAGTAGATCAACACCCAGCTCATCGAGGATGCACGGGGCGCCAAAGTGCACGCGCGCCGCGACACATCTGCGGAGTGGTGTAGCGCGGCCAACTACATCCCCACGACCTGAGACCATGCCAAGTCGTCTTTCTTTTTCAATGACATGTGGGGTCGCATGTGAGCAAATGGCATCTCCAATGTTGCCACGACCACAGCTGACTACCCAGGCACACCAAAAACCCTCATCCCTCGCACCGTCGCACGGTGCGTTCCTAGCCGGCGCCAGCTGCCTGCATTCATGTCGTCCATCCGTATCCCGTCGTTAAGAGGCTCGGTGCCCGAGGAACCAACTCTGGCGACTTAATGACGTGCCCAGACGCTTTGGCCTCACCAGAATGCGCTACTTAAAGCGGCAATGCCCGGCTAACCTCCACACCATAGCACATCATCCTGCTACCTGGCACCACATCTGCCATGACTGCGAGCGTGAACACTCTACTGGAGAGCTTGTCTTCGGGGATGAAGCTCGAGGTCGCCGCCCTCGCGATGCAATAGCAGCGTAGCCGGACGCAAACGCGACCGCACAAGCGGTGGCCACGCTGGCGGCCAACGACGGGAGCACCGTCAGCCACGTGTCCTACTTGCCGCCGTCCAACGTCCGGCACCGCCGAGGTCGGAGAATCCTCCGAGGATGAGTAGGGCATGGGAGGCGGTAGGGCATGGTGTGCAAACTGGCCGGTCCGTCTCCCGTGTTCTACTCTTCCTCGCCGGAGAGCGCAACTTCGTCTTGAACCCCACCCCATACATGGAGATCGCAGATGGAGGACGTCGGTCGCCGCCATAGAATAGGTTTAGGGTCGGGTTTCTTATATTTTTCTGTCCTAAATGTAATGAAAATCTGCTGTGTTTGCATTAATCTCGGTCGGTGTATATGAACTTTCACAATAATATAGTATATTGTAGGAGTACTAGCAAGATGCCCGTGTGTTGCACGGAACATCAAGATCTTGTGGGAGAAAAGGATGAACGAGGGAAGGCCTTATCTGCAAATGCGGAGAGGAGTGCGGGTAAATTGTCATAGTTTCCTTCCTATCCGTTAGATATAGATCGGACGACCTATATTGCAGGATGGCAGGCACACCATCATCACCAACTCCGCTTTTTATTGAACCGAGACAAAGCTAACATGCGAAGTAAATAAACACATAGGGTCTACATACACAATTTATCCTAAGCACTCCAATAGTACGTCCACTACACATTCACGCATTTCACATCTTTCTACATCTACGGGAACCTACGAAAGGATTAACATAAATTGCCTCTCTCTCTCTCCTCCCTGATTTTCATGGTGGTGGGCCCCTCCCGCCACCAATATATAGTCAACAGCTCACTCGTTTCACATTACGTTAATGACGTAACTGGGATTACATAGGTGTAACATTACTCGTCCTAACTAACCCAACCTCCTAGCATATCGCGCGGGAAAAGACCCGGCCGCGCCGTTTTAGTCGGGATTACCGGATTACTAGTAGTAATATCAATGGATTGCGCGAAGCACCAAGTTTTTTTTTGAGTGAGCGAAGCACCTAGTTTAAAAGGAAAAAAGGTGGTACACTCACAACAGCCATGTCGCGGTCGCATTGCACCCCACACACGTTCGGTCCTACAAACGACTCACACAAATGGAATGCGCTTCGGCTTGCCTCTTCACTGACACGTGGGACTACACTTGGAGAAACCGACCATGT
>NC_041388.1:372917141-372940759 GCF_002162155.2 Triticum dicoccoides | reverse complement strand
CTCCCCATGTCCCCCTCCACTCCATTCGCTCCGCCAAAGCCGCCCTCCCCGCCGCGTTGATACGTCGGCGCCGCGGTTCATCGAGGGGATGCACGGCGATCCTCTCGCTCCCACATTACACTCTCGTAGACTGTCGTCCTCTAGCCGCGCCACCACTGCTGGCGACATTCTTGTGGGGGCGCACGATGGTCAGCGCCGCCACCGCTGGCAACGTTCGTGTGGATACGCATGGCGATCGGCTTCTCCCACGGTACGCACATTCTAGACTGAGGCCTCGTGCATGTCGGTGTAGCGCTGAATGTTAGATGATAGACATTGTTAATCTCACTGTTTGCCGAAGTAGTTTACAGTCAATATGCTCTGCTTAAGAAGCTTCCTTGCCCTGTTCTGCACTCAATCTGCTTAGCTGAGATGGCATGCAAAGCCCGATTAGTTGCTAAAATATCCTTCCATATATTCATTGTGACGTAGATTGCCATGGTCTAGTAGCCAATCTGCTAGGTGAAATAGCTCTACACCATTTTATACTCAATCTTTGTTGATGCGATGGCCTTCGATAGTTCGATGGCTGTGTGCTCGGCCTCATTGACTGCTGAAACAGCCTGCCATAATTTAGCACTCAAATTTGTTTGCTGAATTAGCTTTGAATATATTTCATTACTTAGATCTGATCGTCCAAATATCTTGCCATAGCTTTTGACATCGACCTAGGTATTTTTTTCCTGGACTTCATAAAAAAGCATGTATGTTTTTCCTGTAATATGAAGTAGAAGAACTAATTTGTATGTCTAACAGATGTACATGACTTGGATAACTTCTTCTCAAAGATTCTCCGCTGCATATGTCGAGGGTGTTGAAAGCTTCATGAACTTTATCAGAGCTGAGTACGATGGTCCGAAATCAGATGTGCTCTGCCCTTGTAGCAGTTGTATGAATTTAGTTACAAGACCCAACTCAACTATGCAAAATCATCTACACTTGTATGGGATGTCGGTCACATATACTAGGTGGGTTCATCATGGTGAAGCTATGAACATTAATGTTACTGACTACATGGAAGCAGCAGATCACCATCTTGATCTGCCTGATGCTCAGGTGGAAGAGAAGGAGGGGGTGGTCGTGGCGGAGCCAGTGAATGTGACCAACATTGAAACAATGCTACGAAATGCTCGTGCATTTCGTGAACTTTCACTTGCAGAAGAAAAATGGTGGGCCCGCGTGTCGGAACAATGCATCGTGGTTGTCACCCCAGGAAATAAGCTTTCACTATTCTCAGCTATGGTCATCTTTCTTAAGTTGAAGACATCTGAGCGGATGACCAACAAATCATTCGATGCGATGTTAGCTGCTTTCTGCAAAGCTTTCCTAGATGCGTCTGAGCTGCCATACACATGCAGTAAAATGAAGAATTTCCTTCGTGCAGTTGGAATTGGATATGATATGATCCATTTTTGTAAGAATAATTGTGTTTTGTTCCGGAAGGATTATGCCAACTTAAGTGAATGCCCAAAATGCAAATCATCAAGATGGAAAGATGGCGATGCTGTGAAGAGGATTCCTCATAATGTTCTGAGACATTTTCCAGTTATACCAAGATTGCAGAGGTTGTTTCATGGTGCTAAAACAAGAGAGGATGTATTGTGGCATTCTAGGAACCAGGAGCACAGAGATCAGAATGTAATGAGCCATCCATGTCATGGTAGTGAGTGGAAAAGCTTCAATCAGAAACACAAAAAGTTTGCTGCTGACCTAAAAAAACATTAGACTTGGCTTAGCTTCAGATGGATTTAACCCATTTGGCCACCAGAGCGCCACATATAGCATGTGGTCGGTCCTTGTTATCCCTTACAACTTGCCTCCAAATGTCTGCACCAAAGAATCAAACTACATGATGGCCTTGCTCATCCCAGGTCCAAAAAGTCCTCGAAAGGATTTTGATTTGTTCATGGAGCCTCTCGTGGAGGAACTACAACAACTATGGAGGGGTGTTCTCACTCGAGACCTATATTGCAGCCCACCAGCTGATTTCTTTCTGTGTGCTATTATAATTTGGTGTATCCATGATTATCCGGCTTTGGGCACTATGTCAGGGCGAACAACACATGGTTACAATGCATGTGTTTGCTGTGACAGGAATCCGCTGTCATACGCAATACTTAGCAAGATCTGTTACATTGGACACCACCGTTTCCTTGCCAAGGACAAGCCACGTCCTACAAAATACAAAAGACATGTGTTCAATGCAAATCATGAAAACCGTGATGCGCCAAAGAGGCTCACCGCCGATGAGTTGCAAGTGGAATTAGAGAAGATCAGGCATACTACACAAGGAAACCATCCTGGTAA
Source organism: Triticum dicoccoides (assembly GCF_002162155.2). Classification (NCBI taxonomy): domain Eukaryota; kingdom Viridiplantae; phylum Streptophyta; class Magnoliopsida; order Poales; family Poaceae; genus Triticum; species Triticum dicoccoides. Next base: position 372,938,413 of record NC_041388.1, on the reverse strand, counting down.
TGGTAGAGGGAAAAGTAAGTGTGGCAGGGCAGAAGAGAGATTATTGTTTACCCGCAGGTCCACTTTGTGGGACTTGGAGTATTGGAAAGATTTGGATCTGTGGCATAATCTTGATGTGATGCACATCGAGAAAAATATATGCGACAGCATTATCGACACACTTCTTAATACTAAAGGCAAGACGAAAGATACCTCAAAATCTAGGATTGATTTGATACACCTGGGTATCAGACAGGATTTGCAGGTGCAAGATGAAGGTAAACCATGGGATATGGCACCAGCTGTGTATGTCTTGGACAAGGTAAAAAGAAAAGAATTATGCGAGGTCCTGTCACGTGTGAGATTACCACATGGATTTGCTTCCAACCCTGAAAGGAGAGTCAGTGCAGATGGAAACAAGGTACAAGGGTTGAAAACTCATGACACCCATGTCCTACTTCAAAGGGTTTTACCTGTTATCCTTATAGGATTGGGCCGCCTTGACTTATACAGAGCAGTTGCAGAGTTGGGACAATTCTTTAGGGAACTCTGTAGTAGAAATATCAGGGTAGATGCTTTGGAGCATCTTAGAGACAAGATACCAACTATCCTATGTGACCTTGAGAAGATATCTCCTCTAGCCTTCTTTGATGTGATGGTGCATTTGGATGTTCATCTACCTGATGAGGCAGTACTTAGAGGTCCAATACGGTATGGCTGGATGTACCCTATTGAAAGGCGGCTAGGCACTTTCAAGGGCTATGTTAGGAATAGAGCTAGACCCGAGGGTTCCATTGTAGAGGCCTACATTGCTACAGAAGCGTTGACATTCTGCTCAAAATACATTGAAATAGCTGATCAACTTAGCAAAGAGGTGGGTGAAGACAATCCCGGGCACAATGTTTTTGATTATTCTGTTTGAGTTACACGGAAGAGTCGACAAGAGGACAAACCTAAAGATTTGGACAAAATGGTTTGGTATGTGTTGAATAACTGTCCTGAGATACTACCTTATATCAAGTAAGTGATAAGTACTGCAGCTTATACATCGTAATCTACTAAACTTGCAGCACATTCTTATATATTTATATGTTTGACGCGATCACTATGTTGTGCAACATCTACAAAAGGGAGTTACTTCCGCAAAATCCAAGAAACATTGACAAACTGGTTATGGCCGGATTTGCGAAATGGTTCAAGAGCCATGTAAGCTTTTGAATTGCATTGTCAGTTTTTTTAATATATTGAGTACATAAGATGACCGACTTGTCTATTTTCTAACCATAGGTTAACAAGATTCGGGAGGGTGGGCAGGCAGTTGATGATGCCCTTTACGCACTAGCAATGGGTCCTGATACTCGGGTAAGACATTATGAATCTTGCATTGTTGGAGATGTGCGCTACAACACCCTTGCACGCGACGAAGGCAGGAAGACACAAAACAGTGCCATCATGTGCATGGATACGTACGATAGACAGACAACTGAAATGTATGCTAACATAACAGACATTGTTCAGTTGTAGTATATCTCCAGTTTCGAGGATCATCGGTGTGTGGTTCTGTTGTGCTGTCATTGGTATAACCTATTTTCCAGGATCACAAAATCCAGAGCTAGTGACTATTTCAAATCCATCAATGTCAAGGCGGCGTACCATACCAACGAGCCTTTTATTTTGGCAAATCAAGCAACACATATATTTTCTTGGAAGACACATTTGCACGTAGCGATGACTGGAGAGTATTGCAAAGGTTTGAGCAGAGGCATTCGTTTAATGAAGTTGCACAACAAGATGATGCTTACACTACTCCTGATGTACAAGATTAAACAGATGTTCCTAATATATTTGAGAACCATCACGTCAATGACGCTGGCAAAACGATTGCCTGTCATGCTATGGACATACAAGAGTTGATCAAGAAGAAGCCAACGTTCGAGGACATTGAGGATGAAGAAGAAGATGACACTCTAGGGAATTACGATCCAGACTGATACACATGGCGAAGATGTTGACGCTGCTGCTGCGGATGATTATTAGATTGCTTTTGTCATATTTGCCTATCAGAAGACATTTTTTATATACTATGTGAAACTATGTTTTCTATGACAACTAAAACCTGATGAATGTGTTGTTTAGTATTTTGCGGTGAGAACATCACTTGTTATGTATGTTCATTTCGGTTTGGTGATTGTATGATGACTAAAACATGATGACATTGTTGTTTAGTTGTACTCATACTTGGCTGTGAAACTTGAATTTGATGACATAGTTTGCTGTTGGATTGCAATTTGCTCGACGTCTTCGAATGGGAAGAAAGCTGACCCGACAGGGCCTCTGCTAATTTATTTATTTATTACCAAAAGGGCCTCTGCTATTTATTTATTTATGAGAAAAAGGGGATACCCCCGATTTCCGTTAATAGAAATCATTAGATGTTCACAACACTACGCCCAGCCTGCTACACAGGTTTCATTCATTACTAGTTTCAGCAAAGTGCTCATGTCATAGCCACTAAATACATCATGAGTGCTACATACACTGCAAATAAAGAGACAATCATCCTACAAAGCACATCAACTTTGCCCATTATCTTCACAAGCTCTTTCATCTCCTCATTGCTGTCAAGGCCGTTCAGCAGCTGTTGCTTGGCCATGATTAGAGGAACTGCATCTGTAACCTTCTGCTCTGCATCTTCCTCTTTTGTCATTCCTTTAGTTACTTGTCCAACACCCCAACTTGTTGGTATTGGGATTCCTCGGCTAACCAAATAATCAGCGTAGTTGCATTCCCCCACATCAGCAACTTCCCAGAAATACAAATCACACGAATCTTCCCTTTTCTGCACGAATCAAATTGGAAGATCATCAACCAAACTATTAAAAAAATCAGCAACTGAAAGCAGTAGAACAACACTTAAACATATTATTACCCCATGATTCGGGCATTTGTAGAAGACTCGGCCAGGGTTGAGGATTGTGGTTGAGACGTGGCGGATGACTCTGCGTGATTTGCAGCAGTGGCACCATACCAACGGCAGTGGGTTGCGGTGCGTATGCCGGCGGGGGTGTGATGAGACCCACAAGCGATGGTACGGGTGGCAACTTGGCGCATACCTGGTTGTTGCCTGCTGAAGAGCAGGTGGACGAGCAGCCAGCGGACATGGTTCTGCGCCAGAGCTTCTGATGCTAGGCAGAGTAAGTAGAGAAGAGGAGAAGCGAATGTTGGATATGTCAGTTTCATTACTTGCAGAGTAGCATAACACCATATATAGCCATAGTCTAGGTTTGGATTCGAACCAACTACAGGAGCATGTCTCTCTTTTTTCTAAAACTCAGCAACGTCTCTTTACTGGTACACTAGATTGTTCTGTACGCCTTCTCAAGTCTTTTGTTTTCTTTCTTTTTTTGCAAGGAAGGAAGGAGGACAAAATTGAGAGTTCCTGGGACTCGAACCCAAGACATCTCGGTTGAAAACCAAGGGTGCTAGTCACTTATGTGGTGAACGTTCCCTGGGAGGAGGACGGTAGACGAACGCATTTTCCTCGTAGTTTTAGTTGCGACGCAAGATCGAACAGTCGCAGTTTCAGGAATGTTATCAGGCGAACGAGCCCTGTTTTTCTTTTCTTCCTATATATAAAAAAGTATGCCACTTGGTGTCAGCTTAGTAGACAAACGATTGTGCCAACCTTGACCGTTGGATTGACATTCAACGTCTGTCGTGTTTCTTCAGTCTCTTCTTCCTCCAGCCGCCAAAGCCAAACCAGCACTGGTGGGACCGCCTGCTTCGGCCTCCCACCGCTGGTTGTGCTGCCGCACACGCATCGTGGCCACATTGCACCCTAAAACTCTGCGCATCTTCCCCAACTCCTGTTCATTCCCGTCCGAGGCCTCACCATCGTCCTTCGCTTTGGTTCACTCACCGCGGCGCCGCCCTCCGGTGTTGTCAACATGGTCAACAACCAAGAGGAATAAGGAGATGAATGTACATGGTGAGGATGATAGTAGGGACCCAGCAGCGCGCGTAGTAATTTTGTTTTTTCTGGACGGAGAAGGGTATCAACTGGGTTGTTCGAGAGCTGTGGCCCATCTAGCCCGGGCTTTTATTTCATATGTTTAGCAGATGACCAACCCAATTTGTTTTTTTCCCTTTATGAAAATGGCTAGCCCAGCTATTTTGTTTCTTGCAGAATAACCAACGTAGGCCTACTTGCTTTCTACGCCCTGCTGGGCTAGAAATCTTTCAAGACAACTGGGACCCATCGGAAGGGCCTCTGTATTTCACGAAAAAAATGTTCCCCCACTAACAGGTCGGACCCACCAGCTATATCTTCGCACACAAGGAAGTACCTCCTTATTACGCACAAAAAATGAATACTCCCCCTGCTAGCTGGGACCCAGCATAGTGGGAGGCTAACTTGTGGACCTATTAAGTTGACGGGGACGCAGGGCTTAACTTAGTCAATATCAACGATTCTAGCGCTAGTGATCATACGATGTCCATCCAACGACCGTAGTGCTTCTTCAACCTCTGGTCTTCTTGCTCCAGCCGCCCAAAGCAGCGCCAGTCGTGTCGCCTGCTCCTGCCTCCCATGGTCAGCTGTGCTACTGCAGAGGCCTCACCGTCCCCTACTACTCCCACCGCAGCCGAACCAGTGAACCCTCGCACTCCTCTCCGCGTGGGTATCCACAACTGCGTCTTCCCCGTCTCTGTGTCGTCCCCTTCCTAGGCCTCGCCGCCGTCCACCGCCTTGGTGCTCTCGGCGCGGCATGGTCAATGTGGTCAACGAATGACTTCCATTGGAAGAGTACTGTACGTGGACAGGCTGACAGCTGGGTCCACGACCATGCCTCCTTATTGTGTGGAAAATAATGATTCCTCCACCTAACAATAGGGACCCACCGGACGGGCCACCATATTTCGTGAAAAAATGTTCCCCCTGACTGTTGGGACCCACCAGCTACATCTTCGCACGCAAGGAAGTGCGTCCATATTACGGGGAAAAATGATTCGCCCCCTGACTGCTGGGACCCACCAGCTACATCTTCGCACGGAAGGAAGTGCCTGACAGTCGGGACCCACCTGGTTGAAGCGTACGTAGCATTGTCATTCTGGTCGCTAACGTGTACATACATACGCTCGACCCGTCTGCAGGCTGCAACGATGAACCGTGGCAGCGTAAGGAAGGGCATGTGTCGTAGTAGAGGCGCGAACGTAGCATGTACACATACATACAGAGGCTAGGGTGCAAGAAAATAAATACGGCCACGCACGTACATACGGGCGGGATCTCGAACGCCTACTCGCGCATACAAACAGCCAGGGCTCATGTACATGGCTGGGTCGGAACGGAGAAACTGCATCGTCATCGTGTTCACGGGAGGCAACGGAATGCATCATGTGTTGGAAATATGCCCTAGAGGCAATAATAAAATGTTATTATTATATTTCCTTGTTCATGATAATTGTCTATTGTTCATGCTATACTTGTATTAACTGGAAACCGTAATACATGTATGAATACATAGATTGTAATATGTCCCTAGTAAGCCTCTAGTTGACTAGCTTGTTGATCAATAGATGGTCATGGTTTCCTGACCATGGCCATTGGATGTCATTGATAACGGGATCACATCATTAGGAGAATGATGTGATGGACAAGACCCAATCTTAAGCGTAGCACAAGATCGTGTAGTTCATTTTGCTAAAGCTTTTCTAATGTCGAGTATAATTTCCTTAGACCATGAGATTGTGAAACTCCCAGATACCGTAGGAATGCTTTGGGTGTACCAAACGTCACAACGTAACTGGGTGGCTATAAAGGTGCACTACAGGTATCTCCGAAAGTGTCTGTTGGGTTGGCACGAATCGAGACTTGGATTTGTCACTCCGTATGACGGAGAGGTATCTCTGGGCCCACTTGGTAATGCATCATCATATTGAGCTCAATGTGACTAAGGAGTTGGTCATCGGATCATGCATTACGGAGCGAGTAAAGGGACGTGCCGGTAACGAGATTGAATGAGGTATGGGGATACCGGCGATCAAATCTCGGGCAAGTAACATACCGATAGGCAAAGGGAATTGCAGACGGGATTGATTGAATCCTTGACATCATGGTTCATCCAATGAGATCATCGTGGAACATGTAGGAGCCAACATGGGTATCCAGATCACGATCTTGGTTATTGGCCGGAGAGATGTCTCGGTCATGTCTACATGGTTCCCGAACCCGTAGGGTCTACACACTTAAGGTTCGGTGATGCTAGAGTTGTTATGGGAAATAGTATGTGGTTACCAAAGGTTGTTCGGAGTCCCGGATGAGATCCCGAACGTCATTAGGAGTTCCAGAATGGTTCGGTGGTGAAGATTTATATATGGGAAGTCCTCATACGGTCACCGGAAGTGTTCGGGGTTTGCCAGTATTGTACCGGGACCACCGAAAGGGTTCCGAGGGTCCACCGGGAGGGTCCACCTGACCCGGAGGGCCCTATGGGCTGTATGTGGAGGGGAACCAGCCCCTAAGTGGGATGGGCGCCACCCCCTAGGGGCCATGCGCCTAGGGTTGAGGGGAAACCCTAAAGGGGCGCCCCCTTGGCTTGGGGGGCAAGTTTCCCCTCCCTGGCCGCCGCCCCTCCTCTAGATGGGATCTGAGGGGCCGGGCCCCCTCTCCCTTGCCCCTATATATAGTGAGGTAGAGAGAGGGCAGCCGCACCCTTCCCCTGGCACAGCCCCTCCCCCTCTCCTACACCTCCTCCCCCTCCGTAGCGCTTGGAAAGCCCTACCGGAGAACCACGAGCTCCATCACCACCACGCCGTCGTGCTGTCGGAGTTCTCCTCAACTTCTCCTCTCCCCTTGCTGGATCAAGAAGGAGGAGATGTTCCCGGGCTGTACGTGTGTTGAACGCGGAGGCGCCGTTGTTCGGCGCTTAGATCGGAATCGACCGCGATCTGAATCGCTGCGTGTACGACTCCACCAACCACATTCTTGTAACGCTTCCGCTTAGCGATCTTCGAGGGTATGAAGATGCACTCCCTCTCTCTCATTGTTAGTATCTCCTAGATTGATCTTGGTGACACGTAGGAATTTTTTTGAATTATTGCTACGTTCCCGAACAGTGGCATCATGAGCTAGGTCTATGCGTAGATTCTATGCACGAGTAGAACACAAAGCAGTTGTGGGCGATGATTTGTTCAATTTTCTTACTATTACTAGTCTTATCGGCATTGTGGGATGAAGCGGCCCGGACCGACCTTACACGTACGCTTACGTGAGACTGGTTCCACTGACTGACATGCACTTGATGCATAAGGTGGCTAGTGGGTGTCTGTCTCTCCCACTTTAGTCGGATCGGATTCGAAGAAGAGGGTCCTTATGAAGGGTAAATAGCAATTGGCATATCACTTTTGTGGCTTTTGCGTAGGTAAGAAATGTTCTTGCTAGAAACCCATAGCAGCCACGTAAAACATGCAACAACAATTAGAGGATGTCTAACTTGTTTTTGCAGGGTATGCTATGTGATGTGATATGGCCAAAAGGATGTGATGACTGATATATGTGATGTATGAGATTGATCATGTTCTTGTAATAGGAATCACGACTTGCATGTCGATGAGTATGACAACCGGCAGGAGCCATAGGAGTTGTCTTCATTTATTTTATGACCTGCATGTCAATGAAAACGCCATGTAATTACTTTACTTTATTGCTAACCGTTAGCCATAGTAGTAGAAGTAATAGTTGGCGAGGCAACTTCTTGAAGACATGATGATGGCGATCATGGTGTCATGCCAGTGACGATGGTGTTCATGCCGTGCCTCAAAGATGGAGATCAAAGGCGCAAGATGATATTGGCCATATCATGTCACTTTATAATTTGCATGTGATGTTTGTCATGTTTACATCTTATTTGCTTAGAACGACGGTAGCATAAATAAGATGATCCTTCACTAAGATTTCAAGAAAGTGTTCCCCCTAACTATGCACCGTTGCGAAGGTTCGTTGTTTCGAAACACCACGTGATGATCGGGTGTGATAGATTCTAACGTTTGAATACAACGGGTGTAAGGCAGATTTACACATGCAAAACACTTAGGTTGACTTGACGAGCCTAGCATGTACAGACATGGCCTCGGAACACAAGAGACCGAAAGGTCGAACATGAGTCGTATAGTAGATACGACCAACATGGAGATGTTCACCGTTGATGACTAGTTCATCTCACGTGATGACCAGACACGGCCTAGTTGATTCGGATCATGTATCACTTAGATGACTAGAGGGATGTCTATCTGAGTGGGAGTTCATTCAATAATTTGATTAGATGAACTTAATTATCATGAACATAGTCTAAATTGTCTTTGCAAATTATGTTGTGGATTAATAGCTCGCGCTTTAGCTCTTTGTTTTAATACGTTCCTAGAGAAAGACTAAGTTGAAAGATATTGTAAGCAATTGTGTGGACTAGGGCCATAGTCTAAGGACTGTCCTCACTGCTACACAGAAGGCTTTTGTCCTTGATGCACCGCTCGGTGTGCCAACACCTCTGGCGTCGTATGTGGATGTTGTGAACATATGGTAGACACGTTCTGATGACTACCTGATAGTTTAGTGCGCCATGCTTTACGGCTTAGAGTTGGGGCTCCAAAAGCGTTTTGAACGCCATAGAACATATGAGATGTTCGAAGAGCTGAAATTGGTATTTTAGGCTCATGCCCATGTTGAGAGGTTGAGACCTCTGACAAGACCTTTGCCTACAAGATGGAGGAGAATAGCTCAGCTAGTGAGCATCTGCTCAGAATGTCTGGGTACTTCAATCACTTGAATCAAGTAGGAGTTAATCTTCCAGATAAGAGAGTGATTGACAAAAGTTCTCCAGTCGCTATCACCAAGCTACTAGAGTTTCGTGATGAACTATAACATGCAAGGGAAGATAACCCCGGAGCTGTTCATCGTGCTTAAGGCCGTAAAGGTAGAAATCAAGAAGGAGCATCAAGTGTTGATGGTTAACAAGAGCATTGGTTTCAAAGAAGGGCAAGGGCAAGAAGGGAAACTTCTTGAATGGCAATCCACTTGCCGCTCCAGTGAAGAAACCCAAGAACCCAAACCCGAGACAAAGTGCTTCAATTAGGGGAACGGTCATTGGTAGCGGAATTGCCTCAAATACTTGGTAGATAAGAAGGTTGTCAACTTCAACAAAAGTATATTTGATGTGTACCTTACTAGTACTCCTAGTAGCACCTGGGTATTAGATACCGGTTCAGTTGCTAATATTGGTAACTCGAAACAAAAGCTACGGAATTAACGGAGACTAGCTAAGGGCGAGGTGACGATGTGTGTTGGAAGTGTTTCCAAGGTTGATGTGATCACCATCGCACGCTCCCTCTACCTTCGGGATTAGTGTCGAACCTAGATAACTGTTGTTTGCATTAGTGTCTGCGTTGAGCATGAACATGATTAGTTCATGTTTATTGCAATACGGTTATTCATTTAAGTCAGAGAATAATGGTTATTCCGATTACATGAATAATACCTTCTATGGTCATGCACCCAATGTGAATGGTTTATTGAATCCCGATCGTAGTTATAAACATGTTCATAACATTGATGCCAAAAGATGTAGAGTTGATATTGATAGTACCACTTTCATGTGGCACTGCCGCTTAGGTCATATTGGTGTAAAGCGCATGAAAGAACCTCCATGCTAATGGACTTTTGAAGTCACTTGATTTTGAATCACTTGACACATGCGAACCAGGCCTCTTTGGCAAGCCGACTAAAACCCCATTCTTTGAAACAATGGAATGGGCAAGTGACTTGTTGGAAATCATACATGTTGATGTGTGCGGTCCGATGAGTGTTGACGCGCGTGGTGGATATCGTTATTTTCTCACCTTCATCGGTGAATTGAGTAGATATGGGTATATTTACTTAATGAAGCATAAGTCTGAAATGTTTGAAAAGTTCAAGCAATTTCAAAGTTAAGTTGAGAATCATCGTAACAAGAAGATCAAGTTCCTTCGATCTGATCAAAGGGAAAATATATGAGTTATGAGTTTGGCAATCACTAAAGACAAGGTGGAATCATTTTACAGTTGATGCCGCCTAGAACACCATAGCATGATGGTGTGTCCGAACGTCGTAATCGAACCTTATTGGATATGGTGTATGATGTCTCTTACCAATCTACCGCTATTTTTGGGGGTTATGCATTCAAGACAATTACATTCACTTTAAATAGGGCACCATCTAAGTCCGTGGAGACGACACCATTTGAACTATGGTTTGGCAAGAAACCAAAGTTGTTGTTTATTAAGGTTTGGGGCTACAATGCTTATGTCGATAGGCTTCGGTCGGAAAAGCTCGAACCCAAAGCGGAAAATTGTATCTTCATAGAATACCCAAACAAGACGATTGAGTATACCTTCTATCTCAGATCGGAGGGCAAAGTGTTTGTCGCTAAGAACAGGTCCTTTCTCGAGAAAGAGTTTCTCTCGAAAGAATTGAGTGGGAGGAAGATAGAACTTTATGAGGTTGTTGAACCTTCACTTCAACCAGAGAGTAGCGCAGCACAGAAAGATGTTTCTGTGGCAACTACGTCAATTGAAGAGAAAGCTAATGATGATGATCATGAAGCTTCAGATCAAATTACTATCGAACCTCGTAGGTCGACTAGGGTGTGTACAACTTCTCAGTGGTAACCCTGCCTTAAAGGTCATGTTGTTGGACAAAGATGAACCTATGAGCTATGAAGAAGCTATGGTGGGCCCGGATTCCAACAAATGGCTAGAAGCCATGAAATCCGAGATAGGATCCATGTATGAGAACAAAGTATGGACTTTGGTGGACTTGCTCGATGAACAACAAGCCATTGAGAATAAATGGATCTTTAAGAAGAAGACAGACACTTATGGTAATTAATGTCACCATTTGTGAAGCTCGACTTGTCTCAAAGAAGTTTCCGACAAGTTCAAGGAGTTGACTATGATGAGACTCTCTCAATCATAGCGATGCTAAAGTCTGTTAGAACTATGTTAGAAGTTGCTGCATTTTCATTTACGAAATCAGGTAGATGGATGTCAAAACAAAGTTTCCTTGACGGTTTCCGTGAGGAAAGGTTGTGTGTGATGCAACCAAAAGGTTTTTGTCAATCCTAAGGATGCTAAAAGGTGCAAAATCCAGTGATCCTTCTATGGACTGGAGCAAGCATCTCGGAGTTGGAACATACGCTTTGATGAGGCAATCAAAGCATTTGGGTTTATAGAAAGTTTGCTAGAAACTTGTATTTGCAAGAAAGTGAGTGGGAGAACTACAGCATTTCTGATAGGTATATATGGATGGCATATTATTGATCGGAAATGATGTAGAATTTCTAGAAAGCATAAAGGGTTGTTTGAATGGAGTTTTTCAAAAAGAAGACCTGTGTAAAACTGCTTACATGTTGGGTATCAAGATCTATAGAGATAGATCAAGACGCCTGATAAGACTTTCACAGAGAACATACCTTGACATGATCTTGAAGGAGTTCAAGATGGATCAGTCAAAGAAGGAGTTCTTGCCTAGGTTGTGAGGTGTGAAGTTAAGACTTGAAGCTCGACCACGGCAGAAGAAAGAGAAAGGACGAAAGTCATCCCCTATGCCTTAGCCATAGGCTCTATACGATATGCCATGCTGTGTACCATGATGTGCCTTGCCACGTGTCTGGCAAGGGCGGTACAAGAGTGATCTAGGAGTGGATCATTGGACATCGGTCAAAATTGTCCTTAGGAATAAGGAATTGTTTCTCATTTATGGAGGTGATAAAAAGTTCAGCGTAAAGGGTTACGTCGATGCAAGCTTTAACACCTATCTGGATGACTCTGAGTAGCAAACCGGATACGTATAGTGGAGCAACCATTTGGAATAGCTCCAAGTGTAGCATAGTAGCAACATCTACAATATGAAATCATGATTTGTGAAGAACACACGAATTTGAATGTTGCAGACCCGTTAACTGAACCTTCTCTCGTAAGCATAACATGATCAAACCCTAGAACTCATTGAGTGTTAATCACATGGTGATGTGAACTAGATTATTGACTCTAGTAAACTCTTGGGTGTTAATCACATGACAATGTGAACTAGATTATTGAATCTAGTAAACTCTTCGGGTGTTAGTCACATGGTGATGTGAACTATGAGTGTTAATCACGTAACGACGTGAACTAGATTATTGACTCTAGTGCAAGCGGGAGACTGTTGGAAATATGCCCTAGAGGCAATAATAAAATGGTTATTATTATATTTCCTTGTTCATGATAATTGTCTATTGTTCATGCTATAATTGTATTAACCGGAAACCGTAATACATGTGTGAATACATAGATCGTAATATGTCCCTAGTAAGCCTCTAGTTGACTAGCTCGTTGATCAATAGATGGTCATGGTTTCCTGACCATGGACATTGGATGTCATTGATAACGGGATCACATCATTAGGAGAATGATGTGATGGACAAGACCCAATCTTAAGCGTAGCACAAGATCGTGTAGTTGGTTTGCTAAAGCTTTTCTAATGTCAAGTATCATTTCCTTAGACCATGAGATTGTGCAACTCCCGGATACCGTAGGAATGCTTTGGGTGTACCAAACGTCACAACGTAACTGGGTGGCTATAAAGGTGCACTACAGGTACCTCCGAAATTGAGACTGTGATTTGTCACTCCGTATGACAGAGAGGTATCTCTGGGCCCACTCGGTAATGCATCATCATATTGAGATCAATGTGACTAAGGAGTTGGTCACGGGATCATGCGTTACGGAACGAGTAAAGAGACTTGCCGGTAACATGATTGAACGAGGTATGCGGATACCGGCGATCGAATCTCGGGCAAGTAACATACCGCTAGTGTGACGCCCGGATAATCAAGCTACAGTAATCCCCTACTAATGATGACATGTCACCTCTGTCACTGTAGTTAATCTCGGGTTAATTCGAAAACGTTTCAAATTTAAATCCTAAATAAGTCAAACGACAAAAGTTTTCAAAATATTAAACTAAAATGTTCGGGCTGTGCCAAAAATGGCATAGGTAATTATAGTGCAGCAAACACATTTTTATAAAATGCCTAAATGATTTAAAATGAAATAAAATAGAAAAGAAAAATAAATAAAAAGAAATAAAAACAGAAAACAAACAAATACAAAAAAGGGAACACCCCCCACTGGGCCATCTGAGCCCTAGCTGGCCAGCCCAACTAGGCAAAGGCCCAGCCGGCCAGCCCACCCCGCACCCCACTCCCTTAACCCCTTGGACACCCAAACCCTAACCGACACCTACCCACTAACCCCCCTCTCGGTCCACTCATCCCCCACCCCCACCCCCACGAACGGATCTGGATCGAGGGGGCAACCGACGCCCCCGAACTCCCGCTGTCGCCGCGACGCCCCGACCCCGCCGCCCGACGCCGCCTCGCCGTTGGACGCCGCCTCGCCGGAGCACTCCCCCGCCGGCCTGCTTCCCCTCCGGCGTCATCGTCTCCGACCACCACCTCGACACTCGCTGCCCCATTCCCTACACCACACCGTGAGCTGCCCCCTTTTTCCCCTCTGTCCCCGCGGTCACCGCGCCCTGCTACCACTTTGCCCGCGACCAAAGAACGTCGTCGCCATGCTCCGGCACCTCGGCGCGCCCCAGCACGCGCCTGCCTCACCATGCGTGCTCGTCGCGCACCCACTGCGTCCATCGCGCGGCATGCTGCCGTCACGCTCCCCTGCGCTGCCTCGCCCCTGACCAGGTTGCTCGCCGCCGCGGCCGTCCCCTACGGGCACCGCCGCTCCCCAAGGCCCCTTCTTACTGGAACACGCACGCCACCGTGGCCGCTTCGACCACCGCACTCCGCCCCGCCTCATCGGACCTCTCCCCCTCGCCTAGGCTCATCGCCGCGCGCCCCTGCCCTGCACGGCCTTGCCGAGCTGCACCTGCGCTGCTCCCGCGCCACTGCTCGCCCCGCTTGCCTCCTATAGCTGCTCGCCGCTGCGAGCTGCTGCTGCCACCCGCCGCCGCCCTCTGCTCGCCTCCGTCGCTCTCTGCCGCCTGCCTAGCGCCGCCACGCGCCTACCGCGCCATCCCGCTTGGCCACCGGCGCCACGCCCTGCGGCTGGCCTGGGCGAGTGCCGTGTTGGGTTCTGCCCGCACCCGCCCGCCCCGGTGCCCGTGAACGCGCGCCCGCGCCCGTTTGGCCAATGGGGTCTATGACATATGGGCCCCGCCCACAGAATGTGTAAAAAAAACTAGAATTAAAAGAATTAAAAAATATTAATAATAAAAATAAAATTAATTAATTAATTAACTAAATTAATTAAGTTAATTAATCCTACTTAATTAATCTAATTAACCTGTTAGTTTAAATAAACAGTAATTAGTTTAACTTAAACCCTAATCAACCTAACAGTGTATGACAGGTGGGTCCCACTGGGCCCACATGTCAGTTTGACCAGTCAACACCTCTATTGACTGCTGACATCATGCTGACGTCATGATGACATTAGCAAACACCGTTTTGGATAATGTTGAATTAAATTAATTAAATAAATTCTAAATATGATTTAAAACTTTAGAAAATCATATAAAATAAACCGTAGCTCAGATGAAAATACTTTCTACATGAAAGTTGCTCAGAACGACAAGACGAATCCGGTTACGCAACCCGTTCTTCCACCACGCATCCCTAGCATAGCGAACACGCAACTTTCCCCCTCCGGTTCATCTGTCCGAAAACGTGAAACACCGGGAATACTTTCCCGAATGTTTTCCCCCTTCACCGATACCACCTCATACCGCGTTAGGGCACACCTAGCATCACGCTTTGTCATGTCATGCATCGTCATGCATTTGTTTGCAATATATTTATTGTTTCTTCCCCCTCTTCTCTCGCTAGACACCGAGACCGATGCCGCTGCTACCCAGTACGACTACGGTGTTGACGACCCCTCTCTCTTGCCAGAACAACCAGGCAAGCCCCCCCCTTGATCACCAGATATCGCCTACTCTCCTCTATACTGCTTGCATTAGAGTAGTGTAGCATGTTACTGCTTTCCGTTAATCCTATCCTGATGCATAGCCTGTCATTGTTGCTACAACTGTTGATACCTTACCTGCAATCCTAAATGCTTAGTATAGGATGCTAGTTTATCATCAGTGGCCATACATTCTTGTCCGTCTGCCATGCTATACTATCGGGCCGTGATCACTCGGGAGTTGATCACGGGTATATACCTGTACTTTATACATGATACATGTGATGACTAAAGTCGGGTTGGCTCGGGGAGTACCCGCGAGTGATTCACGGATTGGGGGCTGAAAGGACCTTTGTCCCGATGGCCCTCTGGGTGGATCGTTGTGGCGGAGCAACAGGGCAGGTTGAGACCACCTAGGAGAAAGGTGGGCCTGGCCCTGGTCGGCATTCGCGGTGTCTTCAAGATAACACGTTTAACGAGATCTTGGTATTTGATCTGAGTCTGGCTACTTGCCTATACAGACTAACCATCTACGCGGGAACAGTTATGGGCACTCGACGTCGTGGTATCAGCCGAAGCCTTCGTGACGTCAGCGACTGAGCGGCGCGCGCCGGGTTGGACCGCGTAACGCAACTTCCTTTGTAATGGAGGTTGCTAGGTCTGCTCACCGGCCGCGTTCGCAACGTGGAGGTGTGCAAAGGGCGATGGGCCCAGACCCCTGCGCCATAGGATTTAGACCGGCGTGCTGACCTCTCTGTTGGGCCTAGGTAGGGCTGCGACGTGTTGATCTTTCGAGGCCGTGCATGACCCAGGAAAGTGTGTCCAGCCAAATGGGATCGAGCGTGTTAGGTTATGTGGTGCACCCCTGCAGGGAAGTTAATCTATTCGAATAGCCGTGATCTTCGGTAACAGGACGACTTGGAGTTGTACCTTGACCTTATGATAACTAGAACCGGATCCTTAATAAAACATACCCTTCCAAGTGTCAGATACAACCGGTGATCGCTCTCTAACAGGGCGACAAGGAGAGGATCGCCGGGTAGGATTATGCTATGCGATGCTACTTGGTGAACTTACCATCTACTCTCTTCTCCTGTTGCAAGACGGAGGTTACCAGAAGCATAGTCTTCGAAAGGACTAGCTATCCCCCTCTTATTCCGGCATTCTGCAGTTCAGTCCACATATGATAGCCTTATTCCTTTGATACCAATGCATACATATGTAGTGTAGCTCCTTGCTTGCGAGTACTTTGGATGACTACTCATGGTTGCTTTCTCCCTCTTTTCCCCTTTCGCTTCTACCCGATTGCTGCCACCAGACATTGGAGTCCAGGAGCCAGACGCCACCGTCGACGACTACTACTACTACTCGGGAGGTGCCTACTACTACGTGCAGCCCGCTGACAGCGACCAGGAGTAGTTTAGGAGGATCCCAGGCAGGAGGCCTGCGCCTCTTTCGATCTGTATCCCAGTTTCTGCTAGCCTTCTTAAGGCAAACTTGTTTAACTTATGTCTGTACTCAGATATTGTTGCTTCCGCTGACTCGTCTATGATCGAGCACTTGTATTCGAGCCCTCGAGGCCCCTGGCTTGTAATATGATGCTTGTATGACTTATTTTATTTGTAGAGTTGTGTTGTGATATCTTCCCGTGAGTCCCTGATCTTGATCGTACACGTTTGCGTGTATGATTAGTGTACGATTAAATCGGGGGCGTCACAAGTTGGTATCAGAGCCAACTGCCTGTAGGAATCCCCTTTCACACTCCTTGGCCAAAGTCGAGTCTAGACATTGCAAAACTTATTACTAACATGGTTGTGTGCCTTACGGGCCCACATCGCCATCTGGGTGGTATTAGGATCTTTTACTCCTCAATCCTTACTCTGGGACTCTGAACGCTCTCCTACTCGGGTTAAACGAATTTACTAAATCTGACTCTAGGTTCTCGTAACTACTTCTCCCGGAGAGCCCTTTATTATAGATGATCGCTCGATACACTAGAAGATTCTGAAGATACTCTCCGATGTTCCCTCGATACTTTGTGCCATCCCTTTTGAAATTTCATTACATCGATAAACCCCTATGGATAGCGATGTACACTTGCCATTTATACAACCATCCCATGTTGACCTTGTTATTACAAGATACCTGGAAATCATCTCTATTGTTCTGAGAATATTTTGTGCCACTGCCCCTGCAGTCCTTTGCAACCTGAAGACCCCTACGAATACTTTCTCGCACTTATCAAGTATCCGCCCATTCCCAGTTGATTATGTGTTTCACTAAGGTCTTCAAAATACTATTCGATCTTCCAAAAATCCTTAGCAACTTATTGCTCTTGAAATTCTTGCTTGCTTGCATTATGGTTAATCCCATAAGTATAGTAATCTTATTGACAGCATTTGTCACTATCATTTTGAGTCCATTGATTCAATATGTTGCGAATGCTCTCAACCCTCAATCAGATCCTATAATTCATCCTTTTGGCTCAGACGTCATGTTAAGCATGAGCTGGATTTTGACCAATCAAATTGCCATCGATTGTACCCCTAAGGCTATTCAACTTATCCATCCGTGATCAGAGCATTGTTTTTGATCCCTTATCTTGGAATTAATAATTCCTTTGCCTTTGAGCCCTGAATTATTCAGTTGTTTCTAAAGTCTGATCTCCTTGCATTGTTTGTTCCTCTGGTTGAGTACCGATGCTCACATCAGATTCCTTGAGGACCACCGGATCCTTTGTTGGATTTTATCCGATAGCGTCCTTCATATTCAATCACTTTGGAAGTTCTTTTTCCATTGGTAAATCCTATCCTCTGATTGACCAACCATGCTCTACTTTCGAACTTGTGTTATTACTTCAAAGTTTGTGGTATATGTTCCTAAGATGCCCTGATGGGTTGAACCTACGCCTTTCCTAATCCGTGTGAACCCAAAAGATTTCACGGGTCATACTTATCTGGTATTGCACCAGGTAAAATTTTCAACAACTAATGTCAATTTCGTAAAATGAGAGGTGAATGAAAGGTTATGCGTTGAACAAGTGGGAGTCGACCTTGAACCTTGTGTTCATGCCCATGGACAGGATGTATACCTTATCATGGAAGCTTGCTTAAATTAATTATCCCCTTGTTATAAGTTCATCTTGTATCTGTGGACGTGGTTCCGACCATGTTTCTCCTTGATTCCATTTCTCGTGCAAGTTTGAGCACTTGTCTTCTGCAGAGCAATACCCTAGTCCAACCTCTACTTTGATCTGTCATCGAGTATTACCCCCTTGTTATCTCGAGATTATCATGGAACTACATAACTTCTTATGAGTTCTTCATCAAGTACTACATTCTGACCGATTCCAATTTTTCACAGGCTCTGAGTTATTAAACACTCAAAGACACTGATAACCGAACCAAGCCTGCACTACGGTTCAACAACTCTTAGTAATCTTCTTTACGTACGAGTTTGTACCCGATCACGTCATTCCTAGCCTATTTGGCTATATCACTATCATGATGATTTTAATTGTGCTACCTGGTCCTTATTCCCGGAGCACAACATTCGACGATGATCTAAGCTTGCGACAATTTTCGTCATCATATCATTTCTCCTTGAACAACAAACTTGATTTCGAGTTTGTGTCCTACCTGTGGTTCCAATAACCTTTCGCTTCATCATTTGTTTGACTTGATGTCATCGTCGATCGATTACATCTTCATGAAATCTCTCGACAATTGTGCCGTGATCATCATCAACATTTTGAGTTCTTCCATGATATCAATAAAATTCATGATGGGAAATACCATCCTTGCCCCTTGATGATTGTGTTATCATCGACCACTTTATTGCCTTCCGTTCAACACAAACTTGTTCGTGTTTCGTGTTATACCTTGTGATCCTTGCTATCCAGAAATTGTTCTTTACCTTGGAGTATTAGCATCTTTTATGCCAAGGATGTCATGAGTATTTCACCACCTATTAAGAATTCTTGGTATAGTGATACTTCTCACCATCACCATTCTTTCTTGGTCCCCGTGTTGTTTCCAACAATTGAACTATGACGTTTGGATTCCTTCCTTCTAGCAACCCTATTGCTTTGAAGTTAATGGTTGACATTTCATTCTTAGACCATTGGTTATCGAATCACCATTATAACATCAATCATGCTACCTACGCCCATATTTCGGGTGCACCTTTCAACCAATGTTTAACTATGAATGTTTTCCTCGAGCATAACTCATTATATCATTTGATCTGACAAATGTTATCTCCTTGTTCACATAACTGTGGAAATCCATCTTTTTGGAAATCTTGAGGATTGTCGCTGAGACCATCAGCCACCCCTCATTCTCTCCTTGGTTTATTGATGAAATCTTGTTTCGGAACTCTCTTCCATAGTTCGTTCCCCGAGAGTCTTACGATGTCACCGCGTTAATTTGTGTTGCACCTTTTCTTCTCAGGCATCCTGAGCCTGAGGTATCCCAACACCAGTCAGGTATGATGGTTGGAACATATTCCCAAGAATTATAACACTAGTGTTTTATATGACCTGGTAAGATGATGTCTTGCCTAGCACACCTGGCCGGAGGCCCTATTGTTATAGATTCCTTTTCAGCAAGGTCATCCATTCTTCCATGAGGAAATTGTAAGACTTATTCTACAAATTATTCCTGATGGATCCTTTGTGTTTCCAAAGTTTGATCTTCACCTGATGACCATGTCAATGCTATCTCAAAGCATGTCTGTGGTACTCTGATCATTGATAAGAACATTTTGAAGCACCATGCTAAATTCGTTTATCAATTATTCAAACACCGTTGTTTGGGTAATGTCATGAACTTCCTCTCCCCCTTACCTAAATGGTTTTCTACGTTATATCCTGTCATGGATATCATGCTCTGCTTGTCCTTGGGAAGGATATACCCATGGGATGTGTGTTCTAACACGTTTTCCTTTCCATTGTTCTGTCTAATCTGATAATGATATATTCCTTTCCATTGTTTGGTTTAACCTTTCTGGTGATCTATATGATCTAAGCAGTAATATTTTCCTGCTTACGAAAACACCTCGGTGTACCACCTTATCAGTCAGACCCTGTTACTATTGTTGATGACATTCCGGTAACCACCGGTGGACGAGAACTTTGCTTATTGGTCCGCCTTGTTTCAACGAGCAGGAAAATGGTTCTCCTTGTCCCTCACCCTTGGTACCGACGTTGTTGCTGTCAACATAACTAACCGGTTATTTTCTGACATGCCTTGCTTACATGATCGTGCAACACGTCACCCCTCTTCCTACTATTAACCCACATGGTGGGCACATAACCCACAGGTCCCAGGATCAAAACCTGACTCTCCGGTACACCCCCCGTTCCCAAGGTTGTTCCTCGCGCATGGCCTCGTATGTAATTCACGGGCCACCTTCCTAGTGATCTATTTTCGTAACAGACGCAATACTTAATCTCGTTGCTCTGGACCCCTTTCGCACTTGGTTTCAGACGTCGAACCATTGCCTATCCGTTTGAAACTTCTCATGGTACCTTCTTACTTTGCTCTCGATTTCTTCTTAAGTTTCAATTCGAGAGATACTTATGCTTCTTCCCTCGAGTTAACCGTCTGATGCTCAATCCTGTTAGAATCCGTCCTTATAGAGTTTTCCCTCTTAACCTTTCGTAGTACGGCGAAGATCCTGAAGAAAGGACGTCGACTTCATCATGATGACCTGCATCAGAGAAATGAAGACATCAACATAGTAGATCTACCTCTTCGAGAAGAGTAACCAAGACCAAGAAGGATCGTTAGAATTTCGTAACCTAGTCTTTCCCCTTACTCCCCTCTTAAATCTCGGGACGAGATTTCTTGTAGTGGAGGAGAATTGTGACGCCCGGATAATCAAGCTACAGTAATCCCCTACTAATGATGACACGTCATCTCTATCACTGTAGTTAATCTCGGGTTAATTCGAAACCGTTTCAAATTTAAATCCTAAATAAGTCAAATGACAAAAGTTTTCAAAATATTAAACTAAAATGTTTGGGTTGTGCCAAAAATGGCATAGGTAATTATAGTGCAGCAAACACATTTTTATAAAATGCCTAAATGATTTAAAATGAAATAAAATAGAAAAGAAAAATAAATAAAAAGAAATAAAAACAGAAAACAAACAAATACAAAAAAAGGGAACCCCCCCCCACTGGGCCATCTAAGACCCAGCTGGCCAGCCAACTAGGCAAAGGCCCAGCCAGCCAGCCCACCCCGCACCCCACTCCCTTAACCCCTTGGACACCCAAACCCTAACCGACACCTACC
>NC_041388.1:372836443-372916910 GCF_002162155.2 Triticum dicoccoides | reverse complement strand
GAACCCCCGCTGTCGCCGTGACGTCCCGACCCCGCCGCCCGACGCCGCCTCGCCGTTGGACGCTGCCTTGCCGGAGTGCTCCCCCGCCGGCCTGCTTCCCCTCCGGCGCCATCGTCTCCGACCACCACCTCGACACCCGCTGCCCCGTTCCCTACACCACACCGTGAGCTGCCCCCTTTTTCCCCTCTGTCCTCGCGGTCACCGCACCCTGCTACCACTTCGCCCGCGCCCAAAGAACATCGTCGCCGTGCTCCGGCACCTCCGCGCGCCCCCGCACGCGCCTGCCTCGCCATGCGTGCTCGTCGCACACCCACTGTGTCCCTTGCCGCGACATGCTGCCGTCACGCTCCCCCACGCTGCCTCGCCCCTGGCCAGGTTGCTCGCCGCCGCGGCCGTCCCCTACGGGCACCGCCGCTCCCCAAGGCCCCTTCTTGCTGGCCCGCGCACGCCGTCGTGGCCGCTTCGACCACCGCACTCTGCCCCGCCTCGTCGGACCTCTCCCCCTCGCCTAGGCTCGTCGCCGCGCGCCCCTGCCATACACGGCCGCGCCGAGCCGCACCTGCGCTGCTCCCGCGCCGCTGCTCGCCCCGCTTGCCTCCTAATGCTGCTCGTCGCTGCGAGCTCCTGCTGCCACCCGCCGCCGCCCTCTGGTCGTCTCCGTCGCTCTCTGCCGCCCGCCTAGCGCCGCCACCCGCCTACCGTGCCGTCCCGCTTGGCCACTGGCGCCGCGCCCTGCGGCTGGCCTGGGCGAGTGCCGTGTCGGGTTCCACCCGCACCCGCACGCCTCGGTGCCCGTTAACGCGCGCCCGCGCCCGTTTGGCCCATGAGGCCTATGACATATGGGCCCCGCCCACAGAACGTGTAAAAAAACTAGAATTACAAGAATTAAAAAATATTAATAATAAAAATAAAATTAATTAATTAACTAACTAAATTAATTAAGTTAATTAATCCTACTTAATTAACCTAATTAACCTGTTAGTTTAAATAAATAGTAATTAGTTTAACTTAAACCCTAATCAACCTAACAGTGTATGACAGGTGGGTCCCACTGGGCCCACATGTCAGTTTGACCAGTCAACACCTCTGTTGACTGCTGACATCATGAAAGTTGCTCAGATGAAAATACTTTCTACATGAAAGTTGCTTAGAACGACGAGACGAATCCGGTTACGCAACCCGTTCGTCCGCCACGCATCCCTAGCATAGCGAACATGCAACTTTCCCCCTCCGGTTCATCTGTCCGAAAACGTGAAACACCGGGAATACTTTCCCGGATGTTTTCCCCCTTCACCGGTGCCACCTCATACCGCGTTAGGGAACACCTAGCATCATGCTTTGTCATGTCATGCATCGTCATGCATTTGTTTGCAATATATTTATTGTTTCTTCCCCCTCTTCTCTCGCTAGACACTGAGACCGACCCCGCTGCTACCCAGTACGACTACGTTGTTGACGACCCCTCTCTTTTGCCAGAACAACCAGGCAAGCCCCCCCCTTGATCACCAGATATCGCCTACTCTCCTCTATACTGCTTGCATTAGAGTAGTGTAGCATGTTATTACTTTTCGTTAATCCTATCCTAATGCATAGCCTGTCATTGTTGCTGTTGATACCTTACCTGCAATCCTAAATGCTTAGTATAGGATGCTAGTTTATCATCAGTGGCCATACATTCTTGTCCGTCTGCCATGCTATACTATCGAGCCGTGATCACTCGGGAGTTGATCACGGGTATATACCTATACTTTATACATGATACATGTGATGACTAAAGTTGGGTTGGCTCGGGGAGTACCCGTGAGTGATTCATAGATTGCGGGCTGAAAGGACCTTTGTCCCGACGGCCTTCTAGGTGGATCGTTGTGGTGGAGCGACAGGGCAGGTTGAGACCACCTAGGAGAGAGGTGGGCCTGGCCCTGGTCAGTGTTCGCGGTGTCTTTAAGATAACACATTTAACGAGAGCTTGGTATTTGATCTGAGTCTGGCTACTGGCCTATACGCACTAACCATCTACGAGGGGACAATTATGGGCACTCGACGTCGTGGTATCAGCCGAAGCCTTCGTGACATCAGCGACTGAGCGGCGCGCGCCGGGTTGGACCGCGTAACGCAACTTCCTTTGTAATGGAGGTTGCTAGGTATGCTCACCGGCCGCGTTCGCAACGTGCAGGTGTGCAAAGGGCGATGAGCCCAGACTCCTACGCCATAGGATTTAGACCGGCGTGCTGACCTCTCTGTTGGGCCTAGGTAGGGCTGCGACGTGTTGATCTTTCGAGGTCGGGCATGACCCAGGAAAGTGTGTCCGGCCAAATGGGATCGAGCGTGTTGGGTTATGTGGTGCACCCCTGCAGGGAAGTTAATCTATTCGAATAGCCGTGATCTTCGGTAACAGGACGACTTGGAGTTGTACCTTAACCTTATGACAACTAGAACCGGACACTAAATAAAACACACCCTTCCAAGTGCCAGATACAACCGGTGATCGCTCTCTAACAGGGCGACAAGGAGAGGATTGCCGGGTAGGATTATGCTATGCGATGCTACTTGGTGAACTTACCATCTACTCTCTTCTCCTGCTGCAAGACGGAGGTTACCAAAAGAGTAGTCTTCGAAAGGACTTGCTATCCCCCTCTTATTCCGGCATTCTGCAGTTCAGTCCACATATGATAGCCTTATTCATTTGATACCAATGCATACATATGTAGTGTAGCTCCTTGCTTGCGAGTACTTTGGATGAGTACTCACGGTTGCTTTCTCCCTCTTTTCCCCTTTCCGTTCTACCCGATTGCTGCGACCAGACGTTGGAGTCCAGGAGCCAGACGCCACCGTCGACGACGACTACTACTACTCGGGAGGTGCCTACTACTACGTGCAGCCCGCTGACGGCGACCAGGAGTAGTTTAGGAGGATCCCAGGCAGGAGGCCTGCGCCTCTTTCGATCTGTATCCCAGTTTCTCCTAGCCTTCTTAAGGCAAACTTGTTTAACTTATGTCTGTACTCAGATATTGTTGCTTCTGCTGACTCGTCTATGATCGAGCTCTTGTATTCGAGCCATCGAGGCCCCTGGCTTGTAATATGATGCTTGTATGACTTATTTTATTTGTAGAGTTGTGTTGTGATATCTTCCCGTGAGTCCCTGATCTTGATCGTACATGTTTGCGTGTATGATTAGTGTACGATTAAATCGGGGGCGTCACAGATAGGCAAAGGGAATTGCATACGGGATTGATTGAATCCTTGTCATCGTGGTTCATCCGATGAGATCATCGTGGAACATGTAGGAGCCAACATGGGTATCCAGATCCCGCAGTTGGTTATTGCCGGTATTGTACTAGGACCACCGAAATGGTTCCGGGGGTCCATCGGGAAGGTCCACCTGCCCCGGAGGGCCCTATATATGGACTGTATGTGGAGGGGAACCAGCCCCTAAGTGGGCTGGGCGCCACCCCCCTAGGCCCCATGCGCCTAGGGTTGAGGGGAAACCCTCAAGGGGGCGCCCCCTTGGCTTGGGGGCAAGTTTCCCCTCCCTGGCCGCAGCCCCTCCCCTAGATGGGATCTGAGGGGGCCGGCCCCCCTCTCCCTTGCCCCTATATATAGTGAGGGAGAGAGAGGGCAGCCGCACCCTTCCCCTGGCACAGCCCCTCCCCCTCTCCTACACCTCCTCCTCCTCCGTAGTGCTTGGCGAAGCCCTGTCGGAGAACCACGAGCTCCATCACCACCATGCCATCGTGTTGTCAGAGTTCTCCCTCAACTTCTCCTCTCCCCTTGCTAGATCTAGAAGGAGGAGACGTTCCCAGGCTGTATGTCTGTTGAACGCGGAGGCGCCATTGTTCGGCGCTTAGATCGGAATTGATCGCGATCTGAATCGCTGCGTGTACGACTCCACCAACCGCGTTCTTGTAACGCTTCCGCTTAGCGATCTTCAAGGGTATGAAGATGCACTCCCTCTCTCTCGTTTCTAGTATCTCCTAGATTGATCTTGGTGACACGTAGGAATTTTTTTGAATTATTGCTACGTTGCCCAACACCGTGTTCATGGGGAGGCAATGGAATTTGTGGTGTTCATCAGGAGCCAACCGGCTTGGACAGAACAGCCGATCGAAACGAGGCCTGGTGTATTGTAGAACAGAGGAAATAGCCTTGTGTTCGACCAGCCACGGTCGAAACTGGATCCTATTCATCAGGAGGGGTTTGGTGTACCACAAAACGGAGGAAACGGACTTCTCTTGGACCTCCTACGGTCGAAATGGGGTCCTATTGATCGGGAGGGGTGTGGCGTACCGTAAAACAGAGGAAACAGACTTGTGTTGGAGCGCTACAGTCGAAACGAGGGTCCTGTTCATCGGGAGGGGTGTGGCGTACCGCAAAACGGGACTCCACGGGATACTGTTCATCTCCACCGTCGACCTCCTCTAGCCTCCACGTGCTACTATTCATCCACCGTCGACCTCCTCCAGCCTCCACCTGCGACTATTCATCCACGGGCTCCTGTTCATCCAGCCTCCACCGCTCGTCCACCAGCTACTATTCAAGCAACCCTCTCCACGGGGTCATGTTCAACCACCCCTCCACGGGCTACTGTTCATCCAGCTCTCCACCGGCTACTATTCAACCAGCCCTCCACGTGGTCCTGTTCATCCAGCCCTCCATGGGGTCCTATTCATCCACCCCCAACCGGCTCGATCGGGGTCCTGTTCATCCAGCGCCAATGGCCTCTACTACCACGGGGTCCTGTTCATCCAACCCCCCACCGGGAACTGTTTATCCAAACCACCCCAACAACGCTCACTGTTCATCCAGAGGCAGCATCGATCGGCT
Organism: Triticum dicoccoides; assembly: GCF_002162155.2. NCBI lineage: Eukaryota > Viridiplantae > Streptophyta > Magnoliopsida > Poales > Poaceae > Triticum > Triticum dicoccoides. The sequence goes on along the minus strand of NC_041388.1, from coordinate 372,912,089 downwards.
TCAGTTAGCAACAATAGTGAAAGAATCACTCGGGTTCAGTTAACAACAAGGGATCAATCGCTCGGGTTCAGTAACGTAGCTAGTGCAATCGCTCGGGTTTAGTTAGAGCGTAATGCCTCGCACACACGTGCGTACGTGTGAGAGAAACGCGCATCGCTTGGCCTCGACCACCCACCGCGACCGGGAACTCCCCTGATATTTTCCTTGCCCTCACTTCTATCATGGTTTTTTCCATCATGGACAGCCCAAAGAATGTCATGTAGTTGCGTCTCCGGCCCGCCCAGGACAAAAAGCCCATTTTTTGTCATGATTTTTTGTCATAGAAGTTGGAGCCCACCACATCTATGATGATACCGGGTTTTGTTACAATTATCGTCATAGAAGTGTCATAAGCATGACAGAAAAAAATTCGTTCGGCCTAAAATGTCATGGATGTGTCTTTTTTTGTAGTGTTTGGGGATATGATTCTCACAAACCAGAGCTTCTCACAACAAGCCTGATTGTTTCGGTAGGGAACGTTTCACCTTTCTAGACGAAACGATATCCATTACCTCTTCTCGATTTCAATTTTTTCCTAGTGTCAACATAGAACAACAAGAGTGTTGTGTCAATTTTTGGGATTTTTCGGGGTTCGCTCGGACATTTTTATACATTAACTGAGTTTTCTATGCATTCATGTGCATAATTCAAATTTGAACTATAGGCACATGCTCTAATGCATATAAATTGGTTGAAAATTCAAATATGTGTCCTTGGTTGCATGCTTAGGTCCCATGCAAGAATTGGGAACGAATGTCAAACACCCTGCCACCGTCACTCGACCGCAAAGATTGAGATACCTGGTTTTTAAATTCTAGTAAATCCAAAGCTTGTCTGAAATTCATGAATCTTGGCATGCTATCATGGAGCGGCATCAACATGTCATGGTAAATTTTTTGTCCCATTTGGGGTAGGTTTGGGTATATGCTTCTCACAAACCAGAGCTTTTCACAATAAGCCTGATGGTTTTGGTAGGGAACGTCCCACCTTTGGGGGCGAAACGATATCCATTGCCTCTTATTGCTTTCAAAATTTTTCTCATCTCAACATAGAACAACAGGAGTGTTGTGTCAATTTCTGGATTTTTCGGTGTTCGTTTGGACATTTTTACGCATTAGTTGAGTTTTCAATGCATTTATGTGCATAATTCAAATTTGAACTACATGCACATGCTCTAGTGCATATAAATTGGTTGAAAATTCAAATATGTGTCCTTGGTTGCATGCTTAGGTCCCATGCAAGAATTGGGAACGAATGTCAAACACCCTGCCACCGTCACTCGGCCACAAACATTGAGATACCTGGTTTTTAAATTCTATTAAATCCAAACCTCGTCTGAAATTCATGAAACTTGGCATGCTATCATGGAGCGGCATCAACATGCCGTGGTAAATTTTTTGTCCCATTTGGGGCAGGTTTGGGTATATGTTTCTCACAAACCGGAGCTTCTCACAACAAGCATGATGCTTTTGGTAGCGAAAGTCCCACCTTTGGGGACGAAATGATATCCATTGCCTCTCATTGCTTTCAAAAAATTTCTCATGTCAACATAGAACAACAGGAGTGTCGTGTCAATTTTTGGGGATTTTTCGGGGTTCGTTTGGACATTTTTATGCATTAATTGAGTTATCAATGCATTTATGTGCATAATTAAAATTTGAACTACATGCACATGCTCTAATGCATATAAATTGGTTGAAAATTCAAATATGTGTCCTTGGTTGCATGCTTAGGTCGCATGCAAGAAATGGGAATGAATATCAAACACCCTGCCACCATCACTCTGCCACAAACATTGAGATACCAGGTTTTTAAATCCTAGTAAATTCAAAGCTCGTCTAAAATTCATGAAACTTGGCATGTTATCATGGAGCATCATCAACATGCCGTGGTAAATTTTTTGTCCCATTTGGGGCAGGTTTGGGTATATGCTTCTCACAAACCAGAGCTTCTCACAACAAGCATGATGGTTTCGGTAGGGAACGTCCCACCTTTGGGGACGAAACGATATCCATTGCCTCTTATTGCTTTCAAAATTTTCTCGTGTCAACATAGAACAACAGGAGTGTTGTGTCAATTTTTTGGATTTTTCAGAGTTCGTTTGAACATTTTTATGCATTAATTGAGTTCTCAATGCATTTATGTGCATAGTTCAAATTTGAACTACATGCACATGCTCTTGTGCATATATGGTTGAAAAATCAAATCTTTGTGCTTGGGTGCATGCTTAGGTCCCATGCAAGAAATGGGAATGAATTTCAAACACCAGGGCATCGTTGATTGCCAGCAAAATGTTGAGATACTTTGTTTTTAAATTCTAGCAAATCCAAAACTCATCTGAAATTCATGAAACTTGGCATGCTATCATGGAATGGCACCCGACATGCTGTGGTACTTTTCATGTCCATGTTGAGAGAAGGCGCACTTGAATAACAACCAACAAAGACATTTTGAAACAAATAGCTGCCACTCTAACATCGCAAACGTTTGTATAATTCAAATCGTGTGCGTTATGTTAACCATTCACGTGAGGCCACGTGTATTTGTTTTAACGGCTATAGGAGGAGCCATGCGGACAGATGCTTGACTGAACGGGACTCATGCGAGCACAGTCCGGTGCGTAGGCTGGCCGAAAAGCGTGAAAACTGTCCTCCAATGCGCAGGCTCACCGGGAAGCGTGCATGTTGTATGCTGCGCAGGCTCACTGGGAAGCGAGCCCTTTGAATTCCATGGCCGCCCGCTTCCTCTCCATTAATGGCGCCCGAGCTGCTGCTTAATATAGGCGGCCTTACTGTTCGCCTCCCATTCCCCTCCCTGCTGCAGAACTCCACCAACGCCATGGCGTAGAAAGATCATCTGCCACTAGTCTTCAAGTTTGGTGAAGTCGGCTCGGAGCCGGAGGAGATAGAAAATAAGGAGGAATGGGGCCTCATGGACATGACCCAGAACAAGCTGGCCGCGGCGGTTGCTGCCCCCGCTCCCATCCCAGCGCCCGCACCAACGACCATCCCCGTAGCATTGACGGGCTGGTCACCGAGCAATATCGTAGAGATGGAAGCCGCGGGCATCAGCGAGGTCTCCACGGACCCGCACGAGCTCGTGTACATGCCAGCCCCAGCGCTCGTGCATGTGCATGTGCGCACCCCTCCACCCACCGCGGTGCTGGTCCCCGTGCATTTGGCTGGACCCGCCACGCCCGTGCCCGTGCGTGCGCCCCCCTCAGCAACATGGGACGCTGTCGTCGACCGCTACCTCTCAGCGGCGCCAGCTGCCGTCCTCTCGCGCCCTGCCCGTCGATCGCGCGATGACATGATGTTTGATTTACATGTGAATAACATTTTGTGCTGCATTCAAGACTTCAACAACGGCATCCTGGAGGACGACAACGACAATGGCGGCACGACACGCCGCCTCCGCCTCCGCCAGAAATAGTTTTTTTTGTTGGGTTTAATATTATATCTCAATCATATGAATATAAATTCGCAGTATGACTGAATGAAAGATATGGTTTGGGCGAACTTGTGTTTTTCTCTCTTAATGTACAGACTTATCAAACGATTTTCTTTTGAAAAAAGCCAATGATTTTTAAATATAAAACACTCATCACAAACGTTTTAGTTAGAACACCATATGCAAATCGACACCTTCCCCAGGAAGCCAAGGGAAAATGTGCCGAGCAGGATTTGTGCAACTCTTGATCGCAAACAATTTAGATAGAAGACCCGTAGGCAAAGTGAGAGCAGGATTTGTGCATCTCTTCAACGCAAACAGTCCTTTTGGATGACCCGCGTGCAACCACTTACAAACAATTTGGTAAGATTTGCATCTGTCATATTGGGTATGTTGCCATTTGTCAAACTGGAAAGATTGACATTTGTTGATCTAGTAACATTGCCATTTGTCAACCTTGTAACACTGCGATTTGTCAAAATATGAAGCTTAAAATCACTAGCACTATCTAATTTTTGCAACTAAAATTCAGTAATTAAGCATAGATTTCATTCATAGGTTAAGCAGTCGTTCTTTATACAAACAGTTCAACTCGATAGCTAAACCGACCAAACTTTTCACCAATTGTTGCCAACCACGTACTGAAATAGCTTGTTCTACTTTATATACTAGCTAATTTTAAGTACGTTGTATAGTTCTACCACATCTATAGTTAGATGAACCGAACAAAATAGCCCCTAAGTACTAGTACAACTACTACATAGGGGCTTTGTACTACTTCCGGCAGCCTCTCCTTTGCCGAGCGCGCTTAGTAAGTGGCAGGGGAGGAGGAGCCTACCGATGAGCTGGACAACTGCTATACGGTGCCTGCCGCTGCTGCACCTCCAGCGATGCTCACCTCGAACACACTCTGCTGCTCCAGACGACTCCTCTCGAAGCAGTGGTTCTCCTTGTAGATCTCCTGATTCCTCGCATCTGAGGCGGCGTCTGCCGTGGCCACGGCAGCGGTAAGGCTCTATGCGTGTTCGACGAGGTGCTCCTCCTCCTCCCGCAGGAACTCGGTGTAGCGCGCAAGGTCGCTGATGCACGTGCGGGCATCCACCTCCGCCTCCCGCCTTCGGGCGGCGGTGCGGAGCGGGTGATGACCCCAGTGGTCGATGGTGGGCTGGCGGCCACGGCGGCCGACGATGGGGTGGCGGCCACGACCACCACCTCCTGCCTTCGGGCCGTGGTGGAGGAGCGGGTGATGGCCACGGTGCTCGGTAGTGGGGTGGCGACCACGGCGGCCACCTCCCGCCTTCGGGCCGGCAGTGGAGCGGGCAATGGCCCTGGCTTTCGATGGTGGTGTGGCGGCAACGGCGGCCGACAATAGCTGCCGACGGGCAGCGTCGACAGAGCGTGTGGTGGGTGTTCCGTGCACACCCAACAAGGACGCCACACGCACTACAGTACGCAGGGGACTGCACCACCGCCGCAGTGTAGCCTCCCAGTTGGAGCTGTCCTCTGATGACGGCGGAGTGGCTGAGCGACGACGACGTACCAGTGCCATTGGCGATTGTGGGAGAAGCAGACGAGATAAGCTTTAGGGAGGGAGGGGGAAATGCGACGCTGGACTCGCTGGCTATGAGGGTTTATATAGCAGGCTGGTAGGCATTGAGATTTTGGGGGTTTCACCTAGTCGGGCGGGAAGCTTGTGCGGGAACCTGCGAGGTTGCGCGGGAACGAGCTCAACGACGATTCATTGGCACCGCCATTTGGCCAAAAGAACGCCCCTGTGCGTTGAGCAAGCTTGTGTTGTAAGCCGTCTACGGCAGCGCGGTGACAAGATGTGAGAGAGGAGGACGAAAGACCACGTACACATACGGTTAATAAAAAAATGTTGCAATTTAATTATCTACTATACCCCTGTGCTGGTTTATAAGTAGGATTTAACTAATAAAATACGAATGCATGTCGCCAAAGATTATATAGTTGGATTCGTATTTGAACATAGTTTCCAATTATATAACTTTTATAACATGCATTAACATTTTGTTGGTTAAATTTGAGGGCAAAGTATGGCACAGAATATAAAGGGGACTATAGACCAAGACGGAGGTAGTAGCACACGGCCGCTCTCTACGCAGCTACACAACTGTCGACCGACTTGTAGGCGACCATTTCTTGCGTGTTCAACTGCTCTATGCGTGTGGTTGCTTGCGGTTGAGGCGGCCGCGGCGCGCTCTGCTCGCGTCCCACCGTGGCGCGCTTTGCTCGCATCCCGCCACGCGCGCACTGCTCTCGCGTCCCTCCGGGTGCTCTGCCCTCATCCCTCCACACGCGTTGCCAGTGTTTGGGGCCGACGCACGATCACGCACGTTTGTGTGCATGTAGTTGCGCTGGGCACGGCGCGACAATGCAGTTACCCGCTACAAAAACTGCCATGCGGACGCGTAGAGAATCCAGGCTGCCTGGCCCCCATTTATTCCTGCGACCATTTACCTTCATCTCTCGCGTCACACGACACAATAGGCACACCCAAGACGACACATGCATACAGAGAGGACATCTAGCGGTTCAAATGGTGATCCCCGTGGCTCCAATAGTGCTCCCAGCGGCCGATGACGACAACGGCTGGCAGTTCACCATGCATCACGTAGTGTACACCCACGTGAGGGGGAAGGCCCTCTTGGTGGTGTACACGAATGATCCGTTCTCGGTGGAGAGATCCATCCAAACTATGGAGCAGTTCCTTGCCGAGGACAAGTACCAAGTGGTCGGCTTCGACCTCGAGTACACCATCGGTCGTGCTGGGCACGATCAGAAGATTGTCGTCGTCCAGTTGTGCGTGCGACATGTTGTCCTCGTCTACCACTACCACCTGACCACAAGGCCTTGCGAGCATTTCTCCAGGTTTATCAACAGCTCTGACTACAGTTTCGCTATGGTGGACACCACCAATGATCTAAAAGCGCTCAAGGTTTCGGGCTTGAAATGCCCGAATCTTGTCAACATCCAGCACAACTACAAGGTCTGGGGCAGCAACAAAAACAAACTAAACTCCCTAGTTGACCTCGCCTCGGCCATCATCGACCCCTACTACATGAAGATGAAGAATGGGAGCAAGATGGACAAGAACACCTAGCACAGTGTGTGGCATGAGAGACTGGATGAACAACATGTCAAGTACGCGGCCAAGGACGCGTACACAAGCTACGAGATGTACAGGAGGATCATTGACATGAGGAAGTGTCTTCTTCCTGCCCCTGACGAGGGATCGAGCCACAGAGCAGTGGAGGGACCATCATAAGAAGTAGATGACGAGACGATCATTTCTCCTACTTTAGAATGCATGCAATTGTTTATTGAGGTGTGTGTAAATGATATGTATAGTCACTTATGTAATTGGATGTTTATTTCAGTTATATATATATACATGTTATTCTTCTTTAGACAGAGCAAATCACACGGCTTATTAGCAGGAATCGCCTGTGTTATCATTGGTCTTCGCACACATTTCTGATTACGGACCTATTTGCCGCGTATCACACACATCTTATTCAGTTGAACCATTTCCATTGTGTTGCATAATCACACACAGTTCATCCTAGTGAACCGTATGTTGTATATTGCACACACCTTCATTTGGCTGCCCGTTTCTTTTGCTCCTCCTTATCACAAACAGTTAATTAAACTGAACCGTATGCCCTGCATTGCACACGCAACTAAAATCTGAACCGTGTTTGATGCACCCGTCATTGCAAACGTTTTGCACCCTTTTTGACGGGTTTTTTACACCACCGTTTGCGATTATGGCATCGCACACAGTTTCATCGAAGGGTCCCTGATCGTAGTGTCGCGTTTGGACCATCCTGCAGTAGTGCTAAAACTTTAACAAAAACTCTAAACACAAAGATAGGAACACTCGACTCCTCCCGACAACGACGCCATAAAAAGGCCTTGATACTTCCTTTTTGTGACCCAGAAATGGAACGGAAAGTGTCGGGGATATAACCCCGCAATATGACCCACCATACTGAGCCGGGTCATCTAGGTGGCGGCTGGTAAAGCAAGGTTCAAGATGGGCCATGGCACTGAGCAACGAGACTAGCAGGGCGGCTTACCGAGTAGGCCGGCTTGCGGCCTAGCATCCGAATACGGCGACTCAAGGCCAGGAAGGATAAGCTGTCTGGAGCTTCCTTACTTAGGAAGCAAGACAAGTCAGAAGCATACTAAGTCACGGGTCATAGTATGACCCAGACTCTTGTAATCCTTGGGCCTCAACCTGTATATAAAGGCGAGTCCCGGAGGCAGATAGGGTTAAGTTACAATCGATCAATAGCTAGGTCAAGCGAATCCGCTCCCTTGTAATTGATCTCAAAGCAATAAGAAACAAGTAGGAAGTAGGCAATTACCTCGATCGTGAGGGGATGAGCCTGGGTAATCCCAATCAAGCCCGACAAGCTAACTGCACGGTTGCCATGTCCTCACGACTAAGTCCTCACACTAGAACATCTGCCGTGACAAAACCACGACAGTTGGCGCCCACCGTGGGGCCAGTGCATGGTGGTTTCCAGTTCTTGAAGGGATCTTTCCCAGGGATCGAGGGATACGCCGTTGGCAGGATGACAAAGAGTCGCTGCGCAAGCTCTACATCGACGATGTCGGCTGGGGCCCTAAGGCCGACTCAATCGAGTATGGGTACTGCTACCTCTTGAGAATGCGTTGGTTTTCCCTTGAAGAGGAAAGGGTGATGCAACACAGTAGTGTAAGTATTTCCCTCAGTTTTTGAGAACCAAGGTATCAATCCAGTAGGAGGTAACACGCAAGTCACCTAGTACCTGCACAAACAAACAAGAACCTCACAACCAACGCGATAAAGGGGTTGTCAATCCCTTCACGGTCACTTACGAGAGTGAGATCTGATAGAGATAACAAGATAAATATTTTTGGTATTTTTATGGTATAGATTGGAAAATAAAGATTGCAAAATAAACGGTAATAGAAATAGCAAGTTGATATGAAAATAATATGATGGAAGATAGACCCGGGGGCCATAGGCTTCACTAGTGGCTTCTCTCAAGATAGCAAATTCTACGGTGGGTGAACAAATTACTGTCGAGCAATTGATAGAAAAGTGAATACTTGCGAGAATATCTAGGCATGATCATATATATAGGCATCACGTCCGCGACAAGTAGACCAAAAAGATTCTGCATCTACTACTATTACTCCACACATCGACCGCTATCCAGGATGCATCTAGAGTATTAAGCTCATAAGAACAGAGTAACGCATTAGGCAGGATGACATGATGTAGAGGGATAAACTCAAGCAATATGATATAAACCCCATCTTTTTATCCTCGATGGCAACAATACAATACGTGCCTTGTTGCCCCTGCTGTCACTGGGAAAGGACACCGCAAGATTGAACCCAAAGCTAAGCACTTCTCCCATTGCAAGAAAGATCAATCTAGTAGGCCAAACCAAACTGATAATTCGAAGAGACTTGCAAAGATATTTAAATCATGCATAAAAGATTTCAGAGAAGAATCAAATATTGTTCATAGATAATCTTGATCATAAACCCAAAATTCATCGGATCTCGACAAATACACCGCAAAAAGAATTACATCGAATAGATCTCCAAGAGAATCGAGAAGAACTTTGTATTGAGATCCAAAGAGAGAGAAGAAGCCGTCTAGCTAATTACTATGGACCTGAAGGTCTGTGGTAAACTACTCACACATCATCGGAGAGGCTATGGTGTTGATGTAGAAGCCCTCCGTGATCGATCCCCCCTCCGGCAGAGCACCAGAAAAGGCCCCAAGATGGGATCTCATGGGTACAGAAGGTTGCGGCGGTGGAAATAGGGTTTCGTGGTGCTCCTGGATGTTTTCGGGGTATATGGGTATATATAGGAGGAAGAAGTACGTCGGTGGAGCTGAGAGGGCCCACGAGGGTGGGGGCGCGCCCTCCTGCCTCGTGGCCTCCTCGCTTCTTTCTTGACATCCACTCCAAGTCTCCTGGATCATGTTTGTTCCAAAAATAACTCTCCCGAAGATTTCATTCCGTTTGGATTCCGTTTGATATTCATTTTCTGCGAAACACTGAAATAGGCAAAAAAAAACAACAATTTGCACTGGGCCTTTGGTTAGTAGGTTAGTCCCAAAAATAATATAAAAAGGTATATTAAAGCCCATTAAACATCCAAAACAGATAATATAATAGCATGGAACAATCAAAAATTATAGATACGTTGGAGACGTATCAATCATCCCCAAGCTTAATTCCTGCTCGTCCTCGAGTAGGTAATGATAAAAACAGAATTTTTGATGCGGAATGCTACCTAGCGTAATTCTCAATGTAATTTCCTTTATTGTGGCATGAATGTTCAGATCCGAAAGTTTCAAGACAAAAGTTCAATATTGACACAAAATTAATAATACTTCAAGCACACTAACAAAGCAATCATGTCTTCTCAAAATAACATGGCCAAAGAAAGTTATCCCTACAAAATCATATAGTCTGGCTATGATCTATCTTCACCACACAAAGTATTTAAATCATGCACAACCCCGATGACAAGCCAAGCAATTGTTTCATACTTTTGGTGTTCTAAAACTTTTTCAATCTTCACGCAATATAAGCATGAGCCATGGACATAGCACTATAGGTGGAATAGAATGGTGGTTGTGGAGAAGACAAAAGGAGAAGATAGTCTCACATCAACTAGGCGTATCAACGGGCCATGGAGATGCCCATCAATAGATATCAATGTGAGCGAGTAGGGATTTCCATGCAACGGATGCACTAGAGTTATAAGTGTATGAAAGCTCAACAAAAGAACTAAGTGGGTGTGCATCCAACTTGCTTGCTCACGAAGACCTAGGGCATTTTGAGGAAGCCCATCATTGGAATATACAAGCCAAGTTCTATAATGTAAAATTCTCACTAGTATATGAAAGTGACAACATAGGAGACTCTCTATCATGAAGATCATGGTGCTACTTTGAAGCACAAGTGTGGTAAAAGGATAGTAGCATTGTCCCTTCTCTCTTTTTCTCTCATTTTTATGGCTTTCTCCTTTTTTTTCCTTTTTTCCGTCCGGAGTCTCATCCCGACTTGTGGGCGAATCAGGATCTCCGTCATCCTTTCTTCACTTGGGACAATGCTCTAATAATGATGATCATCACACTTTTATTTACTTACAACTCAAAAATTGAAACTCGATACAAGAACAAAATATGACTCTATGTGAATGCCTCCGGCGGTGTACCGGGATGTGTAATGAATCAAGAGTGACATGTATGAAAGAATTATGAACGTGGCTTTGCCAGAAATACGATGTTAACTACATGATCATGCAAAGTGATATGACAATGATGAAGCGTGTCATAATAAACGGAACGGTGGTAAGTTGCATGGCAATATATATCGGAATGGCTACTGAAATGCCATGATAGGTAGGTATGGTGGATGTTTTGAGGAAGGTATAAGGCGGGTGTATGGTACCGGTGAAAGTTGCGCGGTACTACAGAGGCTAGCAATGGTGGAAGGGTGAGAGTGTGTATAATCCATGGACTTAACATTAGTCATAAGAACTCACATACTTATTGCAAAAATATATTAGTTATCGAAACAAAGTACTACGCGCATGCTCCTAGGGGGATAGATTGGTAAGAAAATACCATCGCTCGTCCCCGACCGCCACTCATAAGGAAGACAATCAATAAATAAATCATGCTCCGACTTCATCACATAACGGTTCACCATACGTGCATGCTACGGGAATCACAAACTTCAACAAAAGTATCTCTCAAATTCACAACTACTCAACTAGCATGACTCTAATATCACCATCTTTATATCTCAAAACAATCATCAAGTATCAAACTTCTCATAGTATTCAATGCACTTTTTATGAAAGTTTTTATTATACCCATCTTGGATGCCTATCATATTAGGACTAAATTTATAGCCAAAGCAAACTACCATGCTGTTCTATAAGACTCTAAAAATAGTATAAGTGAATCATGAGAGATCAATAATTTATATAAAATAAAACCACCACCGTGCTCTAAAAAGATATAAGTGAAGCACTAGAGCAAAATTATCTAGCTCAAAAGATATAAGTGAAGCACATAGAGTATTCTAATAAATTCCGAGTCATGCGTGTCTCTCTAAAAGGTGTGTACAGCAAGTATGATTGTGGTAAACTAAAAATCAAATACTCAAATCATACAAAACGCTCCAAGCAAAACACATCTCATGTGGTGAATAAAAATATAGCCTCAAGTAAAGTTACCGATAGACGAAGACGAAAGAGGGGATGCCTTCCGGGGCATCCCCAAGCTTAGGCTTTTGTTTGTCCTTGAATTTTACCTTGGGGTGCCTTGGGAATCCCCAATCTTAGGCTCTTGCCACTCCTTATTCCAAAATCCATCAAATCTTTACCCAAAACTTGAAAACTTCACAACACAAAACTCAACAGAAAATCTCATGAGCTCCGTTAGTATAAGAAAACAAACCACCAGTTCAAGGTACTGTAATGAAATTATTATTTATTTATATTGGTCTTAAACCTACTGTATTCCAACTTCTCTATGGTTCATACCCCTCGATACTAGCCATAGATTCACCAAAATAAGCAAACAACAGACGAAAAACAGAATGTGTCAAAAACAGAACAGTCTGTAGTAATCTGTAGGTTTCGAATACTTCTGTAACCGCAACAATTCTGAAATAAATTGGTGGACATTAGGAATTTTTCTATTAATCATCTGCAAAAATAATCAACCTAATCACACTCTCCAGTAAAAAATGGCAGCTAATCTCGTGAGCGCTAAAGTTTCTGTTTTTTACAGCAAGATCGCAAAGACTTCCCCCAAGTCTTCCCAAAGGTTCTACTTGGCACAAACACTAATTAAAAGCATAAAACCACATCTAAACAGAAGCTAGATGAATTATTTATTACTAAACAGGAACAAAAAACAAGAAACAAAAATAAAATTGGGTTGCCTCCCAACAAGCGCTATCGTTTAACGCCCCTAGCTAGGCATTAAAACAAGAATAGATTTAGGTATTATCATCTTTGGCAGGCAATTCTTCAATAGAACACTTATACCCCTTAGGAGTTTCCTTCTTTTTTATTAATGATCAAACTCCTAGGCAATAAATCGAAAAATCATTCGTAGCGAAAGGTTCCTTAATGATAGTGAAAAAGTTTGGGTGAACACTTATTGCTTTAAGATCCGCATTTTCCTTACTAGAAGATTCACCTTTTTTATTTTTAGGCACATACATAAACTTGGCAACTCTAGTAGTAGGAGGATTTGGAGTATTTTTCACGAAATGAAAGGCAGACCCTAAGTTGGTAATAATATCCTCAAGTTTATCAATTCTTGTGGAATCTTGATCTATTTTTTCATTAACTATGGGTTCTTTTTCTTTAAAAAAATTCAGAGTAACTCCTACCTTAGAGCCATATCGGGTAATCTAGTTGTGGATCTTTGTATCCAAATTTTCAATCAACTCTACAGTGGCAACTTTATTTTCAATAATTTCAAGCCTTTGCATCACATGTTCCAAAGTTAAAATAGTTCCATTAACCAAGAGAGGTGGCGACCCGAACAAATCTATCATAGCATTATAGGAATCAAAAGTATGACTACCCAAGAAATTCCCTCCGGTAATGGTATCGAGAATATATCTATTCCAAGGGGTGATGCCTACGTAAAAGTTGCGAAGAAGAACGGAAGTGGATTGCTTCCGAGTGGATCTATTCTGAGCATTGCAAATTCTATACGAATCATCTTTTAAATTTTCTCCCTCCCCTTGTTTAAAATTAAGAACTCCATGATCGGGAGTACTAACGACGATAGAAGGGCTAGCCATAATAGCAAAACCAATGGTCTAACACACGGATATACAAGAAGGAAGCGAAAAGATACGAACAGAAAAGAGGCGAGCGGAAAAAAGGGCGAATAAAACGGCAAGGGTGAAGTGGGGGAGAGGAAAACGAGAGGCAAATGGCAAATAATGTAATGCGAGGGATAAGAGTTTGTGATGGGTACTTGGTATGTCTTGACTTGATGCAACCTCCCCGGCAACGGCGCCAGAAATCCTTCTTGCTACCTCTTGAGCATGTGTTGATTTTCCCTTGAAGAGGAAAGGGTGATGCAGCATAGTAGCATAAGTATTTCCCTTGGTTTTTGAGAACCAAGGTATCAATCCAGTAGGAGGTAACACGCAAGTCACCTAGTACCTGCACAAACAAACAAGAATCTCGCAATCAACGCGACAAAGGGGTTGTCAATCCCTTCACGGTCACTTACGAGAGTGAGATCTGATAGAGATAAGAAGATAAATATTTTTGATATTTTTATGGTATAGATTGGAAAATAAAGATTGCAAAATAAACGGTAATAGAAATAGCAAGTTGATATGAAAATAATATGATGGAAGATAGACCCGGGGGCAATAGGTTTCACTAGTGGCTTCTCCTAAGATAGCAAATTCTATGGTGGGTGAACAAATTACTATCGAGCAATTGATAGAAAAGCGAATACTTATGAGAATATCTAGGCATGATCATGTATATAGGCATCACGACCACGACAAGTAGACCAAAATGATTCTGCATCTACTACTATTACTCCACACATCGATCGCTATCCAGCATGCATCTACAGTACTAAGCTCATAAGAACAGAGTAATGCATTAGGCAAGATGACATGATCTAGAGGGATAAACTCAAGCAATATGATATAAAACCCATCTTTTATCCTCGATGGCAACAATACAATACGTGCCATGTTGCCCCTGCTGTCACTGGGAAAGGACACCGCAAGATTGAACCCAAAGCTAAGCACTTCTCCCATTGCAAGAAAGATCAATCTAGTAGGCCAAACCAAACAGATAATTCGAAGAGACTTGCAAAGATATTTTAGTCATGCATAAAAGATTTCAGAGAAGAATCAAATATTGTTCATAGATAATCTTGATCATAAACCCACAATTCATCGGATCTCGACAAACACAGCGCAAAAAGAATTACATCGAATAGATCTCTAAGATAATCGAGGAGAACTTTGTATTGAGATCCAAAGAGAGAGAAGAAGACATCTAGCTAATAACTATGGACCCAAAGGACTGTGGTAAACTACTCACACATCATCGGAGAGGCTATGGTGTTGATGTAGAAGCCCTCCGTGATCGATCCCCCCTCCGGCAGAGCACCGGAAAAGGCCCCAAGATGGTTTCTCACGGGTACATAAGGTTGCAGCGGTGGAAATAGGGTTTCGTGGTGCTCCGGGATGTTTTCCAGGTATATGGGTATATATAGGAGGAAGAAGTACGTCGATGGAGCCGCGAGGGGCCCATGAGGGTGGGGGCGCGCCCTCCTGCCTCGTGGCCTCCTCGCTTCTTTCTTGACCTCCACTCCAAGTTTCCTGGATCACGTTTGTTCCAAAAATAACTCTCCCGAAGGTTTCACTCCGTTTGGATTCCGTTTGATATTCATTTTCTGCGAAACACTGAAATAGGCAAAAAAACAGCAATTTGCACTGGGCCTTTGCTTAGTAGGTTAGTCCAAAAATAATATAAAAAGGTATATTAAAGCCCATTAAATATCCAAAACAGATAATATAATAGCATGGAACAATAAAAAATTATAGATACATTGGAGAGGTATCAGGTACCGGGTCCCCTTCGGCGGACTCCGCGTCTTCATCGGCAAGATCGGCGGATCTGAGCTTGAGCCGGACATCTGTACCGAGCTCGTCGAGCCGGCTCGGTGCACGCAACCCGCCCGAATCCAAGCCGGTCGCATGCATGTCTTCGTTGGTTTCACGCAAGGTGTGGAACTTGTAGAAAATTCCGCATCTGGAGGAGAGACTCTCGTGCACTCAGATGGTGAGTCCTCGACCGGGAGTCAATCTACCCGCTTCATGACGGCAGGCTTGGGGGTTGTTTCGATGGCAACACTACTCCAGACCCTTATGATCCGTCGTGCCGGGCCACCATCTTCATGGCAGGGACAACGCCGACTCTCAACACCATGGTGGCTGGAGCTACGGCAATGACTGACCCTTCAGCATCCGGCTTAGCCAGGCCTTCAGCTCAAGTTCTGTTTGAGATGGTAACTACCCTGACAACTTTGCTGGGGACTGAGGTCACTGCAGAGAACCAAGTGGAATGCAATGCCAAAATTGCAAAACTCCGAGAACAGATGACCAAGGCCCAGGAGGATATAAACGCTGAAAACATCCACATAGCCGAGTTGCAGGCTCATGTTAATGCAGAGGCAGAATGCTTGAAGATGGAGGCTTGGCATTTAAATGTTGATCAGAATGCTTCCAATGCAGCCTACCAGAGGAAATACCAGAGCTATTTATCTCTGAGTTATGGGCTGACACGTTTTTTAAACACACCAGGGCCAGGTCCGAGCACTCTGGGAGCACCGGTTATACCCTAATTAACCCCTGATGCGTCTGGGAATAGGGTGATAGCTCAACCTCACCGTCCAGAGCCGTCCAGGAGGGATGAGCCGGTCCCAAACCCTCCCCTGTCTAGACACCACCGCAACATCTTTTAACATCGTCGGGTCACTGCTCTAACCCGGTGGATAACATGGTAGTAGCGGCAACCTGACTTACCACGCTTCCTATCATGGTTGAATCGCCGGTCGCTGTCGAAACCCGGAACGCCGTTCAACTTCTACAGATGGCGGTTACTCAGCAGGCTAATTACTCTTACAGTCGGCATCATGTACACTCGACCCCACTGCCGAGTCGTAGCTACAACCAGCATGCTGAGTCGTCGACGGTTTCCAATAGCGAACGATGTCGTAACCTGCCCCAGGATCACCCGCCCCGTAACCCACAGACTAATGCTCAGGTAATTGTGGATGATGCAAGGGCCCATCGAGAGGCAGAGGTAGTAAACCAGGGGGCTTACCAGTCGCTCCCGGTAGTTCCTTCAACTTCGGTGGGAGTCGGGTCGAGTGCCAGAACCATAAGAGTGTCGTGCCTAGTGTTGGCTTTTGGTAATGAGGGCATGCCTAAAGACTTTAAGGGTCCTCGCAAAGTACCCAACTACATGGCTGATCTTCCTCCAGACACTTGGATCGATAGCTACGAGCTTTCCATGGATATGTTGGACGTCAGTGATGCGGTATGTGCCAAGTATTTCACTATGATGTTGGAGGGGCCGGCTCACACATGGTTGAAGAACCTGCCCCCAATTCTATCAACACTTGGGTAGAGTTGAAGGAGCGCTTTATCAAGAATTTTTAGGGCACTTGCAAGCAACCGATGACAATTGTTGATTTGCAGCACTGTCTGCAGCGTGAAGATGAGTCGGCCCATCATTGGGCTCGCCAGGTTGCGAGCATTACCACTCCTCCGATAGCATCCAAGGGGCTCAAGATGTGTTGATTTGGAGAAGAACTGTCACTTTCAGCCTCTTGTGCAGAAGCTCAGGCGGCTTAAACGCAAGTGCATTGATATGGGCAGTCTCATGGATGTACTTAACAGATATGCCGACTCTGATGGTATGAAGGATCCTAATTCTGATGATGATAAATCTGGCAAGGGCAAGAAAAATGGCGGCATCAAGGGTCAGCAACAGAATACCTCAACGCAGAATGGTAATAACCATGGTAATGTTGAAAAACTTTAACACTCAGAAGGTGGGTCAGATTTTGTGGCTAACACCAACGCAGGGTTCAAAAATCAGTGTCGCAATGGCAAGTAGACATATGCTGGGGGAAACCTAAGAATTATGAGGAAGCCCTTAATGGGTCGTGTTCGAAGCATAGTTATCCTAACAAGCCGTCTACTCATGCTTGGAAGGATTGTTATATCATCCAAGAGTACAAGAACCAGTCGTTTCAACAACATCATGGTAACGGTAATGGGCTGCCGGGCGGGTCTAGCTCTGGAGGTTTTCATGGAGCCGGCTTTGGTGGTGGCGGCTCAAATTCTGGTTATCAGGGCCAAGGGAACCATGGTGGTCACAGTCAGCAGTCCGGTCAAGGTAATCAACAGCAGAATAATCAATCAGCATATCAGAGTAATCCTAAGCAGCTCAGCAGTGGCCAGTACCATGTTTTTACTAAAAATACATGCAAGCGTGACCGGATGATCCATAAGTGGGTGGTCAATGCGGTTGAGCTGGCGGTGCCACAGTATTTGAAGTGGTCTGAGCATGCGATAACTTGGAGTCGGGCTGATCACCCGCCCATGTTGATGATCCGGGTCATCTGGCCCTTGTAGTGGCCCCTCAAGTGGGTGGTTATAAATTCACCAAGGTACTTATGGATGGTAGCAGTAGTATCAACATATCATACTATGACACTTTTTGATGGATGAACCTGACACAGAAAGATCTTAAGCCATCTTTTATGGTATTTCACAGAGTCATTCCTGGCAAATCGGCTTACCCTGTGGGGAAGATCGCTCTGGAAGTGGCCTTTGGTGATGAGTATAATTATAGAGCGGAGACATTGTGGTTTGAGGTGGTCAAAATTAAGAGTCATTATCATGCGTTGTTCAGACGGCCGACTTATGCTACTTCTTGAGCTTGCGCTGGTTTTTCCCTTGAAGAGGAAAGGGTGATGCGGCACAGTAGAGATAAGTATTTCCCTTAGTTAATAACCAATGTGTAAATCTAGTAGGAGAAGAACGTGCGAATCAACAATACTTGCACAAACAATCAAACACTTGCACCCAACGCGATAAAGGGGTTGTCAATCCCTTCGCGGTCACTTGCAAAGGTTAGATCTAATAGAGATAAATAAAACTAAACAGAAGATAACTAAGTATTTTTGGATTTTTTGGTTTATATATCTGAAAATAAAAGATTGCAAAATAGTAGATCAAAAACTAATATGATGGAAAATAGACTTGGGGCCATAGGTTTCACTAGAGGCTTCTCATGAAGGCAAATAATACGGTGGGTGAACAAATTACTGTCAAGCAATTGATAGAAAAGCGCATAGTTATGACGATATCCAAGGCAATGATTATGTAATATATGCATCACATATGTAATATAGGCATCACGTCCGTGTCAAGTAGACCGATTCCTGCCTGCATCTAGTACTATTACTCCACACATCGACTATGTCCTGCCTGCATCTAGAGTATTAAGTTCATAAAGAACAGAGTAACACTTTGAGTAAGATGACATGATGTAGAGGAACAAACTCAAGCAATATGATGTAAACCCCATATTTTTATCCACGAGGGCAACAACACAATCCGTGCCTCGCTAGCCCTACTTTGCCACTGCGTGAGGACACCGCAAGGTTGAACCCAAAGCTAAGCACTTCTCCCATTGCAAGAAAAACCAATCTAGTTGGGCAAACCAAACCGATAGTTCGAGGAGAAATACAAAGATATCAAAACATGCATATAAGAATTCAGAGAAGATTCAAATAATATTCATAGATAATCTGATCATAAATCTACAATTCATCGGATCTCGACAAACACATCGCAAAAGAAGATTACATCGGATAGATCTCCAAGAACATCGAGGAGAACATGGTATTGAGAATCAAAGAGAGAGAAGCAGCCATCTAGCTACTAGCTACGGACCCGTAGATCTGAGGTAAATTACTCATGCTTCATCGGAAGGGCAATGGAGTTGATGTAGATGCTCTCTGTGATCAAATCCCCCTCCGACAGGATGCCAGAAAAGGCCCCAAGATGGGATCTCACGGGAACAGAAGGTTGCGGCGGTGGAAAAGTGTTTTCGTTGATGCTTCTGGAGGTTCCTCAATATATGTGAATATATAGGAGGAAGAACTAGGTTAGGAGGTCACCGAGGGGGCCACAAGGTAGCCCCCCTAGGGCGCGCCCTCCACCCTTGTCGCCGCCTCATGGCTCTTCTGACTTGCACTCCAAGTCTTCTGGGTGTCTTTTGGTCCAGGAAAAATCATCCCGAAAGTTTTATTCCGTTTGGACTCCGTTTGGTATTCCTTTTTTGCGAAGCTAAAAAAACAAGGAAAAAACATAAACTGACACCGACACTTGGATCTAGGTTAATAGTTTAGTCCCAAAAGTAATATAAAATTGCATATTAATGCATATAAAACATACAAAACAGATAATATAATTGCATGGAACAATCAAAAATTATAGATACGTTGGAGACGTACTCCCTCCGTTTTTATTTACTCTGCATATTAGAGTTGACTGAAGTCAAACTTCGTAAACTTTGACCAAGTTTATAGAAAAGAATATAAATATTTACCATAACAAATCTGTATGATGAAAAAGTACGTTCAATAATGAATCTAATGGTATTGTTTTGTTATTGTACATGTTAATATTTTTGTTTATTGTCGGTGTACTAGAGTAGGGGTACCCTAGTATCCCGAACTCGTGCACGGGCAGTTGCAGCACCCCGCGGCAAGGCTTGCCGGGTGACCGCCAAGACTCTCCGTGGTTCCCTTGAAGACCATTCAAGAACAAAGTACACAAACCAAGGCCCCGGCAAGAGGAGCTTGCCGGGAGGGCCAACCAAGGCCCCGGCAAGAGGAGCTTGCCGGGAAGGCCAACCAAGGCCCCGGCAAGAGGATCTTGCCGGGAAGAGCCAAGGCCCCGGCAAGAGGAGCTTGCCGGGAAGGCCAACCAAGGCCCCAGCAAGAGGATCTTGCCGGGAAGAGACAAGACCCCGGCAAGAGGAGCTTGCCGGGAAGGCCACTCAAGGCATACCAAGAAAGCTTGCCGCGACGCGCCCTGCGTCCCGGCAAGATCCAGCGAGCGACAAGCTTCCGGACACGACAAGATGACGGCCGCGGCAAGGAGCTTGCCGCGGGAAACCCCCACTTCGTGCCCGCGCTCCAGCATACCTGCTAACGTGTCGCTCTAGGACTCTCCCAAGAACACGTGGCAGGAGGCCGTGCAGCTAGGGGTACGTGGTGGCAAGCGGAGATGAAGAGAAGCCCATCGTGGCAAACGGTGGCGCTCCTAATGGTCACCTTTTGCACTGTTTAGGAGACTCAGACAGGCATTTAATGCCCTTGTCCCCTGCCGTCAGAGTTAGGTAGGGTGCACTGTATCCACAGTAGCGGTAGCTGCACCTACCGCATCCTTTTCTATTTTACCCTTCTAGTCTACGTTGCCACCTGTCGATGACCCCTTGAAAGTATAAAAGGAGGCCCAGGCGCAACATAGAGGAGGTTCGGCTGGTTCGGCTCATTCGAGACACCAGAAACACTCCCACGCTCAGTCTGGTAGCGTCGATCGCTCCTGAGCAAAGATTCAATACACACAAACAAGCAGCAGTAGGGTTTTACGCATCCGTGCGGCCCGAAGCTGGGTAAAATCGCCCGCGTGTACTGCCTCGATCCGCTCTTTGTGCGCTCTCCGCCTCCCACCAAACCGAAAGGGGCCCTGTCCCCATAGGTGTTGGTGGATCAGCACCCCCCGACATCTTTGGCGCGCCAGGTAGGGGGATGCTTCGGCGGCAGCTGTTCCGTCCACGTCAAGGCTCAGCTGTTCTTCATTGTCATGGCTCCTAAGAAGCGGGCGAGCAAAAGAACGGCGCCAGTGCGGCAACAGAAAAGCTAAGTCGTGCGAAACTTTAGATATTTCCTTTCTATATAAAGTTATCCGCCTCGGAGATCTTGTTCTTTGTACGGAAAACCTGTGCGCGGAGGAATCAACTCGTAGCTAGTTTCGCCCTTACTTTGTTTCGAGTCCGCTCAACAACTTAAGTGAGCTGCTAGCGCCCTTACTTTGCTTCGAGTCCGCTCAGCAACTTGAGTGAGCCGCTAGCGCCCTTACTTTGTTTCGAGCCCGATCAACAACTTAAGTGAGCTGCAACTAGTTGCGACAAGGTTGCTTGTCAGTAGCGACCCCGCCAGCAGGCTGCTGAAGTTCCGCACTCGGCGCTCGCGGCAAGGGTGCCTGCACCGGCAAGTTTCCCTAGAAAGCGTAGGGTGGACGTACAAAGAGAGGTTGAACAGGAAGATAGCATGCACTATTTATTTGAGATTTCTACATAGACCTGTATGCCAAGGAGCCTTCTCGGGGCTAGTTGCGCTCCATGTTGCCTCGAGTCCGCTCGGCAACTTGTGCAGTTGCGCTAGAACCAAGAAGGTAAACCTTTCCGGGAGGCGATGTTCCCGAATAGCCGCTAAGGGCTCGTTCCCTCAAGCGCTGCTGGCTGGATCGTACGCACCGGAAAGCATTCCAGCAGGCATAGGGAATATGTAGCAGAAGTCAAAATTCGCAAGCGAGTTAAGTGCACTTCAGATGCTAATCACTTGTCATGTTTGAACGCAGTTATAGCCCGGGGGCTGGCAACGCCCTTAGGACCAATCTTTTTGGTGTCAAGAACGACGAAGTTCTTCGCCATAAGCCTTTCCGGCAACGATCTTGCCGGGAGCCGGTGTCAAGAACGACGAAGTTCTTCGCCATAAGCCTTTCCGGCAACGATCTTGCCGGGAGCCGGTGTCAAGAACGACGAAGTTCTTTGCCATAAGCCTTTCCGGCAACGATCTTGCCGGGAGCCGGTGTCAAGAACGACGAAGTTCTTCGCCATAAGCCTTTCCGGCAACGATCTTGCCGGGAGCCGGTGTCAAGAACGACGAAGTTCTTCGCCATAAGCCTTTCCGGCAACGATCTTGCCGGGACCCGGTGTCAAGAACGACGAAGTTCTTCGCCATAAGCCTTTCCGGCAACAATCTTGCCGGGAGCCGGTGTCAAGAACGACGAAGTTCTTCGCCATAAGCCTTTCCGGCAACGATCTTGCCGGGAGCCGGTGTCAAGAACGACGAAGTTCTTCGCCATAAGCCTTTCCGGCAACGATCTTGCCGAGAGCCGGTGTCAAGAACGACGACGTTCTTCGCCATAAGCCTTCTTGGCAATAAGCTTGCCGGAAGCCGGCATCGAGAACATCAAAGTTCTCTGCCGAAGATAAAAGCCTTCCTGGCAACAAGCTTGCCGGAAGCCGGCATCGAGAACATCAAAGTTCTCTACCGAAGATAAAAGCCTTCCTGGCAACAAGCTTGCTGGAAGCCGGCATCGAGAACATCAAAGTTCTCTGCCGAAGATAAAAGCCTTCCTGGCAGCTTGCCGTAAGCCGGCATCGAGAACGTCAAAGTTCTCTGCCGAAGATAAAAGCCTTCCTGGCAACAAGCTTGCCGGAAGCCGGCATCGAGAACGTCAAAGTTCTCTGCCGAAGATAAAAGCCTTCCTGGCCACAAGCTTGCCGGAAGCCGGCATCGAGAACGTTAAAGTTCTCTGCTGGAAGATAAAAGCCCTCCCGGCAAGCCAGTATCGCTGGGGGCTGCGAGTGCCAAGAATCGTCCACGGCAAACCAGAGTTGCCGGGGGCTGCAATATCAGATAAGTCTTTTATCCCTCATCATGCATCCTATTATGGACTGGGGAATGCGAAACCACGATTCTTCCCGAAAACTGCCGTGCTCCCTCAACTCTAGGCCCTGGGGCTCGTTCTCGGGGCCAAGTTTGGTCGTAGTTGCGGCAGCAAAGGGATGAAACGAGGAGACCGCACCCACCTCGTTCCTACCTCCGTCAAAAGCGTGAGAAAGGTCGAGCGACGTGGGAATGCGACAGGGCCTGTTGCCGGGAGATGAAATGTCTGTCCGAGGATACCAAGGATTTTCTCCTTGGCGTGGGTTCAACTCGCGAGACAAATAACCCGGCAAGCATCCCTTTTTCATTAAAAAACATCCCACTCAGGTACAGTCCATAGAGGATGAAAAACATGAAAGAGAGGATTACAAGTTTTAGATACAGCTAAGGCCCGAAGGCTTACAAATTAAAAAGATAAGATGCCCGTAATCCCTTTCCTGTCCCTCTCCTCAGGAGGCAGGTCAAGGAGGCGAAAAGGGCAAAAGGAGCACCTAGGTGAGCTACGGGTGCCAGAAGACACCAAGAGAACATCCCGGGGACCGTCCGAAGGCTGGACGGCGATGGCGGCGCTGGAAGCGGGGCTCGAAGACGGGGCGGCAGGACGTCAGCACGCTGTCGAGGGCACCACGCCCTCGTACTCCGACCTGACAGCCTTGTCGCTAGCCCTCTTCCCCTTCCGCAGCCTCCCTACGCCAGCCGCCCAAGGAGACGACCCCGGGGAGTTCAAGAAGCCGGCGACGCGGATGATGGGGTCGCCGGTGCCGCGCAGAGGGGCGCCCGATGCCTAGTCGGACCCGCCGCTCCGCCGCCCGCTACCCCCATCGTCGCTGTCGCTCCCCTCCTCATCGCTCTCGCTCGAGGAGGAGCCTTCGCTGTCGGAGGAGCTGTCCACGCAGCACTTCGCCCGAGTGCCGAAGCACCCGAAGGCCTTGACGGAGAGGAGATCGCCCTCCATCAACTTAAAATGGAGGGTAAACCCCTCCGTCAAGCTGTGGATGCGGGCGAACTCCTTCCACCCTCAATCAAGATACATCACATTAGGGGATGGGAATGCAACGCGGACTCGCGTGCCGCTGATCCCACAGCCCCTCATGTGCAGTCTCAGTGTCTCGGGCGGGTCCAACTCCATCGCGCGCGCAAACGGAGCTGGAAGCCGGAGGCGGCGACGAGGCGCCCGGCGCAGCCTGACGAAGAACTCGCAAGGGTCGTCCCCTATATGGACCGCCGTGGGGGGAGGAGCCGCCGGCGGAGGTGAAGCTGACGCGCCGCCCCGTCCGCCTCTTCCCCGAGCGCCTCGACCTCGTCCTCGACCTCGCCCCCTCCCTCTTCCCCTTATGGCTGGCTCTGCCACCACGGGCGCGGAAGAGGGAGAGATGCGCTGCCTGGCGGCGACCCTCGCCACCACCGATGAAGGGCCTGGGTTCCCTTTCTCCATGACAGATGAGAGAAAGGGGAGCAGAAGCTGAAGAAAGGAGAAGATGAGAGAGTGCGGGTTTCTGTGCTCCCCTCCCGCTCTTTATAAAGGAGCGAGGTGGGGGCTCGGCCGCCCCGCTCAGCGAATGAAGGCACGGGAAGAGCAGGGAGTCGGGGCCAACCCGCTGCCTCTGCTCGCGACGGCCCAGTTCCCCACTTCCACCGTCCGTGACCCCAAGCGCATGGAAGCCGCGTGGCGGGGATGCAGAACCAAGGCGATAGATGAGGCGGCCTCGCTCCGCCCCGTGATCGCGGGGAGTGGGCGTCCCGAAAACCGCGCACCAGCCCCGTCCAGTAAATGCACCACGCCCCCACGCCTACCTCCGTTCAGGGAGGAGGGCGTGAACCGTCCTCATCATCGTGGCCTGACGCATGCTCGAGGGGCTTAGCCCCGCGCACGCCGCCCGCGTCATCCACGACGTCGCGTTTTACGCGTGCCGTTCTGGGCGTGCGCAGTGGGAGCGGAGAGATATGCGTCCTGACCTAGGCCGCGTGTGCCCGTGCACTGTTTTGGGCCTGGCCCAACAGCGCTCGGCACCGTGTATGGCCCAGGCCCGGGGGCTCCTATCGGTGTACTAGAGTAGGGGTACCCTAGTATCCCGAACTCGTGCACGGGAAGTTGCAGCACCCCGCGGCAAGGCTTGCCGGGTGACCGCCAAGAATCTCCGTGGTTCCCTTGAAGACCATTCAAGAACAAAGTACACAAACCAAGGCCCCGACAAGAGGAGCTTGCCGGGAGGGCCAACCAAGGCCCCGGCAAGAGGAGCTTGCCGGAAAGGCCAACCAAGGCCCCGGCAAGAGGATCTTGCTGGGAAGAGCCAAGGCCCCGGCAAGAGGAGCTTGCCGGGAAGGCCAACCAAGGCCCCGTCAAGAGGATCTTGCCAGGAAGAGACAAGAACCCGGCAAGAGGAGCTTGCCGGGAAGGCCACTCAAGGCATACCAAGAAAGCTTGCCGCGACGCGCCCTGCGTCCCGGCAAGATCCAGCGAGCGACAAGCTTCCGGACACGACAAGACGACGGCCGCGGCAAGGAGCTTGCCGCGGGAAACCCCCACTTCGTGCCCGTGCTCCAGCACACCTGCTAATGTGTCGCTCTAGGACTCTCCCAAGCACACGTGGCAGGAGGCCGTGCAGCTAGGGGTACGTGGTGGCAAGCGGAGATGAAGAGAAGCCCATCGTGGCAAACGGTGGCGCTCCTAACGGTCACCTTTTGCACTGTTTAGGAGACTCAGACAGGCATTTAATGCCCTTGTCCCCTGCCGTCAGAGTTAGGTAGGGTGCACTGTATCCACAGTAGCGGTAGCTGCACCTACCGCATCCTTTTCTATTTTTACCCTTCTAGTCTATGTTGCCACCTGTCGGTGACCCCTTGAAAGTATAAAAGGAGGCCCAGGCGCAACGTAGAGGAGGTTCGGCCGGTTCGGCTCATTCGAGACACCAGAAACACTCCCACGCTCAGTCTGGTAGCGTCGATCGCTCCTGAGCAAAGATTCAATACACACAAACAAGCAACAGTAGGGTTTTACGCATCCGTGCGGCCCGAAGCTGGGTAAAATCGCCCGCGTGTACTGCCTCGATCCGCTCTTTGTGCGCTCTCCGCCTCCCACCGAACCGAAAGGGGCCCTGTCCCCATAGGTGTTGGTGGATCAGCACCCCCCGACATTTATAAATTTGATCAAAGTTTACAAAGCTTGACTTTGACCAAAGCTAATATGCGGAGTAAATAAAAACAGAGGGAGTATCAAGCATCCCCAAGTTTAATTCCTGCTCGTCCTCGAGTAGGTAAATGATAAAAAAATAATTTTTGATGTGGAATGCTACCTAACATATTTATCCATGTAATTTTTCTTTATTGTGGCATGAATGTTCAGATCCATAAGATTCAAAACAAAATTTTAATATTGAAATAAAAAACAATAATACTTCAAGCATACTAATAAGCAATCATGTCTTCTCAAAATAACATGGCCAAAGAAAGCTATCCTACAAAATCATATAGTCTGGCTATGCTCCATCTTCATCACAAGAAATACTCAAATCATGTACAACCCCGATGACAAGCCAAGCAATTGTTTCATACTTTTGGTGTTCTCAAACATTTTCAACTTTCACGCAATACATGAGTGTGATCCATGGACATAGCACTATAGCTGGAATAGAATATGGTGGTTGTGGAGAAGACAAAAAGAAGGAGATAGTCTCACATCAACTAGGCGTATCAACGGCTATGGAGATTCCCATCAATAGATATCAATGTTAGTGAGTAGGGATTGCCATGCAACGGATGCACTGGAGCTATAAGTTTACGAAAGATCAAAAAGAAACTAAGTGGGTGTGCATCCAACTTGTTTGCTCAAGAAGACCTAGGGAAAATTGAGGAAGCCCATCGTTGGAATATACAAGCCAAGTTCTATAATGAAAAATTCCCACTAGTATATGAAAGTGACAACATAGGAGACTCTCTATTATGAAGATCATGGTGCTACTTTGAAGGACAAGTGTGGAAAAAGGATAGTAACATTGCCCCTTCTCTCTTTTCTCTCATTTTTGGTTGGCTTCTTTGGCCTCTTTTATTTTTTACTCACAAGGGAAAATGCTCTAATAATGATGATCATCACACTTTTATTTACTTACAACTCAAGAATTACAACTCGATACTTAGAACATAATATCACTCTACATGAATGCCTCCGGCGGTGTACCGGGATGTGCAATGACTCAAGAGCGACATGTATAAAAATGATGAATGGTGGCTTTGCCACAAATACGATGTCAACTACATGATCATGCCAAGCAATATGAGAATGATGAAGTGTGTCATAATAAACAAAACGGTGGAAGTTGCATGGCAATATATCTCGGAATGGCTATGGAAATGCCATAATAGGTAGGTATGGTAGCTGTTTTGAGGAAGGTATATGGTGGGTGTAAGGTGCCGGTGAAAGTTGCGTGGTACTAGAGAGGATAGCAATGGTGGAAGGGTGAGAGTGTGTATAACCCATGGACTCAACATTAGTCATAAAGAACTCACATACTTGTTGCAAAAATCTATTAGTCATCGAAACAAAGTACTACGTGCATGATCTTAGGGGGATAGATTGGTAGGAAAAGACCATCGCTCGTCCCCGACCGCCACTCATAAGGAAGAGAATCAATAAATACCTCATGGTCCAACTTTGTTACATAACAATTCACCATACGTGCATGCTACGGGAATCATAAACTTCAACACAACTATTTATAAAATCCACAATTACTTACTAGCATAACTCTAATATCACCATCCTCATATCTCAAAACAATCATAAGGAATCAAACTTGTCCTAGTATTCAATGCACTTTATATGAAAGTTTTTATTATATCCCTCTTGGATGCCTATCATATTACGACTAAATTCATAACCAAAGCAAATTACCATGCTGTTTAAAGAGACTCTCAAAATAATATAAGTGAAGCATGAGAGTTCAACAATTTCTATAAAATAAAACCACCGTCGTGCTCTAAAAAGATATAAGTGAAGCACTAGAGCAAAATTGCCTAGCTCAAAAGATATAAGTGAAGCACATAGAGTACTCTAATAAATCATGATTCATGCGGGTCCCTCTCAAAAGGTGTGCACAGCAAGGATGATTGTGTCAAGCTAAAAAGTAAAGACTCATATCATACAAGACGCTCCAAGAAAAACACATATCATGTGGTGAATAAAAATATAGCCTCAAGTAAAGTTACCGATAGACGAAAACAAAAGAGCGGATGCCTTCCGGGGCATCCCCAAGCTTAGGCTCTTGGTTGTCCTTGAATATTACCTTGGGGTGCCTTGCGCATCCCCAAGCTTAGGCTCTTACCACTCCTTATTCCATAGTCCATCAAATCTTTACCCAAAACTTGAAAACTTCACAACACAAAACTCAACAGAAAATCTCATGAGATCCGTTAGTATAAGAAAATAAATCACCACTTATGGTACTGTGAACTCATTCTTTATTTATATTGGTGTAATATCTACTGTATTCCAACTTCTCCATGGTTCATACCCCCCGATACTACCCATAGATTCATCAAAATAAGCAAACAACACAAAGAAAACAGAATTTGTCAAAAACAGAACAGCTGTAGCAATCTGTAACTCTTGAATACTTCTATGACTCCAAAAATTCTGAAAAATTTGGACAGCTTGGGAAATTTTTATATTAATCTTCTGCAAAAAGAATAAGTATTTTATCACGCTTTTGTTAAAAATGAGAATTATTTTCCTGAGCGCAAAAGTTTCTATTTTTCAGCAAGATCAAATCAACTATCACCATAAGCCATCCCAAAGGTCTTACTTGGCACAAACACTAATTAAAACATGAAAACACATCTAACTAGAGGATAGATGAATTATTTATTGAAAAACAGGACCAAAAAAGCAAGAACAAAAATAAAATTGAGTTTCCTCCCAACAAGCCCTATTGTTTAACGCCCTTAGCTAAGCGCAAAAACATAGATCTAAGTATTGTAATCTTTGTTATGCAATTCATAAGTAGCTCTCATAATAGATTCATATGGCAACTTAATTTTCTTTCTAGGAAAGTGTTCCATGCCCTTCCTTAACGCAAATTGAAATCTAATGTTTCTTCTTTCATATAAATCATTACACCAATCGTTCTAAGAAAAGGTCTACCAAGAATAATAGGACATGTAGGATTGCAGTCCATATCAAAAAAATGAAATCTACGGGCACATAATTCCTATTTGCAACAGTAAGAACATCATTAATCCTTCCCATAGGTTTCTTAATAGTGGAATCCGCAAGATGCAAATTTAAACAACAATCATCAAATTCACGGAAACCTAACACATCACATAAAGTTTTTGGAATCGTGGAAATGCTAGCACCCAAATCACACAAAGCATGGCACTCATAATCTTTAATCTTAATCTGGTTCCCACTCATCATAAATTTTTCTAGGAATAGAAACTTCCAATTCAAGCTTTTCCTCAAAAGATTTCATCATAGTGTCAACAATATGTTTAGTAAAAGCTTTATTTTGATTACAAGCATGAGGAGAATTCAACATGGATTGCAACAAGGAAATACAATATATTAAAGAACAATTATCATAATTAAATTCCTTGGAATTCGAAAGAGTGGGTTCATTGCTACTTAAAGTTTTGACCTCTCCAATCCCACTTTTATCAATTTTTGCATCAAGATCTATAAACTCTAAATCATTGGGACGCCTTCTAGCTAAAGTTGACTCATCTCCAGTCCCATCTTTATCAAGATTTATTTTAGAAAACAAAGATTCAATAGGAGTCACATCAATCACTTTAAGATCTTCATCATTATTTAAAGACTCCGGTTTAGCAGCCATCTTGTTTACTAAAGTAGCTTGTATATCAGAAATTTGGCCTACTAAATTTTCAAGATGAGCAAAATGAGATTTCAAACCATAAAATTCCATAGACATATCATCAAGCTCTTTATTCGTATACTCCAAAAAAGTTTTCTGCTCCTTGAGCTCGTTTCTAAAGAAAGTATTATGCTCAAATTGTAAAGACATGAAGCTCCTGACATTATTTTCAATTTCTTCTAACCTCCTATAGTAAGGATCAACATTCTTTGGTTGAGCCATAAAGGTAGGCAAACACACCAACACACGGGCAGGCAAACGAAAAGATGAACGGAAGAAGGGCGAAGAAAAGGACAAATCTTTTCAAAAATCATTTTAGAAGTGGGGGAGAGGAAAACGAGAGGCAAATGGCGAATAATGTAATGCAAGAGATGAGAGTTTATGGTGGGTACTTGGTAGGCTTGATGTAGATCTTGACTTGGCGTAGATCTCCCCAGCAACGATGCCAGAAATTCTTCCTGCTACTTCTTGAGCTTGTGTTGGTTTTTCCCTTGAAGAGGAAAGGGTGATGCAACACAGTAGAGATAAGTATTTCCCTCAGTTAAGAACCAAGGTACCAATCCAGTAGGAGAAGAACGCGCATATCACCAATACCTACACAAACAATCAAACACTTGCACCCAACGTGATAAAGGAGTTGTCAATCCCTTCACGGTCACTTGCAAAGATGAGATCTGATAGAGATAAATAAAACTAAACAAAAGATAACTACATATTTTGGATTGTTTTGGTTTATAGATCTGGAAATAAAAGATTACAAAATAGTAGATCAGAAACTAATATGATGGAAAATAGACCCGTGGGCCATAGGTTTCACTAGAGGCTTCTCTCATGAAGGCAAATAATACATTGGGTGAACAAATTACTGTCGAGCAATTGATAGAAAAGCACATAGTTACGATGATATCCAAGGCAACGATTATGTAATATAGGCATCACGTCCATGTCAAGTAGACCGACTCTTGCCTGCATCTACTACTATTACTCCACACATCGACCGACTCATGCCTGCATCTAGAGTATTAAGTTCATAAAGAACAGAGTAACGCTTTAAGTAAGATGACATGATGTAGAGGAATAAACTCAAGAAATATGATGTAAACCCCATCTTTTTATCCTCGATGGCAACAATTCAATACGTGCCTCGCTACCCCTACTTTGTCACTGGGTGAGGACATTGCAAGATTGAACCCAAAGCTAAGCACTTCTCCCATTGCAAGAAAAACCAATCTAGTTGGGCAAACCAAACCAATAGTTCAAAGAGAAATACAAAGATATCAAATCATGCATATAAGAATTCAGATAAGATTCAAGTAATATTCATAGATAATCTGATCATAAATCCACAATTCATCATATATCGACAAACACACCGCAAAAGAAGATTACATTGGGTAGATCTCCAAGAACATCGAGGAGAACATGGTATTGAGAATCAAAGAGAGAGAAGAAGCCATCTAGCTACTACCTATGGACCTATAGGTTTGAGGTAAACTACTCACGCTTCATCGAAAGGGCAATGAAGTTGATGTAGATGCCCTCCATGATTGAATCCCCCTCCAACAGGATGCCAGAAAAGTCCCCAAGATGGGATCTCACGGGAACAGAAGGTTGCAGTGGTGGAAAAGTGTTTTCCTGGATGCTTTTGGAGGTTCGGGAATATATGCGAATATATAGGAAGAAGAACTAGGTCAGGAGGGCACCGAGGGGCCCACAAGGTAGGGGCGCGCCCTCCACCCTTGACGCCGCCTCTTGGCTCTTCTGACTTGCACTCCAAGTCTCCTGGGTGTCTTTTGGTCCATGAAAAATCATCGCGAAAGTTTTATTCTGTTTGGACTATGTTTGATATTCCTTTTCTGTGAAGCTAAAAAACAAGGAAAAACAGAAACTGGCACTGAGCTCTAGGTTAATAGGTTAGTCCCAAAAATAATATAAAATAGCATAATGATGCATATAAAACATCTAAAACAGATAATATAATAGCATGAAACAATGAAAAAATTATAGATACATTGGAGACATATCAGCTTACGCTAAATTCATGGCTCACCCTTGTTATATATATTTGCAGCTTAAGATGCCAGGGCCGCGAGGGAAGATCACATTTCATGGGGATCATAAGATAGCCCTAGAATGTGATGAAGGAGATGCTGCTTATGCAGAGAGACAGCTTGTGCTACCGCGGAACTCAAGTTTTATAAAGACAATGTTGACCCGACTGGCATGACCCCTCTGAAAAAGCCCACCACTGAGAAGGACCCTCTGCTCAAATTTTAGTCGGCAAAGGACACGCAACAAGTTGATTTTGTCCCTGGTGATTCTTCTTAGTAGTTCACCATTGGGACTAGGGTAGATCCCGAATAGGAAAGCGCGCTCATCGAGTTCATCCGTGAGAATCGGGACATCTTTGCATGGAAACCTTCTGACATACCTGGTGTATCGAGAGAATTCGCTAAGCACCACCTTAATGTGGATCATAAGATTAAACCTGTTCGGACAGTTCCTCCGTCATTTTAATGAGGAGAGGTGTAAAGTATTGGAGAAGATGTGGCCCGGCTTTTGGTTGCCGGGTTCATAGTTGAAGTTTTTCACCCTCAGTGGTTGCCTAACCCTGTGCTTGTGCTCAAGAAGAATGGCACTTGGCGTATGTGTGTTGATTACACAGATCTTAACAAGGCTTGTCCAGCTGATCTGTGTGCTCTCCCCCGTATCGACCAGATCATTGATGCCACGACAGGTTGTGAGAGCCTATGTTTCCTGGATGCTTATTCTGGTTATCATCAGATCAAGATGGCAGTTGAGTGTTAGGAGAAAACAACCTTCATCATGCCCTTTGGAGCTTTCTGTTATGTGTCTATGCCTTTTGAGCTCAAGAGTGCTCAGGCGACTTACCAGTGATGTGTTCAGAATTTCTTTCATAGGCAGATTGGACAACATTTGGTTAAGTCTAGGAAGAAGGTAACCTTGCTGGATGACTTGAAGGAAACCTTTGATAATCTCCGAGTGTACAAGATGATGCTTAACCCGACCAAGTGCGTTTTTGGTGTACTTGTACAAAAATTGCAAGATTTTCTGGTTTCATAAAGGGGCATTGAAGCTAACCCATAGAAGATTGAGGCTATGTGACGCCCCGAGACCGATGTGCCAGGTGTCCTCCAGTTATTCGCTGTTGTTTCCTTGTCATTGCTTGCGTTTCATGCATCTCATATCATGTCATCATGTGCATTTCATTTGCATTCATGTTCGTCTCATGCATTCGAGCATTTTCCCCGTTGTCCGTTTTGCAATCCGGCGCTCCTATGTCACCCGGTGTCCCTTTCTACCTCTTTTCATGTGCGGGTGTTAAACATTTTCGTATTGGACCGAGACTTGTCATGCGGCCTTGGTTTACTACCGGTAGACCCCCTGTCAAGTTTCGTGCCATTTGGACGTCGTTTGATACTCCAACGGTTAACCGAGGGACCGAAAAGGCCTCATGTGTGTTGCAGCCCAACACCTCTCCAAACTGGCCCAAAACCCACCTAAACCCTCTCCATCATCTAGAGCGTTCAATCATGATCGCGTGACCGAAAACCGCACCTCATTTGGAGCTTCCTAGCTCCATCTACCTCTATATATAGACCCCTTCCCGAAATCCGAACGAAACCCTAGTCCCCTCCCTCTCCACGCGCCGCCGGACAATTTTCCGTCCGGCCGGACACGTCCATTTCGCTCCGCCGCCGCCACATGTCGTGCCCCCTTTGGCCGCCGCCCCGTGCCCACTTCGCCGGATCCGCAGGGCCCGTGAGCCCGTGTGGGGCCCTCCCGGCCCGTCGTCCGCGCCCCGCCGCCTGGGAGCAGGACCCGTCCGTGCCGCCGCCTACCTTCCTTGCGTCGCCGCCCGGAGAGCGTGCCGGCCATCGCGGCGCCATTGCCGGCCGCCCCCGCACCGACCCTCGTCGGCCGGACCTCGCGGCGCCACCACCGGTCGCCCTCGCCTCCGCCACGCCGCCGGCGAGCCGCGCCACCTCCGGCCAACCTCGTCCTCGCAGCTCCCTCCGGCCACCTCCGCTCGACGACGCCGGCAAGCACTCCGGCGAGCACTTTTCCGGCTGCCTCGGTTCGCGTGCCGCGAGATCTAGATCCAGGTTCGTTTGCCTCAGTTGACTTTTTCCTCCCGAAACCCTAGTATTTTGCATACTTTGACATGCCATAACTTTGCATCCGTAGCTCCGATTCGTACGTGTAGCATATCAAAATGTTCATCTCGACGAGTACATCATTTCATCTCATTGCATCATTTTCATTTGAGCTCATCTTGATTCCCGAAATTCTGTTGGAAGAGGGCTATGTGAGGAATATGTCAGATCTGTTTCAGCAAATAGCCTTTTGTCATTTTTGCCATGATTAATGTGTGCATGCGATGATCCTGAGCTCTACATGTGTTTTGTAGAATGCCATGCCATCTTTACAGGGGTGTATGCCATTTGTTTTTGTGATCTTTGTGGTGACTAGCACAAGCATGCAAAGTAGCCTAATAGGTAGTGCTGATTTCAGGGACTTATAATTTCACTAAGTCCTTGTCCTGTTTTTGTCTTTATGCCATATGTTCATGTTGTTTCCTAGTGATCCGTGCCTATTTTGAGGATGATCAGTAAGGATGTTTTGTTAATATTGTGGTGCTATATCCATCCATGTCTTTGTTTGCAATTATGGATCACCCTAGCTTGAGTAAATTGAGCTCTACTTTTGCTATAAAATGATCCTGGCAGATTGTTGACGTGTTTAGCGATTTTGCCGAGGATGTTGCTATTGATTCGTGCATGCTATGTTGTTGTTCTTGCCATGTCTAGCTTCTATGACATGTCTTCTTGATGGATGTATGCTTAGTTTTTCACGCCATGCTCTGTAGTGAGTGCATTGAGCTCGTAAACATGCCTACTTGCTAATCTGTTTTGCATGCTCCAGTTTTTCACTAAGTCTGAATCTGTTTATGTTTTTGCTATGTTCACATGCTTGCAATTGTATTTTTCTGATCCCTTTTGGCTCATGGTCACTAAGGGACTTTTGTTATATGCTTAGAGTAGTTTCGTTCCATGCCTTGCTTTGCCATGATATGTTCCTGTAGCATGTAGTTTTCATTCTCTAAAGATTGCTTCCTGATGATAAATTTCAGACTTGTGTTAATTTCACAAAGTCTGAAACCTGTTATCATTTGCACTTTTGCCATGCTTGTTTGAACCTGTTAATGAGTGAATTATCCGTAGCTCAGTGTTCATCGTTTGTCAAGCATCATGAGTGGATCCCTGCCATGTATTTTATTATCATGTTTGAGTGCTATAGCATATTTATCTTGATGCATTTAGATGGCTACTTGTTGTTTATCGCAGACCGGTGCCATATTTGTTTTGCTTGCCATTTCCAAACCGTGCATCCGATTCCGGTGATCTTCATACCGATTTCAACCGAAATCACCTCACCTTTCCAGTGGCACTCTTGGATTTCCGAGCTGAGTCCAGGTTCAATCACTCATGTCCAAATCATGCATATGCATCACATACCGCATCCCACATATCATACCATGTTCGTGTGTTGGTTGTTTACTATGTTGTGTGCTTCTTTCCGGTGTTGCTTCTTCGGGTTGGTTACGATAACGTCGCATTTGTGAGGACCCGTTCGACTATGTCTATTTGTCTTCTTCATGGACTCGTTCTTCTTCCTTGCGGGATTTCAGGCAAGATGACCATACCCTCGAAATCACTTCTATCTTTGCTTGCTAGTTGCTCGCTCTTTTGCTATGCCTATGCTGCGATACCTACCACTTGCTTATCATACCTCCCATTTTGTTAAGCCAAGCCTCTAACCCACCTTGTCCTAGCAAACCGTTGTTTGGCTATGTTACCGCTTTGCTCAGCCCCTCTTATAGCATTGTTAGTTGCAGGTGAAGATTGGAGTTGGTTCCTTGTTGGAACATGGATATTTTGTTGGGATATCACAATATCTCTTATTTAGTTAATGCATCTATATACTTGGTAAAGGGTGGAAGGCTCGGCCTTATGCCTGGTATTTTGTTCCACTCTTGCCGCCCTAGTTTCCGTAATATCGGTGTTATGTTCCCAGATTTTGCGTTCCTTACGCGGTTGGGTTATAATGGGAACCCCTTGATAGTTCGCCTTGAATAAAACTCCTCCAGCAATGCCCAACATTGGTTTTACCATTCGCCACCTAGCCTTTTTCTTTCCCCTGGGTTCTGCAGACTCAAGGGTCATCTTTATTTAAACCCCCCTGGGCCAGTGCTCCTCTGAGTGTTGGTCCGACCGAGTAGACTGCGGGGCCACCTCGAGGCAACTTGAGGGTTGGTTTTACTCATAGGATGTCTCATCTGAGTGTGCCCTGAGAACGAGATATGTGCAGCTCCTATCAGGATTTGCCGGCACATTCAGGCGGTGTTGCTGGACTTGTTTTACCATTGTCGAGGATGTCTTGTAACCGGGATGCCGTGTCTGATCGGTTTGTCTTGGGAGAAGGAATATCCTTCGTTGACCGTGAGAGCTTGTGATGGGCTAAGTTGGGACACCCCTGCAGGGATTGATCTTTTGAAAGCCGTGCCCGCGGTTATGGGCAGATAGGAATTTGTTAATGTCCGGTTGTAGAAAACCTGAAGTTGATCTTAAATTAAAATACATCAACTGCGTGTGTTACCGTGAAAGTGAACACGGTGTTGGAGTAATACTTGACGTAGGTTGTTCTAGGATCACTTCTTGATCATAGTTTCTCGATCGTGCTTTGCCTTTTCTTCTCGCTCTCATTTGCGTATGTTAGCCACCATATATGCTAGTCGCTTGCTGCAGCTCCACCTCATACCTTTTCCCCACCTATAAGCTTAAATAGTCTTGATCGTGAGTGTGCGAGATTGCTGAGTCCCCGTGACTCACAGATACTTCCAAAACCAGTTTGCAGGTGCCGATGATATCGTGCAGGTGACGCAACCAAGCTCAAGGAGGAGCTCGATGAAGATCTTGTCCTTTGTGTTGTTTCGTTCTAGTTGATCACTAGTGGAGCCTAGTTGGGGTCGATCGGGGATCTATTTAGCATTTGGGGTAGTCTTCTTTTATTTTGGTTCCGTAGTCGAACCTTGAGTGTATCTGGATGATGTAATGTTTTTCATGTAATTGTGTGAAGTGGTGATTGTAAGCCAACTATGTATCTCTTTCCCTTATGTATTACATGGGTTGTGTGAAGATTACCTCACTTGCGACATTGCTTTCAATGCGGTTAGGCCTCTAAGTCGTGCTTCGACACGTGGGAGATATAGCCGCATCGAGGGTGTTATAGGCTATCACCTCTCTGTCTAAGCCGGCCTGTATCAATGACATTCAACGCCTGACAGGTCGTACTGCAGCCCTGAGCCGGTTTATAAGTCGCCTGGGTGAGAAAGTGATTCCCTTGTATCAGATGACGAAGAAGACTGATCATTTTTTCTGAGTGAGGCTGCTAATGAGGCATTCGAGGCACTTAAAAAGCAGCTAGCTAAGCCGCCCCTATTGGCTGCTTTGATCGACAAAGAGCATATGCTCCTGTACGTGGTGGCTAATAATAAGGCCGTAAGCGTAGTAGTTGTCGTGGAGCACAAGGAGGCAGGCAAAGAGTATCTAGTCCAGCGGCCGGTTTATTAGGTCAGTGAAGTCTTGACGGAGTCCAAGGAGAGATACCCACATCGGCAGAAGTTAGTGTTTGGGGTGTTCATGGCTAGCCGTAAGCTGAAGCATTATTTCCTTGGGAATCCAATCACTATGGTCAGTTCAGCTCCTCTGGGGGATATCATTCAAAATAGAGAAGCCACTGGCCGAGTTGCTAAGTGGGCAATTGAGCTTGGGCCGCATCATCTGAAATATGTGCCCAGGACCGCCATCAAGTCTTAGGCTCTAGTGGATTTTATCAATGATTGGACGAAACTCCAAGCACCTGAGGAGAAGCCAGATAATACATATTGGACGATACACTTTGATGGTTCAAGGCAATTGGAAAGCTCAGGAGCTGGAGTTATTTTATCTTCCCCACAAGGTGATCAATTTTGTTATGTCTTGAGGCTTATGTTTCTCTATACTAATAATGCAGTTGAGTAAGAAGCCTTGCTACATGGGCTCCACATGGCCAAGGAGATGAACTTGAGCCGAGTTAGATGCCTTGGCGATTCAGATCTCATTGCACAACAAGTTTCAGGAAAGTGGGATTCTAAAGACCCGCTCATGGCGGCTTATTTTCAAGTAGTGACCAATATTGCAGGTCGTTTCAAAGGTTATCAGGTGGATCACACAGACCGGCGGCATAATGAGGCGGTTGATGCTTTGTCCCTGCTGGGTTCTCAATGTAAGCCGGTTCCCCCTAATGTGTTCCTTGATGTGCTGCATAACCCTTCTGTCAAGTTGCCTTCAGAGGAAGATCTGGCTATTCCTGACACGGAAGGACAGTTGGTGGCGGCTCTGTGTGCTATTCCAGATTGGACAATGCCTTACTTGGCTTACCTGGGTTGGGGTGAGCTGCCAGAAGGTGAAATTGTGGCGTGACATATTACAAGGCGGTCTAAGTCCATGACAATTGTCAATGGCGAGTTACACACATGTCGTGTGACTCGCGTGTTCCAACGTTCTGTTTCCCCTGAGGAAGGCTGTGAGATTCTCCAAGAAATTCAGGCGAGGGATTGTGGTCATCATGCCGGGTCAAGATCTTTAGTGGCCAAGGCTTTTCGACACAATTTTTTCTGGTTGACGGCTCACGCTGATGAAGAAGATATTGTTCGCAAGTGCGATGGTTGCCAGAAGTTTGCATGACAAGCTCATGTGCCGGCTCGGGAATTGCGGATGATCCCAATAACTTGGCCGTTTCTAGTCTGGGGGCTTGATATGGTCGGGCCATTCAAGAGGTCTAAGGACAAGAAGACTCACCTTTTGGTTGCAGTCGACAAATTTACAAAGTGTGTTGAAGCAAAGCCAGTCAGCAATCGTGAGGCAGCGACTGCAGTTCAGTTTGTGAAGAAGCTAATCTTCCGATTTGGTTATCATCATAGTATCATCACTACTAATGGGACAAATCTGTCTAAGGGTGCTATGAAAGAGTTCTGTCAAAGGGAACACATCCGGCTTGATGTTTCATCGGTGGCTCATCCACAATCCAATGGCCAAGCCGAGCGTGCTAACCAGGAGATATTACGAGGAATCAAGCCCCGGCTCATGGTTCCTTTGGAGTGCACTCCAGTTGTTGGGTTGAGGAGCTTCCTGTAGTTCTTTCGAGCATAAGGACTACACCCAACAAATCAACAGGCTACATGCCGTTCTTCATGGTTTATTGCGTCGAGGCGGTTCTCCCAAGTGACATCCAGCATAAATTGCCCAGAGTGGCGTCTTATGTCGAAACAGATAATGAGATGGCTCGTCAGAACGCCTTGGATGCCTTGGAAGAAGAACATCATCTTGCGGCGGCTCGATCTGCGATTTACCAGCAAGACCTACGTCGTTATCATAGCCGTAGGGTTCGAAGCCGCACTTTCTAGGAGGGTGACTTAGTGCTCCATTTGATTCCACATGCATGCATAAGCTTTCACCTCCTTGGGAAGTGCCCTTTGTGGTTAGCAAGAACCTCAACAACGGGTCGTATTATCTCATCGACATACGTGAACACAACAAGTCACGCACCTCTGAGGAGGATACCAACAAGCCCTGGAATATTGCTCATCTTCGGCCTTACTATACTTAAGCCACTGGCGCCAGTCATTGTACATATCTATATCATGTATATATCTTTTTATGATCAAATATAATAAACATGACATCACGGAAACTCGAGGCCTTTGTCGTTTCATCTCATATATTGTGCATGAGTCTTTTATTTGTTGATCATAGGTCACTTGGGGGTTTCCAACTCACCAAGTTTAGCTTTCTCACCCTCTTGACCCGGCAAAAACACCATAATAAATTTGGTTTAACCTGCCTATCTGCTTGATGCTACTCCATAAAGATGACATGTCGTACTCTTGACAGTCAATCTTACGACCCTGAACTCGTCAAGGTTAAAACGGCGGCTTAAGTCATGTGAGAGTTGGCTTACAGAAAGCGAGGATAAACCAAGGCTATCATGCCAGCTTCACTGAAGCAAGACTTGAGCCTCGAAAGCAGTCTTTTTGTCGAGCCTCGAAAGCCAACTTCTAATTCATTCAATATTTATATGTAAGTATTGGTTCTCTATTTCTGCAGGAATCTTTTGCTCTTTATCACATTATGGCGATGACTATACATCTCCGGGTCAAAAGAACTCCAGGTTGCTTGTGATGAGTATTGAGATTCTATTGACCATGAGTCGCCAAGATTATCAATTCACAAATTCTTTTGAGCAATCAACTATCATGACTATAAGTCGCCAGTGGATAAGTCGTCGGGTTATTTCGTACCAATTATAATTTGTGGATTTTTTGCCATCCAAGTTGGTCCCCTCCGGGTCAGCTTCTTGATGGCCCCTTGTAGTTGACGCCTCTGGGTTATCCTGCGCCGACTCTTCTGCATTTTGGATATGAAGATTGTCCAAATTCCAGTTGACATCCATTAAGGCTTGGAAGACGGCTTCGTCATGCAAGATAGGAGATGGTTCAACATCATGGACGGAGAGATGCTTACGCCATTGTGTAGTGAAGTCAAAAGATTTCAGTATTGGTGGCAGAATTCGTGTGTTTCTGCCATCATAAGCCAGTAGATATTTCTTCAATTCCATTTCCTCGACAAGCTGACTTGCCAGTACTCGGGTCTCCTTCACACAACGGGCGTAATTGATATGTCTCCAACATATCTATAATTTTTGATTGTTCCATGCTATTATATTATCTGTTTTGGATGTTTTATATGCATTAATATGCTATTTTATATTATATTTGGGACTAACTTATTAACCCAGAGCCCAGTGACAGTTTTTGTTTTTTCTTGTTTTTTAGTTTTGTAGAAAAGGAATATCAAACGGGGTCCAAACGGAATAAAACTTTGCGATGATTTTTCTTGGACCAGAAGACACCCGTAGGACTTGGACTCCAAGTCAGAAGATCAGTGTGGTGGTGGAAAGGGTGGAGGGCACACCGTAGGGGGGGCACCTACCTTGTGGCCCCCTCGGGAGTTCCCTGACCTACCTCTTTGTCCTATAAACTCACATATATTCCAGAACCCTCAAGGGGGGCACGAAAACACTTCTCCACCGTCACAACCTTCTATACCCGTGAGATTCCATCTTGGGGCCTTTTCCAGCAATCTGCGGGAGGGGCATTCATTCACGGAGGGCTTCTACATCAACCGTATTGCCCTTTTCGATGAAGCGTGAGTAGTTTACCTCAGACCTATGGGTCGCTAGCTAGTAGCTAGATGGCTTCTTTTCTCTATTTGATTCTCAATACCATGTTCTCCTCGATGTTCTTGGAGATCTATCCGATGTAATCTTCTTTTGCGGTGTATTTGTCGAGATCCAATGAATTGTGGATTTATGATCAGGTTATCTATGAATATTTTTGAATCTTCTCTGAATTCTTATATGCATGATTTGATATCTTTGTATTTCTCTTTGAATTATCTGTTTGGTTTGGCAAACTAGATTGGTATTTCTTGCAATGGGAGAGGTGCTCAGTTTTGGTTTCAATCTTGTGTGATTTCACCAAGTGACGAAGTAGGGGTAGCGAGACACATATTGTATTGTTGCCATAAAGGATAAAAAGATGGGGTTTTCAACATATTGCTTGAGTTTATTGATGTCTGCTAGAACTACGTCGGTATTTCCCCAAAGAGGAAGGGATGATGCAGCATAGCGACGGTAGGTATTTTCCTCAGTGATGAGACCAAGGTTATTGAACCAGTACGAGAACCAAGCAACACTACGTAAATAGCAACCGCACACAAATAACAAATACTCGCAACCCGACGTGTTAAAGGGGTTATCAATCCCTTTCGGGTAACGGCGCCAGAAATTGGCAAACGGACGTGAGAGAGTTGTAATAATTTGATAGATCGGATGCCAAATAAAATAAATTGCAGCAAGGTATTATTGTATTTTTGGTTTAATAGGTCTGCAAATAAAAGCAAATAAAAATAGATAAAAAAAGGCAAATATATTAAGGAAGAGACTCGGGGGCCGTAGGTTTCACTAGTGGCTTCTCTCGAGAAAAATAGCAAGTGGTGGGTAAATGAATTACTGTTGGGCAATTGATAGAACTTCGAATAATCATGACGATATCCAGGCAATGATCATTATATAGGCATCACGTCCAAGATTAGTAGACCGACTCCTGTCTGCATCTACTACTATTACTCCACACATCGACCGCTATCCGGCATGCATCTAGTGTATTAAGTTCATGGAGAAAAGGAGTAATGCAATAAGAACGATGACATGATGTAGACAAGATATATTTATGTAGAAATAGACCCCATATTGTTATCCTTAATAGCAATGATACATAGTGTCGGTTCCCCTTCTGTCACTGGGATCAAGTACCATAAGATCGAACCCATCACAAAGCACCTCTTCCCATTACAAGATAAACAAATCAAGTTGGCCAAAAAAACAAATATCGGAGAAGAAATATGAGGCTATAAGCAATCATGCATATAAGAGATCAAAAGACTCAAATAACTTTCATGGATAAAAAGATAGATCTAATCATAAACTCAAAGTTCATCGGATCCCAACAAACACATGGCAAAAAGAATTGCATCATATGGATCTCCAAGAGACCATTGTATTGAGAATCAAACGAGAGAGAGGAAGCCATCTAGCTACTAAGTACGGCACCGAAGGTCTAGAAAAGACTACGCACGCATCATCGGAGAGGCACCAATGGACATGATGGTGTCTAGATTGGATCTGGTGTTTCTGGAACTTGCGACAGCTGGAATTGATTTTCGTCGACTCCCCTAGGGTTTTTGGAATATTGGGGTATTTATAGAGTAAAGAGGCGGTCCTGGAGGCACCCGAGGTGGGCACACCCCACCCGGGCGCGCCTGGGCCTCCACGCGCGCCCTGGTGGGTTGTGCTCCCCTCGGAGCACCCCCCAGGTGCTTCTCTGGCCCATTGGATGTCTTTTGGTCCAAAAAAATCCACAAAAAGTTTCGTTGCATTTGGACTCCGTTTGATATTGATTTCCTGCGATGTAAAAAACATGCAAAAAACAGCAACTGGCACTTGGCACTTTGAAGGGATTGACAACCCCTTTAACGCGTTGGGTGCAAGTGTTTGATTGTTTGTGCAGGTGAATAGATTGGTGACTTGCTTGTACCTCCTACTGCATTGATACCTTGGTTCTCTAACTGAGGGAAATAATTATCTCTAGTTTGCTACATCACCCTTTCCTCTTCAAGGGACAAACCAACACAAGCTCAAGAAGTAGCAGGAAGAATTTCTAGCGCCGTTGTCGGGGAGGTCTACATCAAGCCTACCAAGTACCCATCATACACTCTCATCTCTTGCATTACATTATTTGCCATTTGCCTCTCGTTTTCCTCTCCCCCACTTCTAAAACGATTTTCAAAAAAATACAAAGAGATTTGTCATTTTTTATTTCGCCCTCTTTTTCGTTTGCCTTTTCTTGTTCGATCTTATGTATGCTTGTGTTGCCATGTGCCATCTACTTGCTTGCATCTTTACTTGTTAAAAATCGATTGATATGGATGCTCATCCACTTGCTAATCTTTTTAAAAAATCCAATTATGATGAACCAATTGCTAGTGTGTTGAGTGCACTAGGTTATCTTTATGAGGTTTTGCTTGAAATTCGTGAATCTGAAAATTGTGATGAAGTGTTGAAAGAAGAAATTTATGAAGTGATTCACGATAGCTCCTTGAAGGAAAAGCATGATTGCAATGATGTTATTATAAATTCTATTAATGTCAATTGTGTTAATGATATGCAAAACCCTAAGCTTGGGGATGCTAGTTTTGCTATGTCCGCTACTTATTGCAATTATCATGATTGGGGTGATTCTTCTTTTGATCTCGAAAATTTATTAAAGCCTCATGATGAATATGTTTGCGATAATATTGAAAGTGGGTTTGGAAGAGTGTCAACTTTAAGTAAAAGTAATCCCACATATTTGGAGAGTGATCAATCTCGTGAAATTTTTGATAACAGTGGGCTTGGAGAGCTCATGACTTTATTTGTTGATAATGCCGCTATTTTGGAAGAGTGTCAACTTTGCATGCATGTGGATCATGAAGAGAATATTTTATGTGATATTTATATTGTTGAATTTGAATATGATCTCACATGTAATTATTATGAGATAGGAAAATATGGTTGTAGAAATTTTCATGTTACAAAAGTACCTCTCGTTATGTTGAGATTGCTATTGTTTCTTGCTTC
Source organism: Triticum dicoccoides (assembly GCF_002162155.2). Lineage (NCBI taxonomy): Eukaryota > Viridiplantae > Streptophyta > Magnoliopsida > Poales > Poaceae > Triticum > Triticum dicoccoides. The sequence continues at coordinate 372,867,992 of NC_041388.1, read as the reverse complement.
TTCCTTGCATATGGTAGTTTTTGCTTATCTTGATAATTTGTTTACTTATAAAATCCCTATGCATAGGAAGCATGTTAGACTGAAACTTGTTTGTCACATGTTTTATGATGCACTCTTTGTGTTTCAATTGCTATCTTTCATGTGAGCATCATTAAAATTATCAATGCCTAGCTAGGTGCGTTAAACAATAGCGCTTGTTGGGAGGCAACCCAATTTCATTTTTATGTTTTTTTTGTTTTTCTACTGTTCTTGAATAAAATACACATCATTACCTCTGGTTAGATGTGTTCTCATGTTTTAATTAGTGTTTGTGCCAAGTAAGATCTTTGGGATGGCTTACGGTGATAGTTCATTTGATCTTGATGAAAAACATAAACTTTTGCGCCCAGTAAAATAATTTTTATTATTAACGTAAGAGCGATAAAATACTGATTCATTTTGCCGAAGATTAATATACAAATTGCCTCCATTGTCCTATTTTTTTCAGAAGTTTGGATTTACAGAAGTATTTGAGATTTACAGATTGCTATAGACTATTTCGTTTTTGACAGATGATGTTTTCTATGTGTTGTTTGCTTATTTTGATGAATCTATGGGTAGTATGAGGGGTATGAACTATGGAGAAGTTGGAATACAGTAGATATTACACCAATATAAATAAAGATTTATTTCACAACAGTACCAAAATGGTGATTTGTTTTCTTATACTAACGGATCTCATGAGTTTTCTATTGAGTTTTGTGTTGTGAAGTTTCCAAGTTTTGGGTAAAGATTTGATGGACTATGGAATAAGGAGTGGCAAGATCCTAAGCTTTGGGATGCCCAAGTCACCCCAAGGTAATATTCAAGGACAACCAAGAGCCTAAGCTTGGGGATTCCCTGGAAGGCATCCCCTCTTTCGTCTTCGTCTATCGATAAATTTACTTGGTGCTATATTTTTATTCAGCACATGATATGTGTTTTGGTTGAAGCGTCTTGTATGATATGAGTCTTTGCTTTTTAGTTTGACACAATCATCCTTTCTATGCACACCTTTTGAGAGGGACACGCATGAATTGTGATTTATTAGAATACTCTATGTGCTTCACTTATATCTTTTTAGCTAGGCAATTTTGCTCTAGTGCTTCACTTATATCTTTTTAGAGCACGGCAGTGGCCTTATTTTATAGAAATTATTGAACTCTATTGCTTCACTTATATTATTTTGAGAGTCTCTCTAAACAGCATGGTAATTTTCTTTGGTTATGAATTTAGTCCTAATATGATGGGCATCCAAGAGGGATATAATAAAAACTTTCATATAAAGTGCATTGAATACTATGAGAAGTTTGATTCTTTATGACTATTTTGAGATATAAAGATGATAATATTAGAGTCATGCTAATGAGTAGTTGTGGATTGGTAGAAATACTTTTGTTAAAGTTTGTGATTCCCGTAGCATGCACGTATGGTGAACCGTTATGTGATGAAGTCAGCGCATGATTTATTTATTGATTATCTTCCTTATGAGTGGTGGTCGGGGACGAGCGATGGTCTTTTACTACCAATCTATCCCCCAAGGAGCATGCATCTATTACTTTGTTTCGATAACTAATAAATTTTTGCAATAAGTATGTGAGTTCTTTATGACAAATGTTGAGTCCATGGATTATACGCACTCTTACCCTTCCACCATTGCTAGCCTCTCTAGTACCGCGCAACTTTCGCCGGTGCTTTAAACCCACCATTACCTTCCTCAAAGCAGCCACCATACCTACCTATTATGGCATTTCCATAGCCATTCCGAGATATATTGCGATACAACTTCCACCATTCTGCTTATTATGACACGCTTTATAATTGTCATATTTCTTTGCATGATCATGTAGTTGGCATCATATTTGTGGCAAAGGCACCTTCCATATTTTTTATACATGTCACTCTTGAGTCATTGCACATCCTGGTACACTGCTGGAGGCATTCATATAGAGTCATATTTTTGTTCTAGAATCGAGTTGTAAGTAAATAAAAGTGTGATGGTCATCATTATTAGAGCATTGCCCCATGTGAGGAAAGAATGATGGAAGCTATGATTCCCTCACAAGCTGGGATGATTCTCCGGACTTAAAAAATAAATAGAAGAGGCCAAAGAATCCCACCAAAAAATGAGAGAAAAGAGAGAAGGGACAATGTTACTATCCTTTTCCACACTTGTGCTTCAAAGTAGCACCATGATCATCATGATAGAGAGTCTCCTATTTTGTCACTTTCATATACTAGTGGGAATTTTTCATTATAGAACTTGGCTTGTATATTCCAATGATGGGCTTCCTCAAATTGCCCTAGGTCTTCGTGAGCAAGCTAGTTGGATGCACACCCGCTTAGTTTCTTTTTGAGCTTTCATACACTTATAGCTCTAGTGCATCGGTTGCATGGCAATCCCTACTCACTCACATTGATATCTATTGATGGGCATCTCCATAGCCCATTGATACGCCTAGTTGATGTGAGATTATCTCCTTCTTCTTGTCTTCTCCACAACCACCATATTCTATTCCACATATATTGCTATATCCATGGCTCACGCTCATGTATTGCATGAAAGTTGAAAAAAAATGAGAACATCAAAAGTAAGAAACAATTGATTGGCTTGATATCGGGGTTGTGCATGATTTAATAATTTGTGTGATGAAGATGGAGCATAGGCAGACTATATGATTTTGCAGGGATAAATTTCTTTGGCCGTGTTATTTTGAGAAGACATGATTGCATTGTTTGTATGTTTGAAGTATTATTGTTTTTATGTCAATATTAAACTTTTATTTTGAATCTTATGGATCTGAATATTCATGCCATAATAAAGAAAATTACATATGGATAAATATATTAGGTAGCATTCCACATCAAAAATTCTATTTTTATCATTTACCTACTCGAGGATGAGCATGAATTAAGCTCGGGGGTGCTTGATACATCTCCAACGTATCTATAATTTTTGATTATTCCATGCTATTATATTATCTGTTTTGGATGTTTTATATGCATTAATATGCTATTTTATATTATTTTTGGGACTAACTTATTAACCCAGAGCCCAGTGCCAGTTTCTATTTTTTTCCTTGTTTTTGAGTTTGGCAGAAAAGTTATATCAAACGGAGTCCAAACGAAATAAAACTTTGCGATGATTTTGGACCAGAAGACACCCGTAGGACTTGGACTCCAAGCCAGAAGTCCCGCGAGGCGGCGGTAAGGGTGGACGGCGCCCTAGGGGGGGGCCTACCTTGTGGCCCCCTCGGGAGTCCCCTGACCTACCTCTTTGTCCTATAAATTCATATATATTCCAGAACCCTCAGGGGGAGCCACGAAAACACTTTCCCACCGCTGCAACCTTCTGTACCCGTGAGATCCCATCTTGGGGCCTTTTCCAACGATCTGACGGAGGGGGATTCGATCACGGAGGGCTTCTAAATTAACCCTATTGCCCTTCGATGAAGCATGAGTAGTTTACCTCAGACCTACAGGTCCATAGCTAGTAGCTAGATGGCTTCTTCTCTCTCTTTGATTCTCAATACCATGTTCTCCTCGATGTTCTTGGAGATCTATCCGATGTAATCTTCTTTTGCGGTGCGTTTGTCGAGATCCGATGAATTGTGGATTTATGATCAGATTATCTATGAATATTATTTGAATCTTCTCTGAATTCTTATATGCATGATTTGTTATATTTGTTTTTCTCTTTGAATTATCAGTTTTGTTTGGCCAACTAGATTGGTATTTCTCGCAATGGGAGAGGTGCTCAGTTTTGGGTTCAATCTTGCGTGATTTCACCCAGTGGCAATGTAGGGGTAGCGAGACACGTATTGTATTATTGCCATCAAGGATAAAAATATGGGGTTTTCATCATATTGCTTGAGTTTATCCCTCTACATCATGTCATCTCACTTAAGGCCTTACTCCGTTCTTTATGAACTTAATACTCTAGATGCATGCTGGATAGCGGTCGATGTGTGGAGTAATAGTAGTAGATGCAAGCAAGAGTCGGTCTACTTGACACAGACGTGATGCCTATATGCATAATCATTGCCCTGGATATCGTCATAACTTTGCTCTTTTCTATCAATTGCTCGACAGTAATTTGTTCACCCACCATCTTATTTGCCTTCATGAGAGAAGCCTCTTGTGAAACCTATGGCCCCGGGTCTATTTTCTATCATATGTGTTTCCGATCTACTATTTTGCAATATTTTATTTTCAGATCTATAAACCAAAAAACCCAAAATTATTTAGTTATCTTTTACTTAGTTTTATATATCTCTATCAGATCTCACCTTTACAATTGAACGTGAAGGGATTGACAACCCCTTTATCGTGTTGGGTGCAAGTGTTTGATTGTTTGTGCAGGTGCATAGATTGGGGACTTGCTTGTACCTCCTACTGGATTGATACCTTGGTTCTCTAACTGAGGGAAATACTTATCTCTACTTTGCTACATCACCCTTTCGTCTTCAAGGGAGAAACCAACGCAAGCTCAAGAAGTAGCAGTAATCAACTTGAGAAAAGTTGGTCCTATCATGTTTGTACTGTGGGAACTTGTCGGCCATTTCCAAAGGGTCTAACGGATGCATAAGCCATAGCCCGGCTCAGCGCGGTCATTGCTCCTGCGCGGGCCGCTTACCTCTTCAGTTCTTCGACCTGCTTTGGGATGGTTGATAGTCACTTCAACACATCCCATGAATTGCGGCGGGTCTTTTCCGTACATTACAACCCTGAGGGGATGCATGCTTCTAGCATATAATTGCTCTAAGAGGGAGTACACAACCTTCAACTTCATTAAGTTATCTTGGAGTTTGCGAGTTCTACCACCCGCAACAAATTGCAATGTATGAGTCGCCAGGCAAGTTATTGCCTATACATGACCCACCCAGGCGATTTATTACTCATCTATGACTTGTTAGGTGATTTTTTTGACAAGAACTTAGGGGTTTGCTTACCAAATATGGCCTGGGTCATTTGGGAGATATGGTGCTTTAACCCGGCTAGCTCTTCAGTAATCGATGCCAATTGGCCTTCGGTAGTTTCTGCACGCTTGATCAAGGAGGCTTTCTCAGTTTCAAAGGACTTCTTTTCTATCTCAAAGCCCACCTTGATTTTCTCTAATTCTTCCAAAGAAGATTGCAGGCTTGATTCCGCCTTAACTCGTAGAGTTTGTTCAGATTCAAGTTCTTTTTTCAAGTCGGTCAAATTTGACTCAGTCGTACTCAAAGCCTATTGCAAAATAAGGAGATAATTCATTTACAAAGTGTTGAACCAGGTCAGCAATAATATGCGACCCGGTACTTGGGGGCTATGCCAATTCAATTTAAGTTGTGAAGTCCCAAGAAGATTGCAAGCAATATGCTTAGCACTTGGGGGATAATGCAGGTCATTTTTTCTTTATGAATATCACAAGAAGACCAGACTTAGTTTATAAAAATGAGTCGGACCTTGGGGGCTATCGGTTATCTTTTCAAAGCTTATCTGGAAGACCTGAGTCATTTCATAAAAGTGAGTCGGCCCTTGGGGGCTACATGTTATCTTTTCAAAACTTATCTAGAAGACCTGACTCATCTCGAAAAGATGAGCCGGCCCTTGGGGAATACCAGGCCCAGAAAGTATCCACACCTATTTCCCCAAAGGTGACCCTGGCTTATCGAACCCATGAGAGTAAGGTCCCCTTCAAGCTAGGGTCTCTAACAAGCTTTTGTTAAAGAAAAAAATTCTAGCTTTTGACCGGATCAAAATCAACTACCTTGAGTTGAACACTTATAATAAAAATAGGTACGGGTATGAGGTCTTAATGCATGCTTACAACCATGTATTTCTGTTGGGACCAAATATGATCTTAATTTGTGCACTGGAAATCACCCATCGAGATGTGCTTGTTACGAACTGAAGTCGGGGATGTGTCCAAATTACATCTTGACTGGCACGCGTCCTGCATCAAGAATTAGTTATCCAACCAAAGGCCCTATTCGTCTCGCGGGGTTGCCTCGATAATTTAGATTATAATAATCAGGCAAGAGCTTTGGGCATTTAATGACTTCACCTCTTGAATTGTCAGAGATAGGATCCGTGTTACCGTATTAAAACCTTCTGTAGCTGGTGTTCAGAATAACATTTCACGGTCTCTGTGTCCTTAGCCTCTTCGTGGCTTGCTCTCCATGATCATGGGTACCTACATGGATGAAGAACGTAGACAAGACAAGAGACATCTATGGAACAATTTTATTTCACACATACGGGACATTAATTCAAATTACTTCCATTGATCCCTCCAAGCAATACAGAGGGTTGCAAGGCTCTTGCCTCAACCCATACCTTACCAAAATACTCACACATGGAGATCAGATCACACGAACAATACGTTGAAGGACACGTCATGGAGATTGATTGATAATATGTCTTAAAATGGATGTCGTGTGTGATGCACGATTACATGTATGATTTAGTGGAAGATGAACTATGGTGTTGATGGTGGCTATGGATATGGCGATGGCTAGGGTTGATGGATATGGATGAGGGTGACTCTGTTCTGACTTCGCTCACGGATGTTTTGTTGACATTTTAGCCTCAACCCCTTTATAAAAGTTGTTCAGGTGGACGAGAGGCCTCGGTTTCCATGCCATATGACCGCTCATGTCATGGTTGCATGGAACAACATCTTTGGTATTGTTTCTTCTAGTGTGCCTCCTCCCAATTTCTTCTATCTCCTTCACTCCTTTCCATGTTCCCACTTGATTTCATGCATAGTTATCCCATTTCCTGTAGAAACGCAATAAAAATAGGATTTATGGAATCCTTTGCATTCATTAGTCATTAGTGGCAATATTGGAGAATATATCAGTTTGATTGAATTATCTCGGTTTAAACAAAGGTTAGATGAGTGTAAAAATATTGCTCATCAGTTGACAAGCAGATTTCAAAAAGACCCTGAAGAACCATGACCTTTTCTTGAAAGTGCATATGTCTCTAAATGGTGTTTTGATATATTGACAATGTGTTTAGTGGGACTAATGGCGATTGCTAAGTTTATCTCAGGTCATTTTTCCCTCAAAGGTTCTTTAAATAAGATGGTTAACGCCCAATTCAAAAAGGAAAAAGGCATGGTTCTCCAATGACTCGAAGTTCTCTCTTGGTTTCTTTGAGTCATAGGACAACTGCACTATTAAGAGGGGTCAAGATGCTTGGATGAAAAGTGTGGGAACATGCAAAACATATACACCAGGCCCCCAAGTCCATCCACCAGAAAAATGTCATATTCTCAATGAGGATGTGCCTTTTGACTACATAGCCCATGCACATAGGGTATAGGGGGCATGCACACGGCGCAATGTCAACTCTCTAGACACCCTGTGCACATGGAGTATAGGGGTCTTGGACATGACGCAATGTCAACTCTCTAGACAACCTGTGCACATGGGGCCAGGGCCAAAACTCTCTGACACTAATACATCTCCAAGGTATCTACAATTCTTTATTGTTCCATGCTATTATAGTATCAATCTTGGATGTTTTATACGCAATTATATGCAATATTATATCATTTTTTGGGACTAAGCTATTAACTTAGTGCCAACTGCCAGTTGCTATTTTTTTTGCCTCGTTTTGGTTTTCTATGAAATCAGTACCAAACGAAGTCCAAATGGCATGAAACTTTTTGACGATTTTTTTTCCGGCCAGAAGGCGAAGGAGTAGGCCACAAGGCACATGGGTGCTCCCAGGGGGTAGGTGTCGGGGATATACCCCGCGGTATGACCTGGCCGGAGATATGATGCGGCTAGGACTTGGTGTTTCATAGGTAAACCGGCTGAGCCTGGTGGCTCATTGGTGACCTGGCAGATTATAAGCCGGTAGATTGTAAGCTGGTAGATTGTAAGCCGGCGGACAGTTATAAGCCGTCAGATTGTAAGCCGACGAACAGTTATAACCCAGCAGACAGTTATAACCCGACATATAGTTATAACCCAGTAGACAGTTATAACCCGACAGACAGTTATGACCCGACAGACAGATCGTAACACGACAAGTACTTAGCCATGAAAATGAGTCGCCTGGAGTTAAGAAGCACAAGACGTTAAGAAGCCCATGGTGAGAAGATCGTGATGAGAAGTCCATGGTGAGACGTCAAAATAGGTTAAGTCCTAATCCGAGTTGGACTCTACATGTAACCCTACCCTTCAACTTATATAAGGAGGGGCGGGGAAGAGGGAGAGATTTTTCTAGACGTCTCAATAGACAGGTCTCAATAGACAAGTCTTAGACATGGGATGTAGGCTTTTACCTCCATCGAGAGGGGCCAAACCTGGGTAAAAACATCACGTCTCTCATCCCACTCAACCCCTCTCAAGCTACCACATAGATGCGTTGGCCTGACGACTAAGTCCTCGCACTAAGGACATCTGCCGTGACAAATCCATGACAGTTGGCGCCCACCGTGGGTCTTGCGCACGGTGGTCATGAGTTCTTGAAGGGATCTCTGTTGGAAATATGCCCTAGAGGCAATAATAAAATGGTTATTGTTGTATTTCCTTGTTCATGATAATTGTCTGTTGTTCAAGCTATAATTGTATTAACCGGAAACCGTAATACATGTGTGAATACATAGACCACAACATGTCCCTAGTAAGACTCTAGTTGACTAGTTCATTGATCAATAGATGGTCATGGTTTCCTGACCATGGACATTGGATGTCATTGATAACGGGATCACATCATTAGGAGAATGATGTGATGGACAAGACCCAATCCTAAGCCTAGCACAAGATCGTATAGTTCGTCTGCTAAAGCTTTTCTAATGCCAAGTATAATTTCCTTAGACCATGAGATTGTGCAACTCCCGGATACCGTAGGAATGCTTTGGGTGTACCAAATGTCAGAACGTAACTGGGTGGCTATAAAGGTGCACTACGGGTATCTCCGAAAGTGTCTGTTGGGTTGGCACAAATTGAGACTGGGATTTGTCACTCGGTGTAACGGAGAGGTATCTCTGGGCCCGCTCGGTAGGACATCATCATAATGTGCACAATGTGACCAAGGAGTTGATCACGGGATGATGTGTTACGGAACGAGTAAAGAGACTTGCCGGTAACGAGATTGAACAAGGTATCGAGATACCGACGATCGAATCTCGGGCAAGTACTATACCGGTAGACAAAGGGAATTGTATACAGGATTGACTGAATCCTTGGCATCGTGGTTCATCCGATGAGATCATCGTGGAACATGTGGGAGACAACATGGGTATCCAGATCCCGCTGTTGGTTGTTAACCAGAGAGATGTCTCGGTCATGTCTGCATGATTCCTGAGCCCATAGGGTCTACACACTTAAGGTTCGATGACGCTAGGGTTATAGGGAAAGTATGTACGCGGTTACTAAATGTTGTCCGGAGTCCCGGATGAGATCCCGGACATCACGAGGAGTTTCGAAATGGTCCGGAGGTGAAGATTGATATATTGGACGAAGGGTTTTGGAGTCCGGAAGTGTTCCGGAGGTACCGGGTGATGACCAGCATGACCGAAAGGTGTTTCGGGAGCCCCGACAAGTGTTGGGGGGCTTCATGGGCCAAGGGAAGGGGCAAACCAGCCCACTAAGGGGCTGTGTGCCCCCTCACCTATTCCCATGTGACCAGGGGGTTTGGGGCGCCCCATCTAGGGTTCCCACCTCCTGGCTTGGGGGCCAAGTCACCCAAAGGGGAGATCCCATCTGCCCTGGCTGCCGCCCCCTAGGGGAAATCCTAGGGCGCCTCCCCTTGCCCTTTCCCCTATATATAGTGGAGGTTTTGGGGCTGCACAACACACGAGTCTCTCTCACCCAAGGCGCAGCCCTACCTCTCTCCCTCCTCGTCTCTCGTAGTGCTTGGCGAAGCCCTGCAAGAGTACCGCGCTCCTCCACCACCACCACGCCGTCGTGCTGCTGTTGGACGGAGTCTTCCCCAACCTCTCCCTCTCTCCTTGCTGGATCAAGGCGTGGGAGACGTCACCGGGCTGTACGTGTGTTGAACGCGGAGGTGCCATTGTTCGGCGCTTAGATCGGAATCGACCGCGATCTGAATCGTTGCGTGTACGACTCCACCAACCGCGTTCTTACAACGCTTCCGCTTACCGATCTACAAGGGAATGTAGATGCACTCCTCTCTCTCGTTGTTAGATGACTCCATAGATTGATCTTGGTGAGGCGTAGAAAATTTTAAATTTCTGCTACGATCCCCAACAGTGGTATCAGAGCTAGGTCTACGTGTAGATTCTATGCACGAGTAGAACACAAAGTAGTTGTGGGTGATGATTTGTTCAATTTGCTTGCCGTTACTAGTCTTATCTTGATTCGGCGGCATTGTGGGATGAAGCGGCCCGGACCGACCTTACACGTACACTTACGTGAGACAGGTTCCACCGACTGACATGCACTTGATGCATAAGGTGGCTGGCGGTTGTCTGTCTCTCCCACTTTAGTCGGATCGGTTCAATGAAAAGGGTCCTTATGAAGGGTAAATAGCAATTGGCATATCACCGTTGTGATTTTGCGTAGGTAAGAAACGTTCTTGCTAGAAACCCATAGCAGCCACGTAAAACATGCAACAACAATTAGAGGATGTCTAACTTGTTTTTGCGGGGTATGATATGTGATGTGATATGGCCAAAAGGATGTGATGAATGATATATGTGATGTATGAGATTGATCATGTTCTTGTAATAGGAATCACGAGTATGACAACCGACAGGAGCCATAGGAGTTGTCTTAATTTATTTATGACCTGCGTGTCAATGAAAACGCCATGTAATTACTTTACTTTATTGCTAACCGTTAGCCATAGTAGTAGAAGTAATAGTTGGTGAGGCAACTTCATGAAGACACGATGATGGAGATCATGATGATGGAGATCATGGTGTCATGCCGGTGACGATGGTGTTCATACCGCGCCTCGAAGATGGAGATCAAAGGCGCAAGATGATATTGGCCATATCATGTCACTTTATGATTTGCATGTGATGTTTGTCATGTTTACATCTTGTTTGCTTAGAACGACGGTAGCATAAATAAGATGATCCCTCGCAATAATTTCAAGAAAGTGTTCCCCCTAACTGTGCACCGTTGCTAAGGTCCGTTGTTCCGAAGCACCACGTGATGATCGGGTGTGATAGGTTCTAACGTTCGCATACAACGGGTGTAAGCCAGATTTACACACGCAATACACATAGGTTAACTTGACGAGCCTAGCATGTACAGACATGGTCTCAGAACACGGAAGACCGAAAGGTCGAACATGAGTCGTATAGTGGATACGATCAACATGAAGATGTTCACCAATGATGACTAGTCCGTCTCACGTGATGATTGGACACGGCCTAGTTGACTCGGATCATGTATCACTTAGATGACTAGAGGGATGTCTATCTAAGTGGGAGTTCATTGAATAATTTGATTAGATGAACTTAATTATCATGAACATAGTCAAAAGGTCTTTGCAAATTATGTCGTAGCTCACGCTTTGGTTCTACTGTTTTAGATATGTTCCTAGAGGAAATTTAGTTGAGAGTTGACAGTAGCAATTATGCGGACTGGGTCCGTGAACTGAGGATTGTCCTCATTGCTCCACGGAAGGGTTATGTCCTTAATGCACCGCTCAGTGTGTTGAACCTCGAGCATCGTCTGTAGATGTTGGGAAACATCTGACATACACGTTTTGATGACTACGTGATAGTTTAGTACGTAATACTAACGGTTTAGAATTGTGGCACCAAAGACGTTTTTGAAACGTCGCAGAACATATGAGATGTTCCAAAGACTGAAATTGGAATTTCAGACTAGTGCCCACGTCAAGAGGTATGAGACCTCTGACAAGTTTCTTAAGCCCGCAAACTAAGGGAGAAAAGCTCAATCGTTGAGCATGTGCTCAGATTGTCTGAGTACTGCAATCGCTTGAATCAAGTGGGAGTTAATCTTCCAGATGAGATAGTGATGGTTCTCCATAGTCACTGCCACCAAGCTATTGGAGCTTCATGATGAACTATAACATATCAGGGATAGACATGATGATCCTTGAGCAACTCACGATGTTTGACACCGCGAAAGTAGAAATCAAGTAGGAGCATCAATTGTTGATGGTTAAACCACTAGTTTCAAGAAGGGCAAGGGAAAGAAGGGATACTTCATGAGACGGCAAATCAGTTGCTGCTCTAGTGAAGAAACCCAAGGTTGAACCAAACCCGAGACTAAGTGCTTCTATAATGAGGGGAACGGTCACTGAAGCAGAACTACCCTAGATACTTGGTAGATGAGAAGGCTGGCAAGGTCGACAGAAGTATTTTGGATATACGTCATATTATTGTGTACTTTACTAGTACTCCTAGTAGCACCAGGGTAATAAATACCGGTTCGGTTGCTAAGCGTTAGTAACTCAAAATAAAAGGCTGCGGAGACTAGCTAAAGGTGAGATGACGATATGTGTTGGAAGTGTTTTCCAAGGTTGATGTGATCAAACATCTCACGCTCCCTCTACCATCGGGATTGGTGTTAAACCGAAATAATTGTTATTTGGTGTTTGCGTTGAGCATAGACATGATTGGATTATGTTTATCCCCACGCGGTTATTCATTTAAGGAGAATAATGGTTACTCTGTTTATTTGAATAATACCTTCAATGGTCTTGCACCTAAAATCAATGGTTTATTGAATCTCGATCGTAGTGATACACATGTTCATGTCAAAAGATATAAGGTAGTAATGATAGTACCACGTACTTGTGGCACTGCCATTTGAGTCATGTTGGTATAAAACGCATGAAAAAGCTCCATGTTGATGGATCTTTGGACTCACTCGTTTTTGAAAAGATTGAGACATGCGAACCATGTCTATTGGTAGGTATGCATGAAGAAACTCCATGCAGATGGATCGTTTGGACTCACTTGATTTTGAATCACTTGAGACATGCAAATCATACCACATGGGCAAGATGACTGAAAGGCCTCGTTTTCAGTAAGATGGAACAAGAAAGCAACTTGTTGGAAATAATACATTTTGATGTGTGCAGTCCAATGAGTGCTGAGGCACGCAGTGGATATTGTTATGTTCTTACTTCACAGATGATTTGAGTAGATGCTGAGTATATTTACTTGATGAAACACAAGTCTGAATTATTGAAAGGTTTAAGTAATTTCAGAGTGAAGTTGAAGATCGATGTGACAAGATGATAAAATGTCTATGATATGATCATAGAGATGAATATCTGAGTTACGAGTTTGGCACACAATTAAGACATTGTGGAAATTGTTTCACAACTAATACCGCCTGGACCACCATAGTGTGATGGTATGTCCGAACATCACAACTGCACCCTATTGGATATGGTGCATACCATGATGTCTCTTATCGAATTACCACTATCGTTTATGGGTTAGGCATTAGAGACAACCGCACTCACTTTAAATAGGGCAGCACACAATTCCGTTGAGACGACACCGTATGAACTATGGTTTAGAGAAACCTAAGCTGTCGTATCTTAAAAGTTTGGGGTTGCGATGCTTATGTGAAAAAGTTTCAGGCTGATAAGCTCGAACCCAAAGCGGATAAATGCATCTTCATAGAATACCCAAAAATATTTGGGTATACCTCCTATTTCAGATCCGGAAGCAAAAGTGATTGTTTCTAGAAACGGGTCCTTTCTCGAGGAAAAGTTCCTCTCGAAAGAATTGAGTGGGAGGATGGTGGAGACTTGATGAGGTTATTGAACCGTCACTTCAACTAGTGTGTAGCAGGGCATAGGAAGTTGTTCCTGTGGCACCTACACCAATTGAAGTGGAAGCTTATGATAGTGATCATGAAACTTCGGATCAAGTCACTACCAAACCTCATAGGTCGACAAGGATGCGTACTACTTCAGAGTGGTACGTAATCATGTCTTGGAAGTCATGTTGTTAGACAACAATGAACCTACGAGCTATGGAGAAGCGATGGTGGGCCTGGATTCCGATGAATGGCTCGAGGCCATAAAATCCGAGAGAGGATCCATGTATAAAACAAAGTATAGACTTTGGAAGAACTACTTGATGGTCGTAAGGCTGTTGGGTGCAGATGGATTTTAAAAGGAAGACGAACAATGATGGTAAGTGTCACCATTAAGAAAGCTCGACTTGTCGTTAAGATGTTTTCCGACAAGTTCAAGGAGTTGACTATGATGAGACTTTCTCACTCGTAGCGATGCTAAGAGTCTGTTGGAATTATGTTAGCAGTTACTGCATTACTTATGAAATCTTGTAGATAGGATGTCAAAACATTGTTTCCTCGACATTTTTCTTGAGGAAATGTTGTATGTGATACAACTAGAAGGTTTTGTCAATCCTGAAAGATGCTGACAAGTATGCAAAGCTCCAGCAATCCTTCTAAGGACTGGAGTAAGCATCTTGGAGTTGGAATGTACACTTTGATGAGATGATCAAAGATCTTGGGTTTATACAAAGTTTATGAGAAACTTGTATTTCCAAAGAAGTGAGTGGGAGCATTATAGAATTTTTTATGAGTATATGTTGTTAACATATTGTTGATCAAAAATGATGTAGAATTTCTGGAAAGCATACAGGGTTATTTGAAAAGTGTTTTTCAATGGAAAATCTGGATTAAGCTACTTGAACATTGAGCATCAAGATCTATAAGGATAGATCAAAAACGCTTAATAGTACTTTCAAATGAATACATACCGTGACAAGATTTTGAAGGAGTTCAAAATAGATCAGCAAAGAAGGAGTTCTTACCTATGTTACAAGGTGTGAATATTGAGTAAGACTCAATACCTGACCACGGCAGAAGAGAGAGAAAGGACAAAGGTCGTCCCCTATGCTCTAGATGTAGGCTCTACAGTATGCTATGATGTGTACCGCACCTGAAGTGTGCCTTGCCATGAGTCAGTCAAGGGGTACAAGAGTGATCCAGGAATGGATCACATGACAGCGGGTGAACTTATCCTTAGTAACTAGTGGACTTAGGAATTTTCTCGATTATGGAGGTGGTAAAAGAGTTCGTCGTAAAGGGTTATGTCGATGCAAACTTTGACACTAATCTGGATGACTCTGAGTAGTAAACCGGATTCATATAGCAGAATAGTTATTTAGAATAGCTCCAAGTAGCGCGTGGTAGCTGCATCTACAAGATGACATAGAGATTTGTAAAGCACACATGGATCTGAAAGGTTCAGACTCCTTGACTAATAAACCTCTCTCACGAGAAAGATATGAACAAACCCCGTGGGTGTTGGATTCATTGCAATCACATAGTGATGTGAACTAGATTATTGACTCTAGTGCAAGTGGGAGACTGTTGGAAATATGCCCTAGAGGCCATAATAAAATGGTTATTGTTATATTTCCTTGTTCATGATAATTGTCTATTGTTCATGCTATAATTGTTTTAACTGGAAACCGTAATACATGTGTGAATACATAGACCACAACATGTCCCTAGTAAGCCTCTAGTTGACTAGCTCGTTAATCAATAGATGGTCATGGTTTCCTGATCACGGACATTGGATGTCATTGATAACGGGATCACATCATTAGGAGAATGATGTGATGGACAAGACCCAATCCTAAGCCTAGCACAAGATCGTATAGTTCGTCTGCTAAAGCTTTTCTAATGTCAAGTATCATTTTCCTTAGACCATGAGATTGTGCAACTCCCGGATACCGCAGGAATGCTTTGGGTGTACCAAACGTCACAACGTAACTGGGTGGCTATAAAGGTGCACTACGGGTATCTCCGAAAGTGTCTGTTGGGTTGGCACGAATCGAGACTGGGATTTGTCACTCCGTGTAACGGAGAGGTATCTCTGGGCCCACTCGGTAGGACATCATCATAATGTGCACAATGTGACCAAGGAGTTGATCACGGGATGATGTGTTACGAAACGAGTAAAGAGACTTGCCGGTAACGAGATTGAACAAGGTATCAGGATACCGGCGATCGAATCACGGGCAAGTACTATACCGGTAGATAAAGGGAATTGTATACGGGATTGACTGAATCCTTGACATCGTGGTTCGTCCGATGAGATCATCGTGAAACATGTGGGAGACAACATGGGTATCCAGGTCTCGCTATTGGTTATTGACCAGAGAGATGTCTCGGTCATGTATGCATGATTCCCGAGCCCGAGTCTACACACTTAAGGTTTGATGACGCTAGGGTTATAGGGAAAGTATGTACGTGGTTACCGAATGTTGTTTGGAGTCTCGGATGAGATCCTGGACGTCACGAGGAGTTCCGAAATGGTCCGGAGGTGAAGATTGATATATTGGACGAAGGGTTTTGGAGTCCGGGAGTGTTCCGGAGGTACCGGGTGATGACCAGCATGACCGAAAGGTGTTTCGGGAGCCCCGGCAAGTGTTGGGGGGCTTCATGGGCCAAGGGAAGGGGGCAAACCAGCCCACTAAGGGGTTGTGCGCCCCCCTCACCTATTCCCATGTGACTAGGGGGTTTGGTGCGCCCCATCTAGGGTTCCCACCTCCTGGCTTGGGGGCCAAGTCACCCAAAGGGGAGATTCCATCTGCCCTGGCCGCCGCCCCCTAGGGGAAACCCTAGGGCGCCTCCCCTTGCCCTTGCCCCTATATATAGTGGATGTTTTGGGGCTGCACTACACACGAGTCTCTCTCTCCCAAGGCGCAGCCCTACCTCTCTCCCTCCTCGTCTCTCGTAGTGCTTGGCGAAGCCCTGCAGGAGTACCGCGCTCCTCCACCACCACCACGCCGTCGTGCTGCTGTTGGACGGAGTCTTCCCCAACCTCTCCCTCTCTCCTTGCTGGATCAAGGCGTGGGAGACGTCACCGGGCTATACGTGTGTTGAACGCGGAGGCGCCGTTGTTCGGCGCTTAGATCGGAATCGACCGCGATCTGAATCGCTGTGTGTACGACTCCACCAACCGCGTTCTTGCAACGCTTCTGCTTAGCGATCTACAAGGGTATGTAGATGCACTCCTCTCTCTCGTTGCTAGATGACTCCATAGATTGATCTTGGTGAGGCTTGGAAAATTTTAAATTTCTGCTACGATCCCCAACAATCTCACCCAGGGATCGAAAAGTTTGCAGTTTTTTGGATGAAAAATAACCGGTTTGGAAGGATTCACATCAATCAAAAGTTCATCAGTCAAAGATCAAAGGAGTTTTTCAGTGATGGATTATACAAAGTTGAGATCAAAAGGAGTTAGGGTTACGCCAACTTCCTATGACTTATTTGGTGGATGTTGAGTCGCCCAGATCAAAGGACTTTCCTAAATTATCTGACAACCGTTGTCGTCGCGTGTACCTGCACTAAACTCCAAACCAGAGAAAACAAAGTCAAGCCAAGACCCGGAGATAGATTGTTCAAAACTCTATTACTTGGAAAAGGAATCGTCCATGGTTTGCAAGTGCCTCTGAGTTGCCCTCGGATCGTCCCACCATGGCCATGGATCGCCGCGTCGCCGGGCCTCTGTCTCTTAGGAGCTGCCTGGCACAGCCCTCGCATCGAGCCGCGGCCACGCTTGCCTCTGCCGTATCTCCGGCCGCACTGCGAGTCAACACTACCATGAGCTGCCACCGGGGCTCTGAGCCGCCACACTGATCTACCGCTCTGACCCGCTGTTGTGAGCCGTCAACGGGGCTACGACTCGCCTCCTTTGAGTGTAGCTACATCTACTCACCTCGCTCCTTCGCTGAGTGGCCCGTCTCCGTTGTCGCGGTCCAGATTGTTGCTTCTACTGCCACCATGGTTTGTGCCATCGTCTCAGCCTCACCTTGTACCAGCTCGCCTCTGCCAAGGCGAGGCCGCCTCGACGTCTTCGAGTCTCGCCCCTGCGGACCTGCCTCGTTTGCTGCTTCTGAAGGGACCCAACTCCGTCGCGGCCTCCACTACCATTTCAAGACGTTTCAAGTCACCTCCATTGACCTGCTATCAATCTCAGTCGCCATCGAGTCACCAAGCATCAAAGGATCAAAGTGCCTGGTCAGCCTCCGCCACGTCCCCGTTCCTTCTGGCTTGCCACGTCATTTCCTCTATCGCCGAGAGCTTCCCCCTGATCACCTCAGCCCGCCTTCGCTGTGGCTCTCTTCCGAGCCGCCCCGCATCTTCCTCAAGCCGTCGTGGCTCTTCGCCCAACACTGTGCACGCTGCAGAAATCAGTGGAGCAACAAAAACAAAAACTCAGGGCACATGTGTACGTACAAGGGAGAATTCATTAAATGCACATGCATGCGTGCATGACATGGGGCCATGAACTCCAGCAACATCATCAAGTTGTACCACTACAGCAAAGAACTGTTAGTGGGCTGCTAATGCATGTACTCCCTCCGTCCAAAAATTCTTGTCTTAGATTGGTCTAGATACGGATGTATCTAATACTAAAACATGACTTGATACATCCGTATCTAGACAAATCTAAGACAAGAATTTTGGGATGGATGGAGTACACCAGATCAACCATTCATCTACCGGGTGTCCACCATCCGCTACAAGTGCAAAGTCATCAGAATAATGGTTCGTTATGAAGGTAGTGTGTTATACTCCCTCCGTTCGAAAATACTTGTCATCAAGATGAATAGAAGGGGATGTATCTAGATGTATTTTAGTTCTATATACACCCCTCTTTATCCATTTTGATGACAAGTATTTCCGGATAGAGGGAGTACTTCAAAGATGGAGGCCACTGCTACCTCTTGAGCACTGCGTTGGCTTTCCCCGAAGAGGAAGGGATGATGCAGCAAAGTAGCGTAAGTATTTCCCTCAGTTTTTGAGAACCAAGGTATCAATCCAGTAGGAGGCTACGCGCGAGTCCCTCGTACCTGCACAAAACAAATAAATCCTTGCAACCAACGCAAATAGGGGTTGTCAATCCCTATAAGGCCACTTACGAGAGTGAGATCTAATAGATATGATAAAGATAATATTTTTGGTATTTTTGTGATAAAGATGCAAAGTAAAATAAAGGCAAAGTAAATAGCAAAGGAAATAACTAAGTAGTAGGAGATTAATATGATAAAGATAGACCCGGGGGCCATAGGTTTCACTAGTGGCTTCTCTCGAGAGCATAAGTATTCTATGGTGGGTGAACAAATTACTGTTGAGCAATTGACAGAATTGAGCATAGTTATGAGAATATCTAGGCATGATCATGTATATAGGCATAACGTCCGAGACAAGTAGATCGACTCCTGCCTGCATCTACTACTATTACTCCACTCATCGGCCGCTATCCAGCATGCATCTAGAGTATTAAGTTAAAAACAGAGTAACACCTTAAGCAAAATGACATGATGTAGAGGGATAGACTCATGCAATATGAAGAAAACCCCATCTTGTTATCCTCGATGACAACAATACAATGCGTGCCTTGCTGCCCCTACTGTCACTGGGAAAGGACACCGCAAGATTGAACCCAAAGCTAAGAACTTCTCCCATTGCAAGAAAGATCAATCTAGTAGGCCAAACCAAACTGATAATTCGAAGAGACTTGCAAAGATAACCAATCATACATAAAAGAATTCAGAGAAGATTCAAATATTGTTCATGGATAGACTTGATCATAAACCCACAATTCATCGATCTCAACAAACACACCGCAAAAAGAAGATTACATCGAATAGATCTCCACAAGAGAGGGGGAGAACATTGTATTGAGATCCAAAAAGAGAGAAGAAGCCATCTAGCTACTAACTATGGGCCTGTAGGTCTGAGGTAAACTACTCACACTTCATTGGAGGGCTATGGTGTTGATGTAGAAGCCCTCCGTGATCGATGCCCCCTCCGGCGGAGCTCCAGAACAGGCCCCAAGATGGGATCTCGTGGACACAGAAAGTTACGGCGGTGGAATTATGGTTTTGGCTCCGTCTCTGATTGTTTGGGGGTACGTGGATATATATAGGAGGAAGGAGTACGTCGATGGAGCAATAGGGGGGGCCACGAGGGTGGAGGGCGCGCCCCCTACCTTGTGGCCTCCTCTTTTCTTGCTTGACGTAGGGTCCAAGTCTCCCGGTTCTTGTTCGTTGAGAAAATCACGTTCCGGAAGGTTTAATTCCGTTTGGACTCCGTTTGATATTCCTTTTCTTCGAAACCCTAAAACAGGCAAAAAACATCAATTCTGGGCTGGGCCTCCGGTTAATAGGTTAGTCCCAAAAATAATATAAAAGTGGATAATAAAGCCCAATAATGTCCAAAACCATAGATAATATAGCATGGAGCAATCAAAAATTATAGATACATTGGAGACGTATCAAGCATCCCCAAGCTTAATTCCTGCTCGTCCTCGAGTAGGTAAATGATAAAAACAGAATTTTTGATGCGGAGTGCTACTTGGCATAATTTTAATGTAGTTCTTCTTAATTGTGGTATGAATATTCAGATCCGAAAGATTCAAGACAAAAGTTCATATTGACATAAAAATAATAATACTTCAGGCATACTAACTAAGCAATTATGTCTTCTCAAAATAACATGGACAAAGAAAGTTCATCCCTACAAAATCATATGGTTTAGTCATGTTTCATTTTCGTCACACAAGAATGCTCTCATCATGCACAACCCCGATGAAAGCCAAGCAATTGTTTCATACTTTAGTAATCTCAAACCTATAAACTTTCATGCAATATATGAGCGCGAGCCATGGACATAGCACTATGGGTGGAATAGAATATAATGAGGGGGTTATGTAGAGAAGACAAAAAGGGAGAAAGTCTCACATCAACGAGGCTAATCAATGGGCTATGGAGATGCCCACCGATTGATGTTAATGCAAGGAGTAGGGATTGCCATGCAACGGATGCACTAGAGCTATAAATGTATGAAAGCTCAACAAAAGAAACTAGTGGGTGTGCATCTAACTTGTTGCTCACGAAGACCTAGGGCACTTGAGGAGGCCCATTGTTGGAATATACAAGCCAAGTTCTATAATGAAAAATTCCCACTAGTATATGAAAGTGACAAGACAAGAGACTCTCTAACATGAAGATTAAGGTGCTACTTTGAAGCACAAGTGTGGCAAAGGATAGTAACATTGTCCCTTCTATCTTTTTCTCTCATTTTTTGGGGCCTTCTCTTTTTTATGGCCTTTCTCTTTTTTATGGCCTTTTTCCTCACTTGGGACAATGCTCTAGAAAATGATGATCATCACACTTCTATTTATTTACAACTCAATGATTACAACTCGATACTAGAACAAAAGATGACTCTATATTTATGCCTCCAGCGGTGTACCCGGATATGCAATGGACCAAGAGGGACATGTATGAAAGAATTATGAACGGTGGCTTTTCCACAAATACTATGTCAACTACATGATCATGCTAAGCAATATGACAATAATGAATGTGTCATGATGAACGGAATGATGGGAAGTTGCATCGCAATATATCTCGGAATGGCTATGGAAATGCCATAATAGGTAGGTATGGTGGCTGTTTTGAGGAAGATATAAGGAGGCTTATGTGTGAAAGAGCGTATCATATCACGGGGTTTGGCTGCACCGGTGAAGTTTGCACCAACTCTCAATGTGAGAAAGGGCAATGCACGGTACGGAAGAGGCTAGCAAGGATGGAAGGGTGAGAGTGCGTATAATCCATGGACTCAACATTAGTCATAAAGAACTCGCATACTTATTGCAAAAATCTACAAGTCATCAAAAACCTCGGTACTACGTGCATGCTCCTAGGGGGATAGATTGGTAGGAAAAGACCATCGCTCGTCCCCGACCGCCACTCATAAGGAAGACAATCAAATAACACCTCATGTTTCAAATTTGTTGCATAACGTCTACCATACGTGCATGCTACGGGACTTGCAAACTTCAACACAAGTATTTCTCAATTTCACAACTACTCAACTAGCACGACTTTGATATTATTACCTCCATATCTCAAAACAATCATCAAGCATCAAACTTCTCTTAGTATTCAAAACACTCTTAAGAAAATTTTACTAACTTTGAATACCTAGCATATTAGGATTTTAAGAAAATTACCATGCTATTAAGACTCTCAAAATAATCTAAGTGAAGCATGAGAGATCAATAGTTTCTATAAAACAAATCCACCACCGTGCTCTAAAATATATAAGTGAAGTACTAGAGCAAAAACATATAACTCAAAAGATATAAGCGAAGCACATAGAGTATTCTAACAAATTCCAAATCATGTATGGCTCTCTCAAAAGGTGTGTACAACAAGGATGATTGTGGTAAACTAACAAGAAAAGACTCAAATCATACAAGATGCTCCAAGCAAAACACATATCATGTGGCGAATAAAAATATAGCTCCAAGTAAAGTTACCGATAGAAGTAGACGAAAGAGGGGATGCCTTTCGGGGCATCCCCAAGCTTTGGCTTTTAGGTGTCCTTAGATTATCTTGGGGGTGCCATGTGAATCCCCAAGCTTAGGCTCTTGCCACTCCTTGTTCCATAATCCATGAAATCTTTACCCAAAACTTGAAAACTTCACAACACAAAACTTAAAGTAGAAAATCTTGTGAGCTCCGTTAGCGAAAGAAAATAAAAGACCACTTGAAGGTACTGTAATGAACTCATTCTTTATTTATATTGGTGCTATACCTACTGTATTCCAACTTCTCTATGGTTTATAAACTATTTTACTAGCCATAGATTCATCAAAATAAGCAAACAACACACGAAAAACAGAATCTGTCAAAAACAGAACAGTCTGTAGTAATCTGTAGCTAGCGCAAGATCTGGAACTCCAAAAATTCTAAAATAAATTTCTGAACGTGATAAATTTATCTATTAAACATTTTCAAAAAGAATTAACTAAATATAACTTTCCAAATAAAAATGGCAGCAGTTCTCGTGAGCACTAAAGTTTCTGTTTTTTACAGCAAGTTCAACAAGACTTTCCCCAAGTCTTCCCAACGGTTCTACTTGGCACAAACACTAATTAAACTCAAAAAACACAACCAAAACAGAGGCTAGATAAATTATTTATTACTAAACAAGAGCAAGAAGCAAGGAATAAGAATAAAATTGGGTTGCCTCCCAACAAGCGCTATCGTTTAACGCCCCTAGCTAGGCATAACAAGCAAGAATAGATCTAGGTATTGCCATCTTTGGTAGGCAATTCTTCAATTAGGCATATACCATATTTAGGAATTTCTTTATTTTTATTAATTATCAAACTTTTAGGCACAAGATTGAAAAATTCATTTGTAGCAAATGGTTCCTTAATGATAGCAAAAAGATTGGGATGAATACTTATAGATTTGAGATCCGCATTTTCCTTACTAGAGGATTCACCCTTATTTTTAGGAACGTACATAAGCTTGGCAACTTTTGTGGAAGGACTTGGAGTATTCTTTACGGAAGAAAAAGCGGTTCCCAACTTGGTAATAATATCCTCAAGTTTATCGATCCTAGTAGAATCATGATTTATTTTCTCATTAACTATGGGTTCCTTTTCTTTAATATTTTTCAAAGTAACTCCTACTTTAGATCCATATTGAGAGATTCTGCTGTGGATCTTTTTACCCAAATTTTCAATTAACTCTACGGTAGTAACCTTATTTTCAATAATTTCAAGCCTTTGCATTACATGCTCCAAAGTTAATACAGTTCCATTTACCAAGAGAGGGGGTGAGCCAAATAAATCTATCATAGCATTATAAGAATCAACAGTATGGCTACCCAAGAAGTTCCCTCCGGTAATAGTATCAAGAACATATCTATGCCAAGGAGTAATGCCTACATAAAAACTGCAAAGGAGAACAGAAGTAGATTGTTTCCTAGTAGATCTATTTTGAGCATTGCAAATTCTATACCAAGCATCTTTTAGATTTTCTCCCTCCCTTTGCTTAAAATTTAGATTTAATTCTCGGGAGACAATGGAGAAGATAAGGGACTAGCCATAATGACAAGCAAACAAACTAACACACAAGCAAGCAAAAAAGCAAGCGGGCAAAAAGAGGCAAATAGAGAAAGAGAGGGAGGATAGAGAGAGAGAGAGGGCAAATAAGACGGCAAGGGTGAAATGGGGGAGAGAAAAACGAGAGGCAAATGGCAAATAATGTTATGCGGGAGATAAGGGTATGTGATGGGTACTTAGTATGTTGACTTTTGCGTAGACCTCCCCGGCAACGGTGCCAGAAATCCTTCTTGCTACCTCTTGAGCATTGCGTTGGTTTTCCCCGAAGAGGAAGGGATGATGCAGCAAAGTAGCGTAAGTATTTCCCTTAGTTTTTGAGAACCAAGGTATCAATCGAGTAGGAGGCTACACGCGAGTTGCTCGTACCTGCACAAAACAAATAAATCCTCGCAACCAACGAAAATAGGGGTTGTCAATCCCTATAAGGCCACTTACGAGAGTGAGATCTGATAGATATGATAAAGATAATATTTTGGTATTTTTGTGATAAAGATGCAAAGTAAAATAAAGGCAAAGTAAATAGCAAAGGAAATAACTAAGTAGCACTACAAAAAAATACGCTTCCGTGATGATACGTGTTTGTCACAGTAGGTTGCGTTTTTTGTCATGCATGTACATCCATGAAAAATTTATGATAGAATCAAGATAGTCATACCTGTGCTATTGTAGAAGTGTTCCATGAAATTACCAAAATTATCATCACGGAAATGTCCACTTCCATGACGATAAATCGCGCGTCACAGAAGTGCTTTCGTCAAGGGTGACCGACACGTGGCATCCACCATAACGGAACGCCGTTAAGCTATCGGGTCGGGTTTTGGATCCTATAACCCGTTAACAGCCCCGACCAATGGGGATTCTCCACGTGTAAAATCATCATTGGCTAGAGGAAACACGTGTCGGCTCATCGTTGGGATAGATGTCATCCACTCATTGGACAGGAGGCGCCTATGATAGGTCGACACGTGGCATGGCCCAACAGTGGCCCATTCCGATGAAAAAGGCCGACCCAGTAAAAATTAGCAGGCCGGCCCATATAAGGCCTACTTGTGTGAGGTCCATTTAAGCCCACGGCCCATACGAGATGTGCCAATTCGGCCCGTTAAAGATTTGACACCATTGCAGCCCATCGTCAGTTCGAGCCCGTTAACAACCCACTATATATTTGGGCTCAATATCGGCCCGATGAGATTTCGGCCTGTTAATGGCCCATTTAATGGATGGGCCAATTTTCAGGATGTACATCTCTCGGTCTTTTAGCGACCCATTTAAATGTTGGGCTAATTTTCGTCCCGATGTGTCTTTCAGCCTGTTGACGGCCCATAAATCTGATGGGCCATTTGTAGTCGGACCTGAGTTTCGGCCTTTTAGCAGCCCATTTAAGTGTTGGGCCAATTTCTGGCCTGGTGTCACTTTCAGCCTGTTAACGGCCCATAAATCAGGTGGGCCAATTGTAGTCGGACCTGAGTTTTGGCCTTTTAGCGACCCATTTAAGTGTTGGGCCAATGCCCGGCCCTGTGTGCCTTTCGGCCTGTTAACGGACCATAAATGAGTTGGGCCATTTGTAGTCGGACCTTAGTTTTGGCCTCTTAACGGCCCATGCCCTTCATGGTCCAATACCAGCCCCGTTTCTCTTTCGGCCTGCTAAAGGCCCACAACACAGTTGGGCCGTTTACAATACGACCTGACTTTTGGCCTCTTAGCGGCCCATGCTCTTCATGGTCCAATACAAGCCCGCTGCCTCTTTCGGCCTGCTAAAGGCATATAGTATAGTTGGGCCATATGTAGCCCAAACTTAGTAACGGCCCGTGAAATAAATTGGGGCCACCTGTTGCCCGCTTCGATGTCGGTCTGTTAACGACCCGGGAGGTAAGAGGGTCGACCATTAACTTTTGGCCTAGTAACGGCCCATTAACTTAATGGGCCCACTAAAGTTCGTTCATGTCTTTGGACCAAATTAGATAATTTGAGCCCATTACGACGAGCAAAGGTATGGCATACAGGGAATAACATTGCACATCCAGAATATATTACAGGAAATTACATCCACTGGGCAATCAAAGATTGATTCCAGTGCAAATAAATGAGCAGAACCTAACCATCTACAACATCACAATCTGCAACCTCAGCACAGATGACGCCCATAAGCATGTGGGCAAGTTCTTGCTGCTTTGCCACACTGTCTCTGAAAACATTGATCAGTTGTTGTGTCGCACGACTCTGCACCTCTGATTCATCCACCATTTCCATCATTGCTTCAGCCATTAATTGGTTCACAAACATACATTTATTCCGTTGCATTCGAGACAGAGGATACTGAACAGATTCAGATGGCGATTTTAGCAGGCTTGTATTATTGATAGTAGAGAGTGTCTTGACCACTGCATCATAACATAAATTAGGATGGGAACCAAACAAATTAATCATGAGTTATTGCCATATTACCTGGCCTAGATTTACTGGAAAGAAACAATGGGGTTGCCTTGCTGTTTTCAGAGTTTGTCTTCTTATCTTCAGCAGCCTGCATAAAATTAGCACACTAGCATTGCTATCATTGGCCAAGTCAGATAATAGGAAAGCAACATTGACACAATGAATGTTTGGGCAACTAGCCTACACCAAATTAACACAATATGGCACAGGTATCATCAGCCAGGTAAGGTAATACGAAAGCAACATTGACACAATGAATGAATGGGCAACCAGAGAAGCACTACAATTTAGTAATGTGCGTGATATGAGATAGCACATTCATGCAGCTCAGTACGCAAAACTACCAGGCAGTTTTCCTTACAAAAATCAACATTGGCGCCTTTAACATTTTTCTACAACTAATTTTAGATCAGATAAAGGTTAGATTCACGCCGATTAACAAAATACATGCTGATGTAAAAATATAGTGATATACAACAGGTACTTACATCAGCACTGGAGCACAGAGAATTCCCGCAAGATATTTTCCTCGAATACGATCACAATGGAGGAAGTCTTGTATCGTTTAACCTTATATTCTAAAAGAGAGATGGGTAAGAAACATGTAGAAAATATGATCAGAATGCTATAAAATTTCATGATGCGAGGATACGCACACGCTTCTTAGAATGGAGTTGACATTCTTTTGCTGGACTGGAGTGGACTAGTTCTTTGGCCACTGGAATCTGCTTATTATCAGTGGGAATTGGGTTTCTCTGTGCTGGAGCAGTATCTATGAAAAATGGAGTTGGTTTATTATCTCCTGGCGTTTGGATCTTTTGCAAAGACCTGGTTTGTAACCCTTCAGATTCTAACATAGCCGTCTTCCCCTTGCATGCCTTATATAGAAGAATGGTGATTCAGTTATAAAACATGCTACAACAGAGATGGAATAGGTACTGAAGAATAGAAAGGAATGATATATTGACATGTATTCACTCCATCCGGAAATAAATGGATGGGTCTAGGCGTATTTCAGTTCTAGATACATCCAGTTTTATCCATTTCTGCGACATTTAATCTGGACGGAGGGAGTATGAGGTAAGATCTAGGGATATGACAGGACAACACAGTAAAAAAACACTGAAAAACCCACTGCAGAACCAAAGTATTCAAACCCACTGATATGAAATAGTACACTCATGCAGCTCAGGATGCAAAACTACCATGCAGTTTTCCTTGCAAAAATCAACATTGTGGCCTTTAATCATACATTTTGCTACAACTAAATTTAGATCAGATAAAGGTTGGATTCACGTCGATTAACAAAATACATGCTGATGTAAAAATATAGTGATATACAACAGGTACTTACATCTACATTGGAGCACAGAGAATTCCTGCAAGAATCTTTCCTCATAAACGATACCATTGCAGAAAATCTTCTATCTGTTAAGCTTATTTTCTAAAAGAGAGATGGGTAAGAAACATGTAGAAAATATGATCAGCATGCTATAAAATTTCATGATGCAAGGATACGCACACGCTTCTTAGAATTGAGTTGACATATTTTTGCTGGATTGGAGCGGACTAGTTCTTTGGCCACTGGAATCTGCTTATTATCAGTAGGAGCTGGGTTTCTCTGTGCTGGAGCAGTATCTATAAAAACTGGAGTTGGTTTATTATCTCCTGGCGTTTGGATCTTTTGCAAAGGCCTTGTTTGTAACCCTTAAGATTCTAACATAGTCGTCTTCCCCTTGCATGCCTTGTATAGAAGAATGGTGCTTTAATTATAAAACATGCGGCAGCAGGGAGATGGAATAGGTACTGAAGAATAGAAAGGCATGACATATTGACATGTATTCCCTCCATCCGGAAAAAAATGGATGGGTCTAGGCATATTTCAGTTCTAGATACATCCTTTTTTATCCATTTCGGCAACATGTAATCCGGACGGAGGGAGTATGGTGTAAGAGCTAGGGATACGACAGGACAACACAGCAAAAACAACACTAGTTGAATGTAAAACTGTATGCTAGTGGAATACATACAGAAATAACTAAGGCAACATACACGTGTATGATTGGGAAAATAAGATGGCATTGCAACAGAGCACTAGAACAACACTTCAATGTACAAAAACATGGTATGGTAGACAGATGAAGTACATACTGATGAATAACAATGCATAAGATATTCACAAGCATGATGTCCAAATTAAGCAGATGGCATTGCGATAGAGTAGAATGACAATACTTGAATTTGAAAACATGTTATCATGAATGGAATAGGTACTGAAAAACAGGAAGGCATGACATATTTACATGCATGATCAGTATGCTAAGCACATGGCATTGCAACAGAGTAGATACACTCCAGGACATTATATGCATGTTGTACCCATATCATAGGCCAAGTTAGAGCAAGGACCTTGTGGGGTGAAGAGGATTCATCATCTTTCTGCAAGTCTTCTGAAGAACTACCTTTACATGTTCCATCATATTGGGTATCATTGACATCAAGTTTATTGGCCTTTACATTGCTCCGTGAGGTTCTTGTGGATATATCAGTGTGTGCAATTATATCTGACATGCATGGAAGACAACTAGTAGTTAGATTTATGTAATGAGTGCCTGTAGGAGACGACATAAATAGTAGGACTGGGGTTAACTAGCAGCAACCGGTCTCATAAACTAAAGGGAGAACGCAGATGAAAGCTACAGAATATGTATCGTTTGAACTCGAGATTAACTAGATGGCACACAAAAGTATTAAAGAACAACATAGGAAATACTAGAAGTGGTATAATACTATAATCACCAGCCTGTGGGATAGCATTGGCTGATGGATGATAACTATGGAACAGTGTTACCTAAAGAACAAGTATCTTAGCTGAACTATGGAACAGCGTTAACTCCTGAACAAGACCCGTAAGAGATCAGCATGAATATACAGTGAAATGTGATGATCTATTTTCCATGCTTAGATGAATAACAAAGCCATAAATGTTGCACACAAGTAAGATGAGGGTACAACCTATCTGGCTGCCATCCATAGGAGTGAGCATCATGTGCTGACTTGTCGATGGCCCTGCAGTTGTTGTGGCTGTGCATGTCGGGCACGCGCATTCGATGCAAGGAACTATTGAGTGGGGACTATAGCTCCCTTCTGGTGTATGCTTCCCTTGTTGGAGCAGCTGCGGTGAGTCGGAAGACGGTGTGTCTGAAGATGCAGATAACGCATAATGTTAAGAACAACATATCTCTTTGATCTGAAGAAATACACTAAGAGATCAACAACAAGGTACGAGAGTGGTCACATGTCTGTTGACTGAAGACTAAATTGGGGTCACACGATTTTATTTTATTTTGGTACTGTCCGATCTATGCCAGATGGCTAGCCGTCTTGTGCCTCCCGGCTGATACTGTTCAGAATCTTCCCTGAAGAGCCAGCGACCAACGGCAGAGCAGGCTGCCTCCACCGTCTGTGGCCCCAGCCAAAACCCTGCTCCTCGCCCCACCGCACTGTCGTGGTTGCGCCGCCCCCGGGCCAATCCACAAAGACTCCCCGTCATCCAGATCCGGCGGCGGCAGTACCTTCAACCCAAGCAACTCTAAAAGATAGCCATCTAAGCGCTGCTTCCGCGGCGAACTTGCGGCCCCGCACCCTTACGTTAGACACCAGCCAACCGGCAGCCTAGGAGCTCCGCCGCCTCGAGGGGTGCTGCTTCCCATTGCAAATCGATTGGCCCAGAATAAACATTCAGACAACTGACGCCTAAATAAAGTGATTTGAGATGAGGGTGCGACCTATCTAGCGGCATGGTGAAGTAGGTAGGTCCAGCTGCCGAGTCGGTGAGGCCGGCGCGGTTGCGGTGGCGACCGGCGGCAGGGAAGAGCGATGTTGCGACGGTCGATGGCTACGCCGAAGCAGCGCCAGGACTCTGGACAGATCCGAAGTTGGAGCCGCTCTGGTGCCGTGAACAACGGCAGGGGTGAATCGGCTCCAGTACGGTTCACGCGGCCGTCGTCGAGGCAGCACCAGCAGCACGGAGTAAGAGGCACACGGCCCAGTGCACGACGACAAATGGACGGCGTCTCCGGCATTAGGGAGGAGGGAGGCTGTGAAATTGGTGCGCTGGGGGCGCCATGGAGGTGGGGCTGAGGTTTCGCGGCTCGGGAGAAGGGAGCTTCCCGGGGAGAAGGTGATTTGGCGTCCACGAGGTATGAATGGGGGCAGGCGGGGGAAATTGGGAGGGGAGTGGAACCATGTCTTATGGACGCATTTGTCTGAAATGTGAGGGGGAGTTACAGTTCTACCCTTGCCTATAGGCTTCTCGGCTTGGGTCTGTGTACTGAGGGTCGGGGATAGTAGAGTAACTTTGCTTCTTTGGGCGGTTGCGATTTCAGGCGAGGAGGGTGTGTTTTGAACTATAGTGGGCGCGAGCGATTTCGGGCGAGGAGAGCGTGTTTTGA
Source organism: Triticum dicoccoides (assembly GCF_002162155.2). Taxonomy (NCBI): domain Eukaryota; kingdom Viridiplantae; phylum Streptophyta; class Magnoliopsida; order Poales; family Poaceae; genus Triticum; species Triticum dicoccoides. The sequence goes on along the minus strand of NC_041388.1, from coordinate 372,837,207 downwards.
AATAGTGGGCGTGAGCTATTTCGGGCGAGGAGAGCGTGTTTTCCGACCATGGTTTATGAATTATTCGGCACATGTCATTTCGGCCGAGGAGAAGGCGCACTTGGATGAAGTTACGAACCTACCCTTGATGTACAACGGGCCAATTGAAGCGTGCCCCACATAGGACGGTAATTTCGCGTCTCCCATTTATTTGCTCGGGCGAATTCCACCGAGCAGAGAGGATGTTTAATGGTTCGTTCAAATTTTGGGAGAACGAGCATCCACGTCTACCTTACCAAGTCGATTCGGATCAAATTTTGAAATATTAGCTTGCCACTTCTTTTTTAGATGGAGAGATGATGCTCGGGAGTAATGTGTTTTTACATGCTCGTCGCTAGCGATTTACTATATGACAAATAGTTGACCCACTCAAAAACGCGAATCAAACCCAAAATGAAATATCTCGATTCAATGAAATAGCTCGTTCAGTAGGTCAAAATAGTGAACTAATCCAAAATTGAACACCTCAATCTAGTAGCATGTTGTACAGTATTATAGTACTCCATGAACATGTTGAAAGTCAAATTAATGAACTTGTTTGATATACGCATATATCCGTTCATGTGTGGATTGCAGACAACATGTTCTCTAATTTAAATATTTGAATGCAAGTTTATATCGAAACATGGTTTATATCAGTCTTTGATGCATAAAACGCGACCTCCCCCTCTCCCGGACTCCTGTTCTCTCTCTCTCTCTCTCTCTCTCTCTCTCTCTCTCTCTCT